>NC_072008.2:118640000-118955000 GCF_028885655.2 Pongo abelii | reverse complement strand
TGACACTGAACGTAAATGTACTAAACTCTATAAAGACATAGAGTTTTCCCAGCTACTCAGGAGGCTGAGGTGGGAAGATTGCTTGAGCCCAGGAGGTTAGGCTGCAGTAAGCTGTATTTGTGCCACTGCACTCTAGCATGGGTGGCAGAGCAAGACGCTGTCTCAGAAAAGAAAGAACATAGAGGGGCTGAATGGATTTAAAAGAAAAACAGGACCCAATGATCTGTTAATGACAAAGAGCACACTTAACCTGTAGAGACACAAATAGACTATAAATAAAGAATGGAAAAAGCTTTTTCATGCCAATGGAAACCAAAAAGAAGCAGGAGTAACTATATTTACATCACACAAAATAGATATTAGGACAAAAACTATAGAAAGAGGCAAAGAAAGCCATTATATAATGACAAAGAAGTCAAATCAGCAAGAGGATATAACAATTGTAAATATAAATGTACCCAACACTGGAACACCGAGATACATAAAGTGAATGTTATTAGAGCTAAAGAAAGAAACAGGCTCCAATACAATAACAGCTGGAGACTTCAACACCCTACTTTCAACATTGTACAGATCATCCACGCAGAAAATTGACAAAGAAACATTGGATTTAATCTGCGCTATAGACCAAAGAGACCTAATAGATATTTACAGAACATTTCATTCAATGGCTGCCAAATGCACATTTTTTTTCCTCAGCACATGGATCATTCTCAAGGATAAAACCATATGTTAGGCCACAAAACAAGTCTTAAAACATTCCCCCCAAAAAGAAATTATATGAAGTATCTTTTCTGACCACAATAGAAGAAACTGGAAATGAGTAACAAGAGGAACTTTGGAAACTACAGAAACACACGAAAATTAAACAATATGCTCCTGAATTACCAGTGAGTCAATGAAGGTAAGAAGAATAAATTTTAGAAATATCTTAAAACAAGTGATAATGGAAACACAACATAACAAAACTTATGAGATACAGTGAAAGCGGTACTAATACAAAAGTTTATGGCAATAAGCAACTACATCAAAAAAGTAAAAAACTTCAAATAGACAATCTAATGATACATCTTAAATAACTAGAAAAGTAAGAGCAGGCCAAATCTAAAATTAGTATAAGAAAGGGAATAATAAAGATCAGAGAAGAAATAAATGAAATTAAAATAAAAAAATACAAAAGATCAATGAAACAAAAAGTTGTTTTTTTGGGAAAAGGTAAACATAATTGACAAAACTTCAGCCAGACTAAGAAAAAAACAAACTCAGGAGGCTGAGGCAGGAGTTTAACTTGGACCTGGGAGGTCGAGGCCTCAGTGAGCCATTACTTTGCCACTGCACTCCAGTCTAGGTAAAGAAGTGAAAACCTGTCTCAAAAAAAAAAAAAAAAAAAAACTCTCCCAGCAAAGAAAATTCCAGGACCTGGGAAATACTTCCAAACTCATTCTATGAGGCCTGTATTACTCTGATACAAAAATGAAACAAAGACACATTAAAAGAAGAAAATTAAAGGCCAATATCCCTGATGAACATTGATGCAAAAGTCCTCAACAAAATGCTAGCAAACCAAATTCAGCAAAACATTAAAAAGGTAATTCACCATGACCAAGTGTAATTTGATCCAGCGATGCAAGGCTGGTTCAATATACACAGATCAATCAATGTGATACATCATATCAACAGAAGGAAGGACAAAAACCATACGATCATTTTGACTGATGCTAAAAGAGCATATGATAAAATTCAACATCCCTTTACAATAAAAACTCTCAAAAAACTGGGAATAAAAGGAGCATAGCTCAACACAAAAAAGGCATATATGACAGACCCACAGCAATCAGACAAGAGAAAGAAAGAAAGGGCATACAAAAGGGAAGGAAGATGTCCAATTATCCTTGTTTGCATATGATATGATCTTATATTTGGAAAAACATAAAGACTCCACCAAAAAACTATTAGAACTGATAAAAAAAATTCAGTAAAGTTGCAGGATACAAAATTAACATAGAAAATCATTAGTATTTATATATGTCAACAGCAAACAATCTGAAAAAGAAATCAAGAAAGTAACCCCATTTACAACAGCTATAAATGAAATTAAATACCTAGGAATTAATCAAAGAAGTGAAAGAGCTATACAATGAAAACTATAAAACACTGATATAAGAAACTGAAGAGAACACCAAGAAAAAAGGAAAGAAATTCCATGTTTGAGGATTGGAAAAATCAATATTGTCAAATGCTCGTACTACCCACAGCAATCTACAGATTCAGTGCAATCTCCATCAAAATACCAATGACATTCTTCACAGAAATAAAAAATGACAATCATAAAATTTATATGGAACCATAAAAGACCCAGAATAGCCAAAACTGTCCTGAACAAAAATAACAAAACTGGAGAAATCACATTACCTGACTTCAAATTATACTACAGAGCTATGGTAACCAAAACAGCATGGGACTGGCATAAAAACAGACACATAGACCAATGGAATAGAATAGAGAACTGAAAAACTAATCCACATATGTACAGTAAACTCATTTTCAACAAAGGTGCCAAGAACGTACACTGGAAAAAGGACGGTCTTTTCAATAAATGGGGCTGAGAAAACTGGATATCCATATGCAAAAGAATAAAACTACACCCCTATCTCTCACCATATACAAAAATCAAATCAAAATGGATTAAAGACTTAAATCTAAGTCCTCAAACTATGCAACTACTACAAGAAGGCATTGGGGAAACTCACCAGGACCTTGGACTAGGCAAAGATTTCTTGAGTAATAAATACCCCACAAGCACAGGTAACCAAAGCAAAAATAGACAAATGGATCATACTAAGTTAAAAGGCTTCTGCTCAGCAAAGGAAACAATCCACAAAGTCAAGAGACAACCCACAGAATGGGAGAAAATATTTGCAAACTATACTTCTGGCAAAGGATTAATAACCAAAATATGTAAGGAGCTCTAACAACTCTATAGGGAAAAAATGTAATTACCCAATTACAAAATGGACAAAAATGTGAATAGACATTTCTCAAAAGATGTACAAATGGCAACCAGGCATATGAAAAAGTGTTCAACATCACTGATCATCAGAGAAATGCAAATAAAATCTACAATAAAATATAATTTTATCCCAGGTAAAATTACTTTTATCCAAAAGAGAGGCAAAAACTAATGCTGCCGAGGCTATAGAAAAAAAAAAAAAAAGCATAACCCTTGTACACTGTTGGTGGGAATGTAAATTAGCACAACCACTATGGAGAACAGTTTGGAGGTAACTCAAGATAACTTACAGTAGAACTTCCACATGACCCAGCAATGCCACTGCTGGGTATGTACTTAAAGGAAATCAGTACATCAAAGAGATATCTGTACTCCCATGATTATTGCAGCACTACTCACTGTAGCTAAGATTTGAAAACAACCTACGCATCCATCAATACATGAATGGGTAAAGAAAATGTGGTACATATACAGAATGGAGTACTATTCAGCCATAAAAATAAGATCCTGTCGTTTGCAACAACATGGATGACCTAGGGGTCATTATGTTAAGTGAAATAAGCCCAGCCCAGAAAGACAAAATTCACTTGTTCTCACTTATTTGTGGGAGCTAAAAATTAAAACAACTGAGCTCATGGATATAGAGAGTGGAATAATGGTTACCGGAGGCTGCAAAGTGTAGTGGAGGGCTGGGAATGGGGATAGTTAATGTGTACAAAAATGTAGTTAGAACGAATAAGATCTATTAGTTGATAGCACAATAAGATCTATTAGTTGATATACACAATAATTTGTTTTACATGTAAAAGAGTATAATTGGATTGTTTATAAGACAATAAATGCTTGAGGTGATGGATACGCCATTTATCCCAATGTGATTATTACACCTGGTATGTCTATCAATATATGTCATGTACCCATAAATGTATACACCTACCATGTACCCACAAAAATGAAAGATAAAATTTAAAAAATGAAGAAAAAATATTTAAATACTAAATGCAAAAAAAAAAAAACTGTGTGTTCCTCAGTGGAATGAACCGTGCCTTATGCAGTTTGTTTCCAAGCATAAGTGCTACTCCAAATATTCAATTTTTATTGAATAAATACATGACACGATTTGCCTAAATGGAAAGTTGAAAAGGATCCTAATTCAGTTCCACAGGCATCTGATGTTTACATCATCTTAAACTACAAAGACCACCTAACCACAAGCATATGTTTATCAGGATATAAAAGCAAGGCAGTTAATTGTGTGGCAAAGCATTGCATTTTAAAAAGGTTAGTATTAATGCATGTGGGGCTTAATACCTAGGTGATGGGTTGATAGGTGCAGCAAACCACCATGGCACATGTTTACCTTTGTAACAAACATGCACATCCTGCACATGTATCTTGGAAGTTAAAATAAAATAAAATTTTAAAAAGGTTAGTATTATATCGAAAGTGAGGTCCTAATATATATATTAGTTTTGCACCAACCTAAATATTTCTCTTGCTTTACTTTCTAAGTCACTCCAGATTATCTTTTCCTTACCTTAACTTTCAGAGCTAAAGAAAAGAACTAAGTGGAGAGCAGTGATTGTAACATCGAATTCATTCATTTATTCATTGGACAAATATTTATTAAACACCTACTATGTACAAGACTACAATAGTAAGCAAAAGAGACATAGTTCTTAACTCTATGAAACTTACCTTATCATCTAGTAGGAGGAAAAGGTAATAAATTACAGAGAAGGAGAGACAGAGAGAATAGTTACTGAGAAGTGTATAAAAATTCATCAGTTAGCTGGGCATGGTGTCCCATGCCTGTAGTCCTAGCTACTTTGGAGACAGAGGTGGGATGATCACTTGAGCCCAGGAGTTGGAGGCTGTAGTGAGCTATGATCTCTCCACAGCACTCCAGCCTTGGTGACAGAGATCCTGTATCTAAAACCTACAACAATAACAACAATAGCAAAAAAAATAACAAAAAAGTAAGACTCATCAGGGTTAAAGGATAAAAAGTAATGGTGTAGAAATGTGGCTATTTAAAAAAAAACAAAAGAAATGTGGCTATTTTAGACATTGAAAGGCATCTTTGAGAAGATGGGGTCTCACTTTGTTGCCCAGGCTGGTCTCAGAAATTACATAATTTAATTCATATATTTCTATAAAGTGTCTTAGCTCAGGCTACCATAACAAAATACGATAGAGTATTTTAAGCAAAGAAAATTTCTCAAAGTTCTGAAAGTCCAAGATTAAGGCAGCAGCATGGTCAATGTTTGCTGAGGTCTCTCTTTTTAGGTTGCAGACAGCCACCTTCTTGCTGTGTCCTTACAAAGAATTTCCTCAATGCATGCAGGTGGATAAAAAGAGAGGATGTGAGCTCTCTGGTGTCTCTTCTTATAAGGGCACTAATATTATGAGGGTCCCACCCTCATGAACTCTTCTAAACATAATTACTTTTCAAATGTCACATCTCCAAATACTGTCACATTGGGGGTTACTCCTTTAAAATATGAATTTGTGAGGGGTGACAAATTTAGTCCATAGCAGAAAGTTTAATATGAATATTCTGTGGATTATATACTATCAAGGGACAAAAGTGGAATCAGGAGAACTAGCTAGAAATCTATTACAGTAATTCAGGTGAGAAATGATAGTAGATTACACAAAGGTAATAGTGTTGGTAGTGGTGAAAGGGGGTGATAGTTTGGGCACATTTTGAAAGTAGAGCCCATAGGAGTTGCTAATACACTGTTTGAGGATTATGAGAGAAAATAGTCACGAATGACTCCAAGGATTCTGGCCTGAAGAACTGGTGAGTGGTGGTTCCATTTACTACAATGGGAAACAATGAGAAAAGAGCAGTTTGGGAGGGAGAGGGTAGATTCAGAAGCTCAATGCTGAGTGTGTTAAGTTTGAGCTGCCAAGGGGGCAGTGCAATATATCAGTCTGGAACTCACAGAACAGGTTTATGAGGGAGATATAAATTTGGGAGCCAATAGTGTGTAGATAATATCTAAGGCCAATGAATGATATCACCTATGGAAAAAGTGTAGACAGGCCAGGTGTGGTGGCTCACACCTGTAATCCCAGTACTTTGGGAGGCCAAGGTGGGTGGATCACTTGAGCTCAGGAGTTTGAGACCAGCCTTGCCAACATGGCAAAGCTACCTTTCTATTAAAAATGCACAAAAAATTAGTGAGGCATGGTGGCACCTGCCTGTTAATTCCAGCTACTTGGGAGGCAGAGGCACAAGAATCGTTTGAACCCAGGAAGTGGAGGTTGCAATGAGCCGAGATGGTGACAGTGCACTCCAGCTTGGGCAGCAGAGTGAGATCCTATCTCAAAAAAAAAAAAAAAAAAAAAGTGTAGATAAAGAAGAAACACTGTCTAAGGACAGAGCCCTGGGGCACTCCAACATTTAGTGGGTGGAAAAGTAGAAAAGAATCCAGAAAATAAGACTGAAAAGGAATGGCTAATGACGTAGGTAGCAGGAAAAACAAACAAACAAAAGAAACAAACAAACAGAAAGCCAGAGTGATGAAGTGTACAACAGGCCAAATGGGGAAAGGACAACTTGGAAGGAACAGGTCATTTGTGCCAATGCTGCTGAGTGACCAAGTAAATGACCACTGAAAATTGAGCATTGAGATTGAAAACATAAGCTTCATGCCTTTTATTAATAACCTTCAAAAGAATGTGAATGAACTTAATGAGCAATAGCCACCTTCAAGGAAAATTTATATGAAAATAGGCTAAAAAGGTAAGTTAAATAGAAAAGAGAATTTTATTTTACCCTGACAATAGTTTATGGAACATTAAACATTAACATTGCAAAATTGTCTCAAAAGTCCTCTCTGGAGCTCTATAAAACATGATGGGTAATGATTTAGGGCTGCTGGGGGTGGGCGGTAGGGGAATTTTTCAAAGGTAATCCTGCAGAGCGTTATAGGCTGGATAGTCTGCAGATCACTTTCAGCCTTCAGGGAACTTTACTAGCCTTTGTACAAACCGATAGTTATTACAGAACTGTCAATTAAGATTTTAGTTTACTTTTATAGATATCTTTGTGCATGGAAATGCTCATGAGCTGTACCTCACATTAAAAATAATAATAATAATAAGGGAGGCTGGGCGCGGTAGCTCATGCCTGTAATCCCAGCATTTTGTGAGGCCGAAGCAGATGGGTCACTTGAATTCGAGACCAGCCTGGCCAACATGGTGAAACCCCGTCTCTACTAAAAATAAAAAAAAAATTAAAAATAAGGGAGGTGCAGTGTTAGAAGGAAATGAAAGATTGAGCAGTGGCATACAGAAAAAAATAAAGAGAGAACTAATGAAAATACTGGGGAGTCTATTCCTAGAAATTCCTCATAATGAGAAGATGCCAAGAGTGGAATGACTACTTTTGATTCTTAAATGTATTTGCAAGTTTTGGCTAGGGATGAAAATAAAGTCAACAAATTTATGTAAATAAAATAAAATATCTGTATTATACTTTATTAAATGTTAGTCAAATCTATTGTTTTGGGTCAGTGTAACACACTTGGGATTAGATGCAAAACCAGATTCCTTTACTCATGTATCAAGGATGAAAGAAACTTAAGGTAATAAAGTCATTGAATGTGTTTATAGATATATGTGTTCATATCTTCTCACTGGGATTCAAAGCACTAGATGGATTACACAAATAAAATTTGTTTAAACAAATGCCCATCATTTCTTAAAATTTTGAGTGGTGTTTTTGCTAGTGAAATGAATTCCCCTTAATTGCAAACTTTCTGTGCTGATCATATTTTCCACCCAAGCATGAATTTTACCCCCCAAAAATGTGCTGTCATATCCATGTGTTTTGCTAGAAGAAAATACAAATTTATTAAGGAGTTTTACTTTATGTGACATACTCAGGTTTTATGTGTGTCTCCTGTGAAATCTTAGGTTCTGGCTAGATGATTCACCAAATAAAAATGGAAATAACAGGTGGGCACGGTGGCTCACGCCTGTAATCCCAGCACTTTGGAAGGTCGAGGTGGGCGGATCACAAGGTCAGGAGCTCGAGACCAGCCTGACCAACATGGTAAAACCCCATCTCTACTAAAAATACAAAAATTAGCCAGGCATGGTGGCACGCACCTGCAATCCCAGCTACTCAGGAGGCTGAGGCAGGAGAATCGCTTGAACCCGGGAGGCAGAGATTGCAATGAGCCAAGATCGTGCCACTACACTCCATCCTGGGTGACAAAGCAAGACTCCATCGAAAAAAAAAATAAAGGAAAATAACTAACAAGGACCTGTGTTAAAAAGAAGTATCACTACACACATATTAGAACAGCTAAGATCCGAAACACTGACAGCGTCAAATGCTAGCAAGGATGTGGAGTAACAGGGGCTTGTGTTCATTACTGCTGGGAAGGCAAAAATAGTACAGCCATTTGGTATTTTCTTACAAAATTAAAAGTAATTTTGTCATATGATCCAGCAATTTGTTTTCTTTGGTATTTACCCAAATGAGTTGAAAGCATATACACATAAAACCCACATACACAAATGTTTATAGCAGCTTTATTCATAATTGTCAAAATTTTGAAACAACCAAGATATACTTCAATAGGTAAACAGAAAAACAAACTATGGTACATTCATACAATGGAATATTATCCCGCGGTTAAAAAAACCGAGCTATCCAGTAATGAAAGGATATGGAGAAACCTAAAATGCATACTCCTAAGTGAAAAAAAGCAGATCCAAAAAGGCTACATAGTACATGTTTCCAACTACATTAGATTCTGGGAAAGGCAAAACTATGAAGACAGTAAAAAGATCAGTGGTTACTATGGGTTCAGAAGGAAAGGATGAATAGGTGAAATGGGATTTTTAGGGCAGTGAAACTATTCTGTATGATGCTTTAATGGAGGATGCATGTCATTATACATTGTCAAAACTCACAGAATGCACAACATAAAGAGTGAACCCTAATATAAACCATGGACTTTAGTTAATATTAATGTATCAATATTGACTCATTTGTTGAAACAAATATACCACAGTGATGCAAGATGTTAATAATAGAGGATACTGCCTAGGGGAATTGAGGAGTATGTATGGGAACTCTCTGTCTTTTCCACTCATTTTTTCTATAAACATAACACTGTCCTGAAAATAGTCTGTTAATTTTTTTAAAACCACAGACTTTTGAAACTCAGTAAGAAATAGAAAATCTGAATAGAGCTACACCAAATAGAGAGATTAAATTATTAAATAAAAAAAACCTTTGCACAAAGAAAAGTCCAGGTTCAATGGCTTCACTGGTGAATTCTACCAAATGTTTTGAGAAGAAATAACACCAATATTTCACAAACTCTTTCAAAAACAGAAAGGAAGGGGTGGAGCAAGATGGCAGAAAAGCAGGCCCCAGCAATCATCCACCACCTCACCTCCTGCAAAGACACTAATTTAACAATTACCTACACAGAAAAGCATCTTCATAAAAAACAAAAATCCGGTGAGCACTCGTAGTAGCTGTTTTTCACTTCATATTGCTAAAAGAAGTACTGAAGAGGTAGGAAAAACAGTCTTGAACTACTGACGCCATCCCTCCCCAGTCCCCCAGCAGGGGCAGCAGCAGCTTGGTGCAAAGAGCATTTCTTTGCCCTGGGAAGAGGGAGAACCAGCAATTGTCAGGCACTAAAGTCAGTGCTGCACTTACTGCAGAAGAAAGCAAAACTGGATCAGCCTCAGCTGATGCCCATCCACAGAGGGTGTATTTAAACAAGCCCTAGCAAGAGAGGAATTACCAATGCCAGTGGTTGGAACTTAAGCTGCAGCTCTAGCCACCATGGGCTAAGGTATTCTGCACCCCTCCGCCCAAATACTTGAAAGACAGTCTAAGACACAGGGACTGCAACTCCTAGGTGCCTAGGGCTGAACTGAGTCCACAGACAGTGGACTGGGGGTGAAAGCGGCACATGACCTACTAAAACACCAGCTAGGGTGTCTAAGGGAGTGCTGGCATCACCCCACCCCTAGTATCAGACTGCACAACTCATGACTCCAAAAAAGACCCATTCCTTCTGCTTGAGCAGAGGAGATAGGAGACTGAGGAGGACTTTGTCTTGCATCTTGGATACCAGCTGAGCCACAGCAGGATAGGGCACTGGTCAGAGTCATGAGGCTGACTGTCCAGGTTCTAGCTCATGGACATTTCTAGATGAAGACCGGGCCAGAAGGGAACCCACTGCCTTAAAGAGAAGAACCAAACCCTGGCAGCATTTATCACCTGCTAACTGAAAAGCCTGTGAGACCTGAATAACCAGCAGCAATATCCATGTACTATGTCAAGGTCCTTAGGTGAGATGCTGAAACTTGCTGGCTTCAGGTGAGACTCAGCACATTCAAACCAATGGAGGCTACAGGGTGAGAGTCCTTCTGCTTGAGAAAAGTAAAGTGGACTTTGTCTTGCAACTTAGGTACCACCTCAGCCACAGTAGGGTAGAGTACCAAGTGGTCTCTCGGGGTTCCCAATTCCAGGACTTGGCTCTTGGATGGCATTTCTGGACCTGCCTTGGGCTAGAGGGAGCCCCCTGCCGTGAAGGTTGAGTCCCAGGCCAGGCAGCATTCACCATAAGCTGACTGAAGAGCCCTTGGGCCTTAAGTGAACATAAGTGATAGTTGGGTAGTACTTCCTGTGAGCCTGAGGTGGTGGTGGCCACAGGGTGAGGGTCCTCTCCCTTTGGAAAGAGTAAAGAAGAGTGAGAAGGACTGCATTTTGTGGTTTGAGGGCCAGCTCAGCCGCAACACAATAGAATACCAGGTGGACTTCTAAGGTTTTTGACTCTCATCCCTAGCTCCTAGATGGCACTTCTGGACCCACCCAGAGCATGAGGGAACTCACCAACATGAAGTGAAGGAGATAGACCTGGCTGGCTTTTCAACCTGCTGACTGTAGAGCTCCAGAGCTTTGAGTGAACATAGGCAGTAACTAAGAAGTAGTTTACAGCAGGCCTTGAGCAAGACTCAGTGCACTGCTGGCTTCAGGTCTGACCCAGTGCAGTCATATTGATGGTGGCCACAGGGGTGCTTATGTCACTCTGCCACCAGTGGTAGGTGGCTCAGAACAGAGAAAAACACTGTATGTTTGGGAGAAAGTAAGGGAAGAAAACAAGAGTCTCTGCCTGGTGATCCAGAGAATTCTACCAGATCTTGTCCAAGACCATGTAGGCAGTACCTCTACACATCTGCAAGAACCAAAGCATTACTGTGCTTGGTGTGCCCCCTAAAGCAGATATAGCTTAGATCAAAACACCCAAGTCCTTTTGAATATCTGTAAAGCCTTCCCAAGAAGAACAGATACAAACAAGCCCAGACAGTGAAGATTCCAAGAAATACCTAACTCTTCAATGTCCAGACACTGAGTAATATCTACCAGCATCAACACGAACCAGGAAAACATGACATCACCAAATGAACTAAATAAGGCACCAGGGACCAATCCTGGAGAAACAGAGATAGGTGACCTTTCAGACAGCGAATTCAAAATAACTGCTTTGAGAAAACTCAAAGATATTCAAGATAACACAGAAGAGGAATTCAGAACTCTATCAGATAAATTTAACAAACAGATTGAAATACTTAAAAAGAATCAAGCAGAAATTCCAGAAATTTCTGGAGTTGAAAAATGCAGTTTGCATACTGAAGAATGCATCAGGGTCTTTTAATAGCAAAACTGATCACAAAAAAAGAAAGAATCAGTGAAGAAAGAGTTGAGTATAAAGTTTACTCAAAGGGATTATACAGATAACTTCCCATACCTAGAGAAAGATATCAATATCCAACTAAAAGAAGGCTATAGAACACCAAGCAGATTTAACCCAAAGAATACATTTAATAATCAAACTCTCAAAGATCAAGGATAAAGAAAGAATCCTAAAAGCAACAAGAGAAAAGAAACAAATAAGATACAATGGAGAACCAATACAGCTGGCAGCAGACTTTTCAGTGGAAACCTTACAGGAGAGTGGCATGACATGTTTATAGTGCTGAAGGACAACAACTTTTACCCTAGAAGACTATATTCGGTAAAAATTATCCTGTGAAGAAGAAATAAAGACTTTCCCAGACAAACAAAAGCTGAAAGATTTCATCAATGCCAGACCTGTCCTACAAGAAATGTTAAAGGGAGCACTTCAATCAGAAATAAAAGGATGTTAATGAGCAATAAAAAATCACCTGAAAGTGGAAAACTTTCTGATAATAGTAAGTACATAGAAAACTCACTGGTAATAGCAAGTACACAGAAAAACACAGAATATAACCGTGTACCTGTGGTATCTATACTACTTTTAAGTAGAAAGACTAAACAATGAAATGATAAAAAATAATAGCTACAACTTTTCAAGACATAGACAATACAATATCAATAGTAACAACAAAAAGTTAAAAAGCAGGGGAATGAAGGTAAAACATTGAGTCTTTCTTAGTTTTCTTTTGGCTTGTTTGTTTATGCAAACAGTGTTAAGTTATTATCAGCTTAAAGTAATGGGTTATAAGATAGTATTTGCAAGCCTCATGGTAACTTCAAACCAAAAACATGAAACAGATATACAACAAGTACAAAGTGTGAAACCAAATCATATCACTAGAGAAAATCACATTCACAAAAAGAAAGACAGGAAGGAAAGAAAGAAGAGAAGATAAGAAAAAGAATAACAAAATGGCAAGAATAAGTCCTTACTTATCAATAATAATATTGAATGTAAATAGAGTAAATTCTCTTATCAAAAGACATAGAGTATCTGAACAAATTTTCTTTTGTTTTATTTTATTTTACTTTATTTTATTTTATTTTATTTTTTTGAGATGGAGTCTCACTCTGTCACCCAGGCTGGAGAGCAATGGCATGATCTCAGCTCACTGCAACCTCCACCTCCTGGATTCAAGTGATTCTCGTGCCTCAGCCTCTCGAGTAGCTGGGACTACAGGCACACGCCACCATGCCCAGATAATTTTTGTATTTTTAGTAGAGACGGGGTTTCACCATATTGGCCAGGTTGGTCTCGAACTCTCGACCTCAAGTGATCCACTCACCTTGGCCTCCCAAAGTGCTGGGATTACAGGTGTGAGCCACCACGCCTGACCATCTGAACAAATTTTGAAAAGATTCATTGATCTGTTGCCTACGAGAAACACACCTCACCTATAAAGACACACATAGACTGAAAATAAAGGAATGGAAAAAGATATTCCATGCCAATGGAAACCAAAAAAAGAGTAGGAATAGCTATGCTTATATCAGACAAAATAGATTTCAAGACAAAAACTATAAGAGGATACAAAGAAGGTCACTATATAATAATAAAAGTGTCAATTCAACAAGAGGATATAACAATTATAAATATATATGTACCCAACACTGGAGCACCCAGATATATAAAGCAAATACTATTAGAGTTAAAGAGAGAGATAGACTACAATACAACAATAGCTGGAGTCTTCAACACCCCACTTTCAGCATTGGACAGATCTCCCAGACATAAAATAAATGAAGAAACATCAAACTTAATGTGCACTACATACCAAATTGATCTAATCAATTTTTACAGAACATTACATCCAATGGCTGCAATATACACATTCTTTTTCTCAGCACATGGATCATTCTCAAGGATAGACCATATGTTAGGTCACAAAACAAGTCAAAACATTCAAAACTATTGAAATAGTATCAAGCATCTTCTCTAACCACAATGGAATAAAACTAGAAATTAATAATAAGAGGAATTTGGGAAACTATGCAAATACATGAAAATTAAACAACATGCTCCTGAATGACTAGTTGGTCAATGAAGAAACGAAGAAGAAAACTGAAAAATGTCTTGAAGCAAATAACAATGGCAACATAACATACCAAAACCTAGGGGATACAGTGAAAGCAGTACTAAGTGGGAAGTTTATAGCAGTGACTACATCAAAAAAGAGGAAAACTGTCAAATAAACAAGTTGCTGATGCATCTTAAATAACTAGAAAAGGAGGAGCAAACCAAACCCAAAATTAGTATAAGAAAAGGTATAATAAAGATCACAGCAGGAAAAAAAAGTAAAAATGAAATGAAGCAAATACAAAATATCAATGAAAAAAAGTTTGTTTTTTGAAAAGTTAAACAAAATTGACAAACCTTTATACAAGACTGAGAAAAAAGAGAGAAGATTCAAATAAATAAAATCAGAGATGGAAAAGGAAACATTACAGCTGATACTGCATAAATTCAAAGGATTGTTTGTTAGTGGCTATTATGAGCAAATAGATGCCAATAAATTGGAAATTCTAGAAGAAATGGACAAATTCCTAGAAACATACAACCTAGCAAGATTGAACCACAAAGAAATCCAAAACCTGAACAGACCAATAACAAGTAATGAAATTGAAGGCATAATAAAAAGTCTCTCAATAAAGAAAAACCTGGGACCCAATGGCTTCACTGCAGAATTCTACCTACTATTTAAAGAACTAATGCCAATCCTATTCATATTCAGAAATAACAAAAAAGAAGGGAATCCTTCCAAACTCTATGAGGCCAGTATTACCTCGATACCAAACCAGAAAAAGATACATCCACAAAACAAAAACTACAGGCCAATATCTCTGATAAATACTGATGCAAAAATCCTCAACAAAATATTAGCAAACCAAATTCAACAACACATTAAAAAGATCATTCACATGACCAAATGAGATTTATCTCTAGGATGCAAGGATGATTAAAAATGTGCAAATCAATCAGTGTGATACATCATGTCAACAGAATGAAGGATAAAAACTATATGATTATTTCAATTGATGCTGAAAAACATTTGATAAAATGTGATAAAAACCCTCAAAAAATTGGATATAGAAGGAACATACCTCAATATAATAAAATCCATGCATGACAGACACACAGCTAGTATCATACTGAGTGGGGAAAACTGAAAGCCTTTTCTTTTTTAAAAAAATTATTTTATTCTATTTTAAGTTCTGGGATACATGTGCAGGACGTACAGGTTTGTTACCTAGGTAAACATGTGCCATGGTGGTTTGCTGCACCTGTCAACCCATCACCTAAGTATTGAGCCCACATGCATTAGCTAATTATCCTGATGCTCTCCCTCCATCTGCCCCACTGACAGGCCCCAATGTGTGATGTTGCCTTCCCTGTGTCCATGTGTTATCACGGTTCAGCTCCCACTTACAAGTCAGAACATGCAGTGGTTAGTTTTCTGTTCCTGTGTTAGTTTGCTGAGGATAATGGCTTCCAGCTCCATCCATGTCCCTGCAAAAGACATAATCTCATTCCTTTTCGTGGCTGCATAGTATCCCATAGTGTATATGTACCACATTTCTTTATCTAGTCTATCATTGATGGGCATTTGAGTTGATTCCATGTCTTTCCTATTGTAAATAGTGCTGCAATGAGCATACATGTGTATGTATCTTTATAATAGAATGATTTATATTCCCTTAGGTATATACCCAGTAATGGGATTGCTGTGTCAAGGTATTTCTGGTTCTAGGTTGAAAGCCTTTTCTCTAAGTACTAGAATATGACAAGAAATCCCACTTTCATTACTGTTATTCATCATAGTACTGTAAGTCCTAGTTAGAGCAATCAGACAAGAGAAAGTTATAAAAGGCATCCAAATTGGAAAAGAAAAAGTCAAATTATCCTTGTTTTCTGATGTTATGATCTTATATTTGGAAAAACCCTAAAGGCTCCACACACAAAAAAAACTACTAGATCTGATAAACAAATTCAGTAAAGTTGCAGGATACAAAATCAGCATACAAAAATCGGTAGTATTTTTCATGCCGACAATGAATGAACTTCTAAAGAAATAAAAAAGAATTATCATTTACATTAACCAGAAACAAAATTAAATACCCAGGAATTAATGAAAAAAGTGAAAAATCTCTATAACAAAAACTATAAAACACTGATAAAAGAAATTCAAGGAGACACCAAAAAATAGAAAGATAATACATGTTCATGGATTGGAAGAACCAATATTGTTATCGAATCCACACTATTTAAAGCAATCTACAGATTCAATACAACCCCTGACAAAATACCAATGACATTCCTCATAGAAATAGAAAAATAATCATAAAATTTATGTGGAACCCAGAATAGTCAAAGCTATCCTGAACAAAATGGATCAAACTGGAGAAATCACATTTCCTGACTTCAAATTATATTACAGAGCTATAGTAATCAAAACAGCATGGTTCTGTCATAAAAACAGACACAGACCAATGGAACAGAATAGAAAACCCACAAACAAATCCATGCACCTATGTGAACTCATTTTTGAAAGATATGCCAAGAACATACACTGGGAAATAGAAAATCTCTTCAATAAACAGTGTTATAAAAACTGGATATCCATATGCAGAAGAATCAATCTTCACCCCTTTCTCCTGCCATATACAAAAATCAAATCAAAATGGATGGAAGACTTAAATCTAAGACCTCAAATCATGAAACTACTACAAGAAAACATTAGGGAAAATCTCCAGGACATTGGTCTAGGCAAAAATTTCTTGCACAATAACCCACAAGTACAGAAAACCAAAGACAAAAAGGACAAATGGGACTACATTAAGTTAAAAAGCTTCTGCACAGCAAAGGTTACAATCAGCAAAGTGAAGTGACAACTCACAGAATGGGAGAAAACATTTGCAAACTACCCGTCTGACAAGGAGTTCATAATCAGAATATATAAGGAGCTCAGACAACTCTACACGAAAAAGCCTAACAATCCGATAAAGAAATGGGTAGAAGTTTTGAATAGACATTGCTCAAAAGAAAACATACAAATGGGGCCAGGCGTGGTGCCTCATGACTGTAATCCCAGCAGTTTGAGCTGAAGCGGGCAGATCATTTGAGGTCAGGAGTTCGAGACCAGCCTGACCAACATGGTAAAACCCTGCCTCTACTAAAAATAAAAAAATTAGCCAGGCATGGTGGTGCATGCCTGTAATCCCAGCTACTTGGGAGGCTGAGGCAGGAGAATTGCTTAAAGCCGGGAGGCGGAGGTTGCGGTGAGCCGAGATTACAACATTGCACTCCAGCCTGGGCAACAAGAGCAAAGCTTCATCTAAAAAAAAAAAAAAAAAAAAGAAAGAAAGAAAGAAAGAAGAAAGCCTTCTTGTTACCTGTGGAAAACACTGCTAATTACTTTGTTAACAAGGTGGTTTAGGTCTAAAATAAAATTAGTAACACAGACTGGGCGCGGTGGCTCATGCCTGTAATACCAGCACTTTGGGAGGCCAAGGCGGGATGATCATTAGAGGCCAGGAGTTTGAGACCAGCCTGGCCAACATGGCAAAACCTCGTCTGTACTAAAAATACAAAAATTATTCGGGCATGGTGTCATGTGCCTGTAATCCCAGCTACTCAGGAGGCTGAGGCAGGAGAATCACTTGAACCTGGGAGGCAGAAATTTCAGTGAACCAAGATCACACCACTGCACTCCAGCCTGGGCAGCAGAGTGAGGAGGACTCTGTTTCAAAAAAAAGAAAAAGAAAAAAAAAGAAAAGAAAGAAAAAGAAAACATATAAATGGCAAACAGGCATACGAAAAGATGCTCAATATCATTGATCATCAGATAAATGCAAATCAAAACTATAATGAGATATCATCTCACCCCAGTTAAAATGGCTTATATCCAAAAGACAAGCGGTAACAAATGCCAGCAAGGATGTGGAGAAAAGGGAACCCTTGTACACTGTTGGTGGGAATGTAAATTAGAACCACCATGGAAAACAGTTTGGAGGTTCCTCAAAAAATAAAAATTGGCAATTGGCCAAGTATGGTGGCTCATGCCTGTAATCCCAGCACTTTGGGAGGCAGGCCCAGGCCAGTGGATCACTTGAGCCCAGGAGTTCGAGATCAGCCTAGCCAACATGGCAAAACCCCATCTCTACCAAAAAGTACAAAAATTAGCCAGCTGTGGTGGTGCACGCCAGTAGTCCCAGCTACTTGGGAGGCTGAGGTCGGAGGATCACCTCAGCTTGGGTTGCAGTGAGTTGAGATCATGCCACAGCACTCCAGCCTAGGTGACAGAGCAAGACCCTGTCCCTGCCCCACCCAAATAAAGAAATAAATGAAAATTGACCTACCATATGATCCAGCAATCCCACTGCTAGGTATATACCCAAAAGAAAGGAAATCAGTATATCAAAGAGATATCTGCACTCCAATGTTTGTTGTAGCACTGTTCACATTAACTAAGATTTGGAAGCAACCTGTCCATCAACACATGAATGGATAAAGAAAATGTGGTACTTATACACAGTGGAGTACTACTCATCCATAAAATGGAATGAGATCTTGTCATTTGCAAGAACATGGAACTAGAGGTCATTAAGTTAAGTGAAATAAGTCAGGCGCAGAAAGACAAACATCACATGTTCTCACTAATTCGTAGAATGTAAAACTCAACACAATTGAACACATGGAGATGGAGAGTAGAAGGATGGTTGCCAGAGGCTGGGAAGAGTAGTGGGGGCCAGAAAGGGTGAATGTGGGGATGGTTAATGGGTACAAAAAACACAAAGAATGAATAGTACCTAGTATTTGATAACATCACAGGGTGATTATAGTCAAAATAGTTTAATTGTACATTTAAAAATAACTAAAAGATTTAATTGGATTGTTTATAACACAAAGGATAAATGCTTGAGGGGATGGATACCCCATTTTCCATGATGTGATTATTATGCATTGCATGCCTGTATCAAAACATCTTATGTAACTCATAAATATATATACCTACTATGTACCCACAAGAATTAAAAATTTAAAAAAATGATGTTAACTGTAGGTTTTCTGTAGATGTTTTTCATCAAGTTGAGGAAGTCCCCCCTCTATTCCTAGTTTACTGAGAATTTTTATTATGAAGGAGTGTTGGATTTAGTGAAATGCCTTTTCCGCATCTACTGATAGAATCATATGACATGTTCTGTGGCCTGTTGATGTGATGGATTACATTAATTGATTTTCAAATGTTGGACCAGCCTTGCATACTTGGGATAAATCCCTCTTGGTCACAGTGTATAATTTTTTTATACATTGTTGTATCCAATATGACAGTATTTTGTTGAGGATTTTTGCATCTGCATTCATGAGAAATATTGTTATGTAGTTTTTCTTTCTTGTAATAACTTTGTTTAGTTTTAGTACTAGGGTCATGTTGGCCTCATGGAGTGAATTAGGAAATATTTCCTCTGCTTCTATCTTCTGGAAGAGATTTCTATTCTAATCTTTATAATTATTTTTTCTGCTTGCCTAGATTTAATTTGTTCTTTTTTCCCCCAGTTTCCTAGAGTGGAAGCTTAGATTACTGATTTTCAAATGTTCTCCTTTTCTAATATATGCATTCAATGCTAGAAATTATCCCCTAAGCACTGCTTTCATTGCATCCCAAAGATTTGATAAGTTCTGTTTTCATTTTCACTTATCTCAAATATTTTCAAATTTCTCTTGAGACTTCTTCTTTGACCGATGGATTATATAGAAGTGTGTTGTTTAATCTTCAGGTTTGGAGTTCCCCAACTATCTTCTGCTATTGAATGTTTTGTTTAATTTCATTGCAATCCAAGAGATTCCTTTCTGTGATTTCTATTCTTTTAAGTGTATTAAGTTGTGTTTCATGGTCCAGAATGTGTTTCATCTTGGTGGATACTCTGCGTGAGATTCAGAACAGCATGCATTCTGCTGCTGTTAGATGAAGTATTCTATAAATGTCAATTAGATTTACTTGATTGATGGTGTTGTTCAGTTCAACTATATCCTTAACTGATTTCCTGCTGGCTGGATCTGTCAATTACTGATAGAAGGATGTTGACGTTCACTATAATAGTGGATTCATCTATTTCTCCTTGAAGTTTTATTAGTTTTTGCCTCACGTGTTAACATATTGTTGTTAGGCACATACACATTCAGGATTGTTATGTCTTCTTGGAAAATCGACTCCTTTATTATTTTTCCCCACTTTATTCCGATACTTTTCTTGTTCTGAAGTCTGCTTTGTCTGAATGTAATATATAATATTAATATAGGCTCGGCGTGGTGGCTTGCGTCTTTAATCCCAGCAGTTTGGGAGGCCTAGGTGGAAGGATTGCTTGAACCTAGGAGTTCGAGATTAGCCTGGTCAACATAGGGAGACCCTGTCTCTACAAAAAATTAAAACATTAGCTGGACATGGTGGCACACAACTGTGGTCCCACCTACTGAAGAGGCTGAGGTTGGAGGATCACTTGAGCCCAGGAGGTGGAGGCTGCAGTGAGCCATGTTCACACTGCTGCACTCCAACCTGGGCAACAGAGAAAGAACTTTAAAAAAAATATATATATATATATATATATAAAAAATATATTACATATACAAATATATATATACTAGGTATAAAATATATATTATATATAAATACATACATATTTATATATACTCTAGCTTTCTTTTGATTATGTTAACATGGTTTATCTTTCTCTATTCCTTTATTTTTTGAGTCTTTATCGCTAACTGGGGTTTCTTATACACAACACATGGTTGGATCTTGTTTTCATATCCACTCAGATAGTCACCATTTTTGTTTTTGTTTTTGTTTTAATTTTTTCAAATTTTTTATTTCCATAGTTATTGGGGAACAGGTGGTGTTTGGTTACATGAGTATGTTCTTTGCTGGTGATTTGTGAGATTTTGGTGCATCCATCACCCGAGAAGTATACACTGCATCCAGTTTGTAGTCTTTTACCCCTCACCCACTTCCCACCATTTGCCCCTGAGTCCCCAGAGTCCATTGTGTCATTCTTATGCCTTTTCATCCTCATAGCTTAGCTCCCACTTATGAGTGAGAACATGTGATGTTTGGTTTTCCATTCCTAAGTTACTTCACTTAGAATAATAGTCCCCAATCTCATCCAGGTTGTTGCGAATGCCATGAATTCATTCCTTTTTATGGCTGAGTAGTAGTCCATCATATATATACATATATATATATGCATGTATGTGTGTGTATGTGTAAGCTCATATATATACATATATATACACATATATATACACACACACACACACACACACACATACACATACCACAGTTTCTTTATCCACTCATTGATTGATGGGTATTTTGGTTGGTTCCACATTTTTGCAATTGCGAATTGTGCTACTATAAACATGAATGTGCAAGTATATTTTTCGTATAAGAGAGTCACCATTTTTTAATTTTTGTATTTAGATGATTGACCTTTAAAGTGATTATTAATATAATTGAATTAATATCAACTGTATGTTAGTATTTTTGTTGCCCTTTCTTATTATTTGTCTCTTTTTTTGTCTTCTATTTTTCTGCCTTCTCTGGTTTTAATTGAGCATTTTATGTGATTCCAGTTTTTTCTCCTCTCTTAGCATATCAATTGTACTTTGTAATGGTGTGTTTTATGTGTCCATTTGACTGCCCCATGGGGTGCCTACATTAAGCATTATTTCTTGGTGTGTCTATGAGGACATTTTCAGATGAAATCTATATTCAAATCAATGTACTCAGTAAATCAGATTGCCCTACCCAATGTAGGTGAGCATCATTCAAACTATTGAGGGCTTGAATAGAACAAAAAGTCAGAATTTACTCCTTTTGCTACCTGCCTGCCTGGGTGAGCTTAGACACTGGTCTTCTGCTCTTCAGCTAGAATTAGTACCATCAGCTCCCCTGGTTCTCAGACTTTTTGGACCCGGACTGAAATTATATCGCCAGCTTTCCAGTTCTCCAGTTTGCCCATGGCAGAAAATGGGACTTCTCAGCCTCCATAATTGTGTGAGCCAATTCTTCATAGTAAAAAATGTATATATATATATATTTTTTTTTTGAAATAGAGTTTTGCTCTTGTTGCCCAAGCTGGAGTGCAATGGCATGATCTCGGCTCACTGCAATCTCTGCCTCCCGGGTTCAAGTGATTCTCCCGCCGTGGCCTCCCAAGTAGCTGGGATTACAGGTGCAAGCCATCACGCCCGGCTAATTTTTTGTATTTTTAGTAGAAACAGGGTTTCACCATGTTTGCCAGGCTGGTCTTGAACTCCTGACCTCAGGTCCCCAAAGTGCTGGGATTACAGGCATGAGCCACCGCACCTGGCCAGTAAATGTATTTTTAATATCTCCTATTGGTTCTGTTTCTCTGGAGAACCCTAACTAATACATTTTTTTAAACCTTTTTTTAAATGGTTGCCCTTGAGTTTGCAATATACGTTTACAATATATCCAAGTTCAATTTCAGATAATGCTATACCACTTTATGGATATACAAGTAACTTAGAACATTCCCAATTCCTCCCTCCTGTCCCTTATAATGTTATTGTAATTCATTTCACTTATCCATAAGCTATAATTTTCCAATACACTGTTGCTATTATTATTATATTTATTCAGAATAATAAAATATTTCATTTTATTATAAAAGAAAAAATAAAATATTTTATTTTAACCTTCATTTATTTCTTATGTAAGTCTCTTCATTTCTTATGTTAATCCTAATTTACAATCTATTCAGTTTTACTTCTTTCTGAAGAACTTTAACATTTTTTGCAAGGCAAGTATACTGCTGATAAATTCCCTCAATTTTTTGTTTAATTTTTTCCCTCAATTTTTGTTTGTCTAATAAAATCTATTTCTCCTTCACTTCTGAAAGATAATTTTTCTGGATACAGAATTCTAGGTTGGTATTTCTTTGTTCTTTCAACACCGAGTATTTCACTTCACTCTCTTCTTGGTTATATGGTTTCCAATGAGTTCAATGTAATCTTAAACTTGCTGCTCTATATGGGTAAGCTGTTTCTTTCCCGCTGGCTTTTTTTTTTTTTCCCCCAAGATTTTCTCTTTGTCTTTGATTTTTTGCAATTCAGATATAATATGGCTAGGTGTACATTTTTTATTCTTTATTCTGCTTGGTGTTGACTAACTTTCCTGCGTCTGTGGCTTGATATCTGTAAGTAAATTGGGAAATCTCAGTCAATATTGCTTTGGTATTTATTTAATTCTTTACTTTCTTCTTCTTTTTATTTTATTTTATTTCAATAGTTTTTGGAGAACAGGTGGTTTCTCGTTAAATGGATAAGTTCTTTAGTGGTGATTTCTGAGATTATGGTGCACTCATCACCTGAGCAGTGTACACTGTACCCTGTTCTTCTTCTAATATCTCATTAGGTATATGTTACATCTTTCATAATTGTCCCATAGTTATTGGCTATTCTATTCTGCCCTTATTATTATTCTTTTTCTCTTTGCAGTTCAGTTGTGGAAGTTTCTACTGACATTTCTTCAAGCTCACCAATTCTTTCTTCGGCCATACCCAGGCATTTGGTGAGACCATCAAAGGCAATCTTCATTTCAATTGTGGTACTTTTCTTATTTCTAGGTTTTCCCATTGATTCCTTGAATTTTCATCTCTCTGCTTACATTACTCGTCTCTTTTTGAATGTTGGCTACTTTTTCCAATACAGCCCTTGATATATTTATCATAGTTGTCTTAAATTCCCGGTCTGTCAATTTTTACATTTCTATCATAGCTGGGTCTGGTTATTATGTTAGGTCTGTCTCTTCAAATTGTATTTTTTGTCTTTTAGCATGCCTCGTAATTTTTATTGAATGCTGAACATGATGAATTGGGGAAAAGAAACTGAGGTAAATAGGTCTTTGGGGTGAGGTTTCATGTTTATCTGGCTAGAAACTAGGCTGTGTTTACTGTTTGCTGTAGCTGTATATGCCAGAGACTGAACTTTCCTCTGGTGTTTTTGTCTCCCATGTTGTCTTTGGATTTCCATAGAAACTTCTTAAATAATGTCTGAAATGTGCAGTTCTTCTCATTTTATCTCCCTGTTATTATACAGGAGCCTTATTGATGTAGTGGTAAGGCGTAGGTGGAGGGAATGCATTTTATAGTCCTATGATTAGGTCCCAGTCTTTTAATAAACCTGTGCCTCTAGGCTTGACCTTCAGAAGAGCTTCTCAGTTCTTTCCCACTTAGATGAGGCAGGAGGCTAGAGGAGACTGAAATTGGTATTTCCCTTTCCCAAGATGGAAAGCTAGAGGTGGGTGGAGTTGTTTATTTCTCTTCCCCCAGGTTTGTTAGGCTCTGGTAAAATTCTAATAGTTAAGCTCTGAAAACAGTTTTTCTTAATGACAGGTCTTGTTAAGAAGAACAAAATGCTCTGGGCATATTTCAAAATGATAACTTTTTGTCACCCTGCCAGAACTACCACTGAACTTTTATCCAGTCTTCACTGTGAGAATGTGGTAAGGTTTCTGGAGGTAAAACTCAAAAAATGCGAGAGCACTGCCCACCAAGACTGGGACCCCCACCCCCTGGAGTTTTTAACTCGCAAATTTGTCCACATTCAGCCTCCAGCAATTCATCAATTACAGTTTGTTTTCCTACCCCAGTACTTATTCCAGTGGTAATTTCTGCTCCTGTGTTTCTACTCCAATAAGCTGTGGTTTTCTGTATTCATCTGTCTGTCTCTCCAATTTGTGGGTTGGGGGACAACAGTTTGACCTACAATCTCAATTCTTTAAAGGATCTAGGAGGAGTTGTTGAGTTTCAGTTTGTTTAGCCTTTTTCTCATTGTAAAGATGAGAGTAATGACTTCCAAACTCTTTACTGGACCAGAAACTGAAAGTAGTAGTTTTTGTTTTGTAGGTATTTGTACATTTCATCCTGGTTATCTACTTTGTTGGCATAAAATTATACATAGTATTCTCTTATAATCCTTTTTATTGCTGTGAAATCAATAATAATGTTCTTTTTTTCATCTCTAATTTTGATTATTTCCAAAATGCTTTATTTGATCAGTTTACATATGAGTTCATCAATTTTGTTTACCTTTTCAAAGGAAAAAACTTTTGGTTTCTTTGATTATCTCCATTGCTTTTGTACTTACTATTTCATTAATTTCTGCTTTAATCTTTATTACTTTCATCATTTTAGTTGCTTTAGGTTTAGTTGGTCCACATTTTTCCAGTGTCTTAGATGGAAGGTATCCTTCTCATTTTTTAATATGAGCATTTACAGTTATACATTTCCCTGTTAGCACTACTTCAGCTACAACCCATAAGTTTTTGTATATTTTATGTTCATTCCTCTCAAAGGATTTTCTAATTACCTTTGTGATTTTTAATTTGATCCATTGACTATGCAGGACTGTGTTTTTTAATTCCCACATATTTATGAAGCTCCAAAATTTCTTTCTCTTATTTCTGTCTAATATTATTTCATTGTGAACAGGAAACATATGTTGTATCATTCTTATCTTTTTAATTTATTGACACTTGTTTTATGGCATGGCATATGGTCTATCCTGGAAATCTTCCACACCCACTCAAGAAGAATATGTATTCTGCTCTTCAGAGCATTTTATAGATGTCTGTTAGGTCTATTTGATTTATAGTATAGTATAATAGTATGTTCTATTTCCTTCTTGATCTTTTGCCTACTTGTTCTATCCATTGTGGAAAGTGAGACATTGAAGTCTACGACTAGTATTGAATTGTCAGCCAGGTGTGGTGGCTCACACCTATAATCCTAGCACTTTTTGAGAAGAAAGCAGGAAGATCACTTGAGCCCAGTAGTTCGAGTCCTACCTGCACAACATAGTGAGACTGCATCTCTACAAAATAAAAAATAAAAAAAAATTAGCCAGGTGTGGTGGTATGTGCCTATAGTCCTAGCTACTTGGGAGGATGAGGTGGGAGAATCACTTGATCCCAAGAGGGCAAAGCTTCAGTGAGCCATGATTGTGCCACTGTACTCCAGACTAGGCAACAGGACAAGACCCTGTCAAAAAAAAAAAAAAAAAAAAGTGTCTACTTCTCCCTTGAATTCTCTCAGTATTTTTTAATGTGTTTTATGACTCTCTTGTTAGGTGAAAATATGTGTCCTGGTCTGCTAGGGCTGCCCTAACAAAATACCACAAATGAGATGGCTCAGACAACTGAAATTTATTATCTCCCTATTCTGGAGGCTGAAAGTCCAAGATCAAAGTACCAGCAGGATTGATTTTTCCTGAAGTCTCTCTCTTTGGCTTGAGGATAGCTGCTTTCTCACTGAGTCCTCACATGGCCTTTTCTCTGGGCATGCACGTCTATGATGTCTCTTCCTTTTTTAATAAAGACACAAGTCACATTTTGGATTACAGCCCCATCCTTATGATTCATTTCATATTTCTTTTTCAGACACTTTGCATGTTATGCTTTTCTAAATATCTTTCCATGTCATGTAAGTTCTTAAGTGTACTGGCATGAAATTGCTCATAATATCTTCTTATAATCTTTTTAATAACAATTGCATTTTTGTTATATATCCTTTCACATTACTAATATTGTGATGTTAGTGTACCATATCTCTTACTTTTTATTTCTTGCTTACTTTTGCCAGTGATTTTTCAATTTTATCTTTTTTCCTTAAGTTTGAAATTGGCTGTGTTGGTCCTCTATATGTTTATTTTGTATTTCACTAGTCTCCGCTTTTTGTTGTTCCTTTACTTATCTTTTTCTTGCATTTATTTTTCTACTTTTTAAAAAATTCTTGAGATGTATGTGTATGCCATTAGTTTCCAGGCTTTCTTTTCTTTAAAATAAATACTTGACTATTAATTTCCCTCTAGTTATTGCCTTAGATGGATCTAAGTTTTGTTATATTGCATTTTTGTTGTTAATTTTTATTTCCAACTATTTCATAATTTTCATTATCATTTCTCTTTTGATTTGTTAGTTATTAAAATGTGTATCTTAACTTCTCAGCATATGGTATCTTTGTAGTTATCTATTGATATCTAACTTAATCACATGTGGCCAGAGATTATTGCCTATATGATACCCATCCTTCGAAATTCTAAAGCTATTCAGTATATTTACCCTCAAACTGAATAGTACAAGAACTTTAGTACACTTTAAGCCTTTTCCAATGTGATCAAACCTCCTCTTGACTTGTATGCTGTTATTCAGTATTTTGTTTTATCTGTTCTTGTTCCATAAGACACCATCATTATTACTGTCTAAATATTCTCTAAGTTTACCATGTACTCATCATTTTATTTCTTCATTATTCCTTCTTGCTTTTCAAATCTTTCATCTTGAATCACTTTTGTTCTGCCTGAAAGATATATTTGTTGGACAGAGATCTCAAGTTTGCCGGTCATTTTCAGATTTCCTTGCATTTGTTGTTCTTTAGTTTCAAAAAAATGTTTCTAGGTGTTGATTTCTTTTTTTAAATCTTGCTTGGGATTAACTAGGCTTCTGAAATCCATGTATTGGTCAGTGTCTTAACAGTGTCTTAGTTTGGGCTATTATAACAAAGTACTATAGACTGAGTGACTTATAAACAGCAGAAATTTATTCCTCACAGTTTTGGGGGCTGGACATCCAAGACCAGGGTACCAATATTGTCTGTTTCTGATGAGGGCCCTCTTTCAAGTTGCAGACTGCTGACTTCTAATTTTATCCTGAGACAGAAGAAAGAGGGCAAGAGAGCTCTCTAGAGTCTCTTTTACCAGGAGGCTAATCCCACTGATGAGAGCTTTTTCCTCACGACCTAAATTACCTCTCAATGGCCTCACCTCCTAATGACATCATATTGGAAGGCAGAATTTCAACCTGTGAACTTGAGGGGACACAAACATTAATTCCATAACAGTTTTACAAAAAAAAATTCAAGCATAATATCTTTAAATATTTTCTCCATTCCACACTTTCTTTCTTCTCCTTTTACATCTCTGTACGTTGATCTTCTCAGTCTATCCTATAAATCTATTAATCCCTCTTTTATATTTCCCATCTCTTATCTCTTTGGGATGTTGTCTGTATATTTTCTTGAGTTCTATATTATAGTTCATTAAATCTCGATTTACTTTAGTTCTATATTATAGTTCACTAAATCTCTATTCAATTGTATATAATCCACTGTTAAACTCATCACTAAGTTTAAACCTCAATTATATTTCCTATCTTCCTGGAAAAATCAAGTTGTTTTTTATGTATATGTGTGTGTATGTGTGTGTGCATGTGTGTGTGTGTGTGTTTGTGCATATTCTAATTCTGCAAGTTTTTTATAGCTTTTCACATTCATGCGTTCTTTACTCATATTTTTAATCCTCTCTTTAATATATTGAAATAAAGAAAACGTGCTTATTTTATACTCTGAGTTTGGTAGTTTCAAAAATGAAGTTTTCCTGGTGAAGTCTTAGTCTACTATCTGTTGTTCCTATTGGCTCTCACTCGTGGTACCTTTTTTCCTCATGAGTTTAATGGCTTTTTTCTCTCATTTTCCTTTGATTACTATCAGCAGGAATTATCTTGAGCTTGAGATACAGTGAATCCCCTCAAAAAAGGATTTGAGCTTGGTTCTATCAAGCACTTGGAGGAGCAACCAACTAGTCTGCGTTGGCTTCAAACTAAATACTCAACTTTAGGTTTTCCACGCCACCCATGTAGTATTTGGACTGTAAACCCATGTGAGGACTATCTTGTTATTACAAAATCTCAACAGAAAATAGCCTCACACTCTTAGTGCCAAATTTCAAGGCAGGTAGTACAGTTTTCCTTGCAGTCTCTTGGATGAGCAACAGATTTATTTATAGTTAACCTGTGGTGTGGCTCTTTGGGGCCCAAGCTTTGTAAAGTGTCTCCTGTTAGGTTCTCTGCCTTAGGAGGACCATGAGCTTTGTCTCCTATTCCGTGAACTCCACACAGCTGTGAAAAACAAAAGTCCAAGTTTATTAGGCTCAGCAAATTCTCTTATATCGAAGGTTGGCTTCAGAAAGCAGTTTATCCATTTCAGGTGTCTGCCTTCGTTTGGCTGCTGGATGACAATTTCTTATCAGCTTACCGATGTACTCAAGAAAATATTTTTCTGGATAATAAAATATATGAAGGCCCTTATAAATATTCATATATTCGGGCCCAATCATTGCAAATCTAGGTCTATAAACTAGAGATATAATCAGAAATGCAGAAAAGCAAGTTTTATTTATGGCAATATGGTTAACAATATCCCATATATGAAAACACTTAAATGTCCTATAGCAGAGGAAGTATAAAACAAAGCGTGCTGCACCTATGTGGTATAACATTATATAGCAACTATAATTATATTTTAGAAAAGTATGCAAGGACATGTGAAAATGCTCAAGATATAATGTTAGATTTTAAAAACTAGGATACGAAAGTATATATAAAATATTCTATACGTATAAAAAAGGGTTGAGATGAAATAATTACTTGACATTATGTTGTGTGTCTGTCTGGCAAATATGGGTGCTTTTGGTTAACTTTAAAAAATTTTTCAGTATCTTCAAAGTACTTTTTACAATAAACTATATCTTTCAGAAAAAATAAAGGTATTATTTTTATTTGTTTTTAAACAAAATCTTAGATAATAAAATGGTTTTAAAAGTTGTTACTCTGAAAAATTGACCTTCCCTAGTGTTTTCAATCACGCACTTCATTTTGCCCGTTTTAATGATTAAGAATGTCTTTTGTGTAAAAGATAGCACTTTTAATAAATGATTTGAAAAATTATACCTGATTAAACGTGATTAAGAAACATCCTGAAAAATGGTCAGTCTGGTGTTTTCAGACATTTTAACAAGCAGAAATGATTTACTACAAAGGTGATCCCATTGATTATGTAAAAAGTACAATCCTTAAGAGGTCTGAAAAAAACAACTTGACCTAAAAAAGCCTCTCTTCTCTAGCTACCAGTAAACTTGGATCAGCTTTGCATGCTTTTATCTATCATTCTCCTCTCTCTCTGCTTCGTTTTGTTTTTCTCTCTCTCCACAGCCACCTTACTCCTCACCTCTCCTTTTTCTTTTTTAAACCAAACTCAAAGCCTTAATATAATAATTGCCATAACATGACTGCAAATATCACTACATCCTGATGGATCTGTCACATGTGGTGCAACTTAAATTTGAGAACTGTTTGAAACTAAAGCATGCAGGCTGGGCATGGTGGCTCACGCCTGTAATCCCAGCATTTTGGGAGACGGAGGCTGGCAGATCACCTGAGGTCAGGAGTTCGAGACCAGCCTGGCCAACATGGTGAAACGCTGTCTCCACTAAAAATACAAAAATTAGCCAGGTGTGGTGGCGCCTGCCTGTAATCCCAGCTACTCGGGAGGCTGAGGCAGGAGAATCACTTGAACCCGGGAGGCTGAGGTTGCAGTGAGTGGAGATCACACCACTGCACTCCAGCCTGGGCAACAGAGCAAGACTTCTTCTCAAAAAAAAAAAAAAAAAAAAAAGAAAGAAAAAAAGAAACTAAAGCATGCAAAGCTCACAACGGAAAGTAATAAGAAGTAAACATGTCCAATCTAGCCATCTAGGCAGGGAATTGGTTTTGATGGTAGACAAAGTCAATGACAATAGGCCACAAGAGCCATGGAAGTGGTGCCAAATGTGGTAGTTTAGTGCAAAATGCAAGGAAAAAGGACATAAAATCTCACAAAACAATCAAGGAGTGATCAGACTAATCCTGCATATTTATTGTCAAGGGAATCATTTTTAGTGTCACAACTTTATGTGGATTATCTTTCCCTTCATGATACCTTAGCCCCAAACATATCCTGTTTTTACCAATGTAAACTCCATGGAAACACAGACCTCTTTGTTCTCTGCTTTATCCAGGACTGATATTCAGTCAGTGAACACTGGTACCACCTACCGGGCTTCATAGGTTCTGATCAATGGAAGTCTAGGCTGCACATGTCATACCAATTGCTAAATATCCTGTATGTTACCAATGGCTAGTACATTGCCTGGCACATAGCAGACATGCTATATACATTCTGCTTTTGTAGTTCTTCACAAATTCTCTGTCCTTTTCTTTCTGTTCTCACTGTCATTGTGGCTTAATCCCATGTATGACTTTCAAGGGCTTGCATCTTCAACACCTTCATACTTTTTCCAGCCATCATCGATGCCAACCTCTCTTTACCTGTCGATGGCTATCATATCACCAAAATAATATATCTAAAATGCTATTTTTGTCATATCTCTCCCCTGCTAAAAACCAACAAACACAAAACACACCAACGATTTTTCATTCATTAAGATAAAATTTAATAATTCAAACACTTCAATTTGCATCTAAGACTTTCCAAATTCTAGCCCAAACCTATCTTTTTGGCTTCCAAAATTCCTCTACATCTTTGCTCATAATGTTCTCTCTTATTGGATTATTCTGTTTCCTCCATCAGCTCAAGTTTAACTTCACCTGTGAAATGTTTCCTGGTTACTCTAACCCATTGTAAACTCTTCCTCATATGAAAACCAACTCCATTTAAGTTTCATACTTTGGGCCAGTCACAGTGTCTCATGCCTGTAATCCCAACACTTTGGAAAGCCAAGGAGGGAAGATCATTTGAGGCCAGGAGTTTGAGACCAGCCTGTGAAATATAGTGAGACCACCATCTCTGCAATTTTTTTTTTAATTAGGCAGGCAATGTGGTGCATGCCTGGAGTACTAGCAACATGGGAGGCTGAGATGGGAGGATCGTTTGAGCCCAGGATAGCAAGGCTGTAGTGAGCCATGATGGCACCACTGCACTCATGCCTGGGAGACAGACTGAGACCCTTTGACAATAATCTTAGAATAATATTTGAAAACACTAGTTAAGAACACAAATACTTGCTGTTTAGTTAGCTTGCTTTCTTTTCTTTCTTCTCTCTCTCTCTCTCTTTCTCTCTCTCCTTCCTTCCTTTCTTTCCTCCCTCCCTCCCTTCCCTCCCTCCTTCCTTTCTTCCCTCCCTCCCTCCCTTTCTTCCCTCCCTCCCTCCTTCCTTCCCTCCCTCCCTCCGTCTTTCTTTCTTTTTCTTTCTTTCTTCTTTCTCTCTCTCCTTCCTTCCCTTCTTCCCTTCCTTCCTTCCTTCCTTCCTTCCTTCCTTCCTTCCTTCCTTCCTCCCTTCCTTCCTCCTCTCCCTCTCACTCTCTCTCTCCCCCGCTACCCTCAACAAATACTTGTGAGTGTCTTTGCTGTGCCTGGAAGTGAGGACATAAAAATGACAGGACACAGTCCTTGATTTCAAAGACATTTCTGTGCAGATTTCTCTAACCAAAGAATCTTAAATAACCCATTGATAATCCAATGGAAAAGGTCTGAATTATAACTTACTGACCTAATAACACTTAATGCTTTTTTAAAATTCTATATTTGCCTGAACTCCTTTATTGTTGCATTTTTTTATTGATACGTCGGCTGTTAAACAAAGGTTGAAGCAAGGTAAGAGCCATTTTGGGCCAGGTGCGGTGGCTCATGCCTGTAATCCCAGCACTTTGGGAGGCTGAGGTGGGTGGATCATCTGAGGTCAGGAGTTCAAGACCAGCCTGGCCAAAATGGTGAAACCCCGTCTCTACTAAAAATACAAAATAACTTGCCAGGCATAGTGATGTGCACCTGTAGTCCCAGCTACTTGGGAGGCTGAGGCACGAGAATCGCTTGAAACCAATTGAGGCAGAGGCTGCAGTGAGCCAAGATCGCACCATTCACTCCAGCCTAGGCGACAAGGTGAAACTTCGTTTCAAAAAAAAGATAAGAGCCACTTGGAAAACTCTAGGTCAGCAAAAGATTTCATGGTGTAATAGTGAGCACTCTGGACTCTGAAAACTCTAGGTCAGTGGTCCTCAAACATGGCTGCACTTAATCCCATGGGAGGCTTTTACCCAATAGAGACCAATTAAGTCAGAATGGGCAGGGTGCACATCTGCACATCTAGTCATCTACTTTATAAAAGCTCTCCAGGTGATTTTAATGTGCAACAAAGTTTGAAAAACACTGCTGTAAGCTAAAATAAAATTGTATTTCCATATATTAATTACATTTATGTTTTAAAAAGTAACATACATGGTTTACATATTCATATGAAAATAAAATCATTTCATCCTTTCCATTGTTTAAACAACAAAACTAGGTAATGTCTTCTAAGAAAACAATTTCAAAATTCTTCACTATTTTTACCAGTGTAGATAAAGAGATCAGCTCCATAATACATCAGCTCTATATTTTTTACTAAATTGTTAGGTAAATCTCACTCTGCATCTGTTTTAGGATACTGGTTTTTACTAAGAGGATCTAATAGTGAATGTAGAGTATTGGGTTGGGTGCGGTGGCTCATGCCTATAATCCCAGCACTTTGGGAGGCCAAGGCAGGTGGATCACCTGAGGTCAGGAGTTTGAGACCAGCCCGACCAACATGGTGAAAGCCCATCTCTACTAAATACAAAAAGTTAGCCGGTTGTGGTGGTGCATGCCTGTAATCCCAGCTACTTGGGAGGCTGAGGCAGGAGAATCGCTTGAAGCTAGGAGGCAGAGGTTGCAGTGAGCTGAGATTGCACCATTGCACTCCAGCCTTGGTGACAAAAGTGAAAAATCTTATTAAAAAAAAAATATATATATATATATCTATATACACACACATATATACAGTATTCTATATATAGTATTATATTTTTTTTCCAAGCCCAGTGGAAAAGCCTCAGCAAGCGTGGAGGTATCAGAAGCCTCCAAAAGGATCCCACTAAGTAATTCCAAGTCACTCTCATTCACCCCATTGGAAGTTCCAATATATATAATACTATATATATAATACTATACTATATATAATACTACATATATAGTATTCATGGGATGTAAAACCCACGTATATGGAGGCCTGACTTTTCATATCCATAGATTTCACAGGGCTGACTGTGAGACTTGAGTACACATGGATTTTGGTATTGGCAGGGTCCTGGAACCAATCCCCTGTGATTATCAAGGGGTAATTATAGTTTCATATTACTATTATTTTGTTAAGGTTTACTACATCTATGTTTAAAAGGGATATTTTTCTGTAGTTTTTTGTCCTTGTGATGTCATGCCTTTGTTTGATTTATTTGGTTTCATCTGGAGTTGGGCTTGGGGTTAGTATTTACAGTATTTGGGATTAGAGGGTTAAGGCTTAGATTTTAGGGATTAAGGAATAAAAGAATTTGAGGATTAGGGTTAGGGTTGGGGCTGGGGTTAGGATTGGGGCTGGGATTGGGACTAGGGCTAGGGTTAAGGTTGTTTTACTATTGCCTTCCTTTCTTTCACTATTACCTTGTAGGTTAATTTAGCATCCTCCCCAGCTAACACCTTGCCTCTCTACTACATACCCACCTCATCTTTTCCTTCTCTGGCCCTGTCATTCTTACCTATTTTCTGAATTGTTGATCATCGAGTATCTACATGGGCTTCAGAGGCTGCTCTGTGAAGCTCAAGGACTCAGGAAGGAGCAAAGGGAGAAAATTCACACTCACCCTAGCTTACTCTTGTCAAGCAGGCATCCTTGCCTCTCTCCTCTGCCACCTACCCTGATAGTTGAGTTAATGCCCCCATGGCCTATTTCCCCATATGCAAAAAGAAATTATCACAAGGCCCTTAAGGTGGAAGCCCACCAGTGAACTCTTCCAGTGCACCATCTCCTAAGCCATTCCCAAAAAGCTCCGTCGCCACTCTATTCCCCTCCGTCTATACACTGGGTCAGGCAGGAGGCAGCAGGGTTATGGCCAGACACCACTGTTCAAAGTGAGTCACCACCAGTCTAAGCCAGTCAAAGCATGTCAACTCGAGTCACGGCTGGTCAAAAAGAGTCTGAGGCTACCAGGTGCAGTGGCTCATGCCTGTAATCTTAGCACTTTGAGAGCCTGAGGCAAGTGGATCCCTTAAGGTCAGGAGTTCAAGACCAGCCTGGCCAACATGGTGAAACCCCATCTCTACTAAAAATATAAAAATTAGCTGGGTGTGGTGGCAGGCGCCTGTAATCCCAGCTACTCAGGAGGCTGAGGCACAAGAATCATTTGAACTGGAGAGGCGGAGGTTGCAGTCAGCTGAGATTGCACCACTGCACTCCAGCCTGGGCAACGCAGTGGGACTTTGCCTCAAAACAAAAACAAAAACAAAAAGCAAAAAACAGTCTGATCATGGCTAGTTAAGACTGGTCAAGGCCAGAAAAAAAGTAGGCCCAGGCTGGTCAAAGCCAGTTGTAGCTGGTCAAGAATGGCCCTAGGTTGTTAATGCCAGTCCAGGCCAATCAAAGCCAGTCACAGCTGATCAAAACCAGCCAAATCCATTGAAAATCAGCCAAATGTGTCCAAAAGTGGTTAATTCCAGTCAATGGCAGTCAAGGTTGTTTGAAGCTAGTCACTGCCTATCTAAGCAAGTCAATACTGGTAAATTCTGGACAAAGCCAGCCATGGCTGGTCAAAGCCACTTATAGCCAGTTTAAGCCAGTCAAAACTGGTTAATTCTGGTCAAAGCCCAGTCACTGCCAGTTAAAGCCAGTTACTGCCAGCCTAAACTCATCAACGCTGGTTGATTCCGGCCAAAGCCAGTCACAGCCAGTCAAATCTTGTCATGACCAGTCAAAGGGTTGCCACAGCTGATCTAATCCAGTCAAAACCAGTCAATTCTGGTCAAAACTGGTTGTAGCCAACCTACTCCAGTCAAAACTGGTGTAAGCCAGCCAAAACCAGTTGATCTTGGTAAAACTAGTCACGGCTGGTCACAGCTGGTATAAGCCAGTTGATTCTGGACAAAGCCAGTCACTGCCTGTCAAAACCAGTTGGTTCCAATCAAAGCCAGTCACATATGGCCAAAGCCAGTTACAGCCAATATAAACCAGTAAAAAACACTGCATTCTGGACAATGCCAAACACAGCTGGTCATAGATGGTCACAGTCAGTCTAAATCGATCAAAAACTAGTCAATTCCAGTCAAATCCAGTCAGAGTCTGATAGATTTGATCACGACCAGTCAAGGCTGGTCACATTCAGTCTAAGCCAGTCAAAACTAGTCAATTCTGTTCAAAGCTGGTCACAGCCCATCATGTTTTGTCTAAGCTGGTCAAAATCAATGAATGCTGGTCAAAGCCAGTTGTGGCCAGTTATGGCCTGGCCTGTCATGGGAAGTCTAAGCCAGTCAAAATCAGTGTAAGATGGTAAAAAACAGTCAATTCTTGTGAAAGTTGGCTGCAGCCATTCATGGCCAGTCTAAGCAGGTCAAAACCAATCTAAACTGGGCAAAGCAAGTCACAGCCAGTGAAAGCCTGTCAGAGCTAGTCAACATGGGTCAATTCTGGTCAAAGCCAGTCAGAAGTTGGCCAGGTCTGATCAAGACTAGTCAAGGCTGGTCATAGCCAAGCTAAGCCAGTCACAACTGGTAGATTCTAGTCATAGCCAGTCATGGCCAGCCAAAGTTTGTCACAGCCAATCAAAGACAGTCAAAACCAGTCTAAGCTGGTCAAAGCCACTCAAATCTGATCAAAACTGGTCTCAGCCAGACTGAGCAAGTCAAAACCAGTCAATCCCAGTCAAAGCCAGTCACAGCCAGTCATGGCTATTCAAAACCAGTCAGAGCCAGTTAAAACCACTCCAGGCCATTCAAAGTCAGTCAGAGGCAGTGAAAACTGGCCAAATCCAGCCATAGCCAGCCAAGGCTGACCAAAGCTGTTCACAGTCAGTCTAAGCTGGTCAAAACCGGTTACAGCTGGCCAGAGTCAATCAAAGCTGGTCACAGCTGGTTAGAATCAGTTAAAGCCCATCATGCCAGTCAAGGCTGATTATGATCAGTGAAATCCAGCCAAAGATGGTCATGGCTGATCACTGTGGGTCCAAGCCCATCGTGGCTGGTCAGACCGCAAAAAGGAATTAGTACAATCTAGCCCAATCATCTAATTTTAGATACATGAGATTGGGTGAAATCCAGAGAGGTAAATATTTGCTTTCTTTTTTCTTTTTATTTCCCTAAGACTTCTGAGTCGGGAGGTAAATATCCAAGTCCCTAAATTATTGAGTGACACAGCCAGTGACTAGATCTCTGGTGTCCTGACTGATAGACCAGTGTTCTTTCTTACACATCAAGACTTAACAAATGTTCTAGCAGCCCAAGTCAGCAGAATTGTCAAACTCACTGACTTCAGTTCCATATGCATATAAACATAGTGGTGTTGAGATGGGGTTATGGCTTTAGAAATTCATGGCAACATACGTTTTGGAAAACTTTCAAATAAAAGCTAAAAATAGGAAATGCTATAGCAAATTCTGTCACATAATTTTTTTAATAGTATATGTGCTTTAGATGTAAAATCTATTCACCACACCATCAAAAATTAATTGCCAGATTATCTTGCAAGCTAAGAAAAACAAACCATTAAGTTTAGTAGATCAGTATACTCTTCAGGTGACATGTATTCTCTTCATTAGACAACTGACTGTTCACATCTGCTTTCTTCTCCATAATATGCACACAGGATTATCTTATGTAGAAAAAGGCCCACCAGACATTCAATTAACCCAGCTGTCACACATCTGTTGCTGTCTCTATAAATGTGCAGTTAACTGGAAATTACTCTTCTGATAACTTTACACCTCTTTTTTTATTGTAATAGTCTCTTACTTCCTCCATACAAACTACCTCAATGGCTTTGTTTGTGATCCAAAGATTCTAGAACATATCCAACTATTTCTGATCCTCTGAATGGAGGAACAAGTCTGGCATTTACATTTAGTGATTTGGAATCTTACAGATGCAGTCTCAGTGTAATTCATCAGATATTAAAATAAGAACCTAGACTACTTAATAAAGATCTGAAGTTGTTATTCTACTCCAACCATGACTATTAACTTGCTGTGAGTGCCTAAGTAAATTGTATTACTGCCTTATAGTTGAGTTTTCCGGTTTGTAATATATGCAGGAGGAGAGAGCTCTCCATACTACTTTATAAAACTTTTGGAACATTGTGTGTGGTTATTCAAATTTCCTGGGGGCATCAACTATATTGTGGTATTAGAGTCCCGCAGAAAACTGAGATAAATAAATGTACCAGCACAGCTTTCTTTTTTTTTTTTTTTTTTTTTTTTTTTTTTTTTTTTTGAGATGGAGTCTCGCTCTGTCGCCCAGGCTGGAGTGCAGTGGAGTGATCTCAGCTCACTGCAACCTCCGCCTCTCAGGTTCAAGTGATTCTCGTGCCTCAGCCTCCTGAGTAGCTGGGATTACAGACACACGCCACCACGCCCGGCTAATTTTTTTGTGTTTTTAGTAGAGATGGGGTTTCACCATGTTGGTCAGGCTGGTCTTGAACTCCTGACCTCGTGATCCACCCGCCTCAGCCTCCTAAAGTGCTGAGATTATGGGTGTGAGCCACCGTGCTTGGCATAGCTTTCTCTTCCTTAATAAGTAAATAACAAATATTATCATGCATTTAACAGCACTTCACATTATTCAAAAGGGCTTCACCAAGAAGGCATTTTTTGAGTACCTGCTATGTGCCACACACTGTAGTAGGTGCTAAAACTATAAAAATTATTAAAACCTAGTCCCTTGGTTTAGGGGTCTTTAAGGCAGCCCAACAGACAAAAAGTCCCTTTCCTGTTCAAGTCCTGAAACAAATTGAAATGTAGCATATAGTAGTAAGGTAGACAGATATCAAAATACCAACGTCATTGCTCCTAAAACTAGTATTGAAGAATATGGTGCATCTAAGTCCACATGGACTTTATAATCAGACCCTGAGATTTACAGACTTAACCACTCAACAGAATTAGACCTGGAAAACAGAGCCAGCCCTGGAGAACAAAGGAGAATATATGCTCCCTGCAGGCAGCTACTCCCAAGGAAGCAGAGCAAAGGAAGGGACTGCACTATGCTTGCTTAATTTCTCCATTCAAAGTTGTCAATCAGCCAGGCACAGTTGCTTCCGCCTCTAATCCCAGCTACTTGGGAGGCTGAGGCGAGAGGATTGCTTGAGACCAGGAGTTCAAGACTAACCAGGGCAACATATTGAGACCTTCCCCCCAACCCCAAGGCCCCATCTCTAAAAAGAAACAAACAAACAAACAAACAAAAAAAACAAAGTTGCAAAACAAATATGTGCTCTTCACCCATCCTCAGTTAAGAACGAGTATGGAACAGATCAGTGCCAGAAGTGTTACACAAACGGATGTCCTTCCACCTGGTAGGAAACATCTGAAGTGAAAAGGAATCATTCCTCCGCCCTAATACCTACCCTCAAGAATCTCATTACATTGATATTCACAGCAATCCTGAGAGATAAATAGGAAATTACTATTTTAACTGTTTTATTTTATTTCTTCTCATTTTCTTCTTTTTAGACTCTAAATTATGATTAATTGTTTTATGGTAGAGAAAGCTGAGACATGGAAGAGTCACAGAGCTAGGCTGAAACCATAGTAGAATAATATCTTAATTCTTTATGGTATGAACTTGGACATTTTTACCAATGAAATTAAGTGATGAATCTGTCTATACAATGCCTTACTTTTTTTGCAAGTGAAACATAGGCTTTAATCCAAATGGTTTTGTGATTATCTAAGGTTATGACAAAAGCATCTGTCATCCTGTGTACAGATGAGGTTATTTGCACATTCAAATCTTCTATCTCTCTTTCAAGGTTAGAAGTAAAAGTTTTTTAAAAAGAAAAGGCAAAAGCAGATAAGCTTTAAAAAATGGAATGCCACCATAGTAAAGTTTTATAGAGAAAGGAGCCAGGCATAGGTGAGGGAAGCAGATAAGAAAGACAAAATAAAACCAGGCAGTTACCCAATGCTCAATATGAGAAAGAATGCTTAATTTAGTCAACTGGCACTGTGTTTCTTTTTTTTTTTTCTTTTTTTCTTCCTTTAAATGAATAAACCTATGAAATGTGTACCTATAGTAGTTATTAGATTCACACATTAAGCATTTTATATGTTTTCGGTTCTGGGCTAAGTACTATATAAATAATACTATATACATAAAGTGCTATGTAAATGCATGTACAAGGAAGTCACCCTCTCTGTTTTGTTTCAGATGGGAAAACAGACTTATTTGGATCAAGCAACTTGTCTATTTTCACATAATCAGTAGTATGTGAGAGTGTCAAGATTTGAACCCAAGATGTCTGACTCCAGAGCCCATACTCAGTCAGTTCATTCTTGCTTTCTGTTTTTCTTTTTTGTGATTTTTCTTTTTCTTACCCAGTTCATTCTACTGGTCTATCAGCTAAGAGCAGAAATTGTTACTTCTGGGTGGAGCACATTCTAGCAGGGAAAAGAAAATATGTCTAAGATAGCTACCTTATTTGAAGCTTATAATGCAGTTAGGTACACATGGTATAAACACTAAAAAGCTTATGGTAAGTGAACACAAATGAACATATTAACAAGTATATGAGCCTTGAGATGAACTGGAATGAAAAAAATTATTGGAGGGGGAGAGTGTTAAGCTGACAAGCATGTGCTCATAGTCTGAGCTGTTTAAAGATAAGCTGCCTCCAGAAGTAATAAGTTCTCATCATGAGAGGGACTTCTCACACAGGCTGAAGGAACAAACATTTGGTAGATCAAATTATTTAAAATGACATCCAAAGTCCTTCCAACCCTGAGAGTCTATGATTTAGTCATTATTTTGAATAGCCACTATGTGCTAATTCCTGGGATAAGTTCCTCTCACAAAGGGGAATAAGACATACCCTAAAAGAGCCCACAGTTTAATGGAGCACATAGCATAAACTTAGGAATATAGAATACAGTGTAAGAAGTACTCATATGACATGGGAACAAAGAAAATGTGCACCTAACCCAAACTGGGAAGGGCAGTTAAAAAGGAAAACTGAAAATGTTTCCTAGATACGAAGCCTAAACTAACTCTTGAAGGAAGAGTAGAAAGCTAGCTAGGTTTTGCTTTATCTGTTGCAATGTAACAAACCATCCCTAAAACTTAAAACCAAAAAAAAAATTATTATGTCTCATCATTTTGTGGGTAAGAAATCCAGGCAGGGATCAGTTGGCCAATTCCTCTGCCTTTCTCTTGAAGTTACTCAATGGTACTCAGCAGCTGAGCTGGTCTGCAGGGTCCAAGACAAATTCACTCACATACCTGGTCTCTTGTAGGGGATGGCTTTAAAGACTGGTCTCAACTAGAACCCTCCTCCTCTCTATGTGATCCCTTTAGTAGGGTAAGTGCCACAAGAGATCAACATGAATGAACCTCAGACCAGTGAATTTGGATTTGCTATATTACATAAATTGTAAACATTCTAAGAACTTGGGTAAGAGAAAATGATGTCGGCAAAAATGGATTTAACTTACCTCCATACCAGATGGGCCAGATGCGACAGAAGGGGGGGTACAGAAAACCACTTAATTGTTGCAATGTTTACACTAAGACCTACACTTGTGTGGTGTCTATAGCAGCAGAAAATAGAGGATATCCAGACATTACCGTGAAGACGTACTAAAATTATGGATAGCAAGGTATCCATTTGACTCCCAACTACTGATTATTGGGGAACATTATCATCAAACTACTTGCTTCAGATGGGTAAAAAACAGATGGATAAAAGCAGACATCAGTCGATTTTTAAGACTGTTGACTATGTACTCACTTTATTCAAGCTAACGCTAAAGATGTCAGAGGCCTAGTACTGGATAAATGTGTAAAGTATCAATTAAGGCTCATAATAAGACTTGATCGCTTATAATGGAGGTAAGATTCAGGGAAATGTCCTAAGGAGTTTCCTGTGGATGCCTGAAAAAATCTTCCCCCTGACACCATACCTTCCTCTCTTGCCTGTAACTCCTTACTATGAACCAAAGAAATAGGTAGGTAATTGCTCACAAAGGGAGCTACAAGAAGATTTAAAAGTCACTTACAAATTCAACTAATGTATTTCAACAAAATAGACTGTTTTCCTCAGGAAAATGGCATTCTTTATAAAATTATAAAATTTCTTAAGCAAACTTCCCAGACCAGTGTAATTAGGAAGGTATTTAAGACTCTCCTTCCTTCCTAACTCTAATTGTCCCTGAGTTATTTTTTTTTTTTACTTTAAAACTAAGCAATATAGGCTCACGCCTATAATCCCAGAACTTTGAGAGGCTGAGGTGGGCAGATCACCTAAGGTCAGGAGTTCGAGACCAGCCTGGCCAACATGGTGAAACCCTGTCTTTACTAAAAATGCAATAATTAGCCAGGCATGGTGGTGCATGCCAGTAATCCCAGCTACTCGGGAGGCTGAAGTAAGAGAATCTCTGGAACCTGGGAGGCAGAAGTTGCAGTGAGCCAAAATTGCGCCACTATACACCAGTCTCGGCGACAGAGCGAGACTCTGTCTCAAAGAAAAAACAAAAACAAAAAGAAAAGAAAGTTTAAAAAAATTTAAAAAAAAACAAAAACTAAGCAATACTTTAGCTTTTCTTAGACTCTAGGGCCAGTCTTGTGATGTTCAGTTGGATAGCTCGGAGCTTTCCCTCAGGCCACTTCATCATTGTTTCCCGTTATCAGCTAATTAAAATGAGACTAGTAAAAGATAATCTTTCACAATTGGACTCAAAAGAGAAGACAGCCGGAGATTGGGTCGTCTGTCCCTACCAAATTTACAGACTTTAGATGATTGGAGCAGATTATTTACATTTGTGCAACCAGTATTATACCTATTTTCAAAAGAAAGTCTATTACTCCTGAAATCATCTTGGGGTTTGACTTATCGAACTTATTTCTTCAAGTAAAATAAATTCTAAAAGCATTAAGAACTTTTACATGACATAGAAAATGGTTGATCTTTTGAGAGAAAATGGCCAGGCCAAAAAAAAAAAAAAAAAGAAAGAAAGAAAAGAAAAAAGAAAAAGATTGAACTACACAATAGAAAAAAGGATGCTCGATTTTGTTGAAATGACTATAAACTTTAAAATGAGAGATTTACAGCTTACAAAACGTCTCCTCTCAGATGCAATTCTTTTTTAAAAATTTAATCACTTTCTCAGCCGTGTACGTTTACAGTATATTCAAGTGTAAATCAAATCACTAAGACAACAAAACCATTCACAATTTATAAACTGTGTCCATAAAGAATTCCATTTTGCCAATAATAAACAGGAACAGTCTCTGCATCACTTTGATTTCCATAAAGAAGTATTATCAGAGGTTGATATGTTACATTCTTTTTTTAAAAAGACTATTTATTTATTTATTAATTTAGACAGAGTCTCGCTCTGTTGCCCTGGCTGGAGTGCAATGGCCCAATCTCGGCTCACTGCAACCTCTGCCTCCCAGGTTCAAGTGATTCTCCTGCCTCAGCCTCCCTAGTAGCTAGGGTTACAGGCATGCGCCATCACTCCCAATTAATTTTTGTATTTTAGTAGAGACGGGGTTTTACTATGTTGGCCAGGCTGGTCTTGAACTCCTGACCTCAAGTGATCTGCCCACCTCAGCCTCCCGAAGTGCTGGGATTACAGGCATGAGCCACCATGCCTGGCCTATATGTTATCTTTTTAAAATAAAACATCTTATTAATTTAGACCCCTGGGACCCTTAACTATTATATCATGACTTTAGTTTTGCAAAGTCTGCCCACAAGTAGGTTTTTTTTTTTTAATGTATTAAATACCTAACGCTGCTATGCGAACATACTGTCACCAGATGGCAGTTGTATGCCACAGCCCTCAAGGTTTGATCTATAAGACGTAAGCTAAGACTTGTTTCATTGAAGTAGAGATATTATCTTTCTTTTACCTTGTTCATATCAAAAGCATATAATAAACTTAAATAGTAACGAAATCTGAAAACACTTTTTTGTTTTTTTTTTTGAGACGGAGTTTCGCTATGTCTCCCAGGCTGGAGAGCAGTGGCATGATCTCGGCTCACCACAACCTCTGCCTCCCGGGTCCAAGCGATTCTTCTGCCTCAGCCTCCAGAGTAGTAGCTAGGATTACAGCCATGCACCACCATGCCCAACTAATTATTGTATTTTTAGTAAAGACAGGGTTTCACCCTCTTGGCCAGGCTGGTCTCGAACGTCCTACCTCAGGTGATCTGCCGGCCTCGGCCTCCCAAAGTGGTGGGATTACAGGCGTGAGTTACCACACCTGGCCTGAAAATACTTTAGAACAAATGCCAAACAAGTGAACTCCAGGATGCAATTTTATTTGCACAACATATCTCACTCTAACCAAATACCAATGTTTCATTAGAATGCTAATCTTTGTATCTATTATCACTTGGACTTAATAGTTCTTCCTGATTTTCTTTTATCCTCAATTTACAGTCTTGTCCCACACCCCTCGCCCAACACTCATTTAGTCAAACACGATATAGCCATGGCAGCCTAGTTATCCCAACTAAAAGAATAGCATCTCTTATGGTCTCTTCATCTCCCTGAAGCTTTCTGGTTCTTTTATTTTTCTCTGTTTCTTCCTCTTCGCTTAGGATATATAATTTATTCTCCATAGTTCCTAGAAAATGTATCTTCAAGTTTGTTTCTAATTTTAAAAATTTGTTTGATTTTTCTTGTTGAGAATAATTTACACTGCTCCATTGCTGGAACTGACTAAATCCTTTTGTGGTTCGTAAGTGCGATGATTGGTTTTTCACACATATATGTGAGAGGTGCCTCCCTCAAACCTTGTTAGGAGTAGAAGGTAGGCACATTACCTATCTAACATGAAAAAAGAAGAGAAAAAATAACATTTCTAAAAGGTGCCCAAACAACCCAATTCAAAAATGGCAAAGGACTTGAATAAATATTTATCCAAAGAAGATATACCAGTAATAAGCACATTAAAAAATACTCAACATCACTAGTTATTAAAGAAATGCAAATCAAAACCACAATGAAATACTACATGATACCCACTGCAATGGTTATAAACAAAAAAAATCGAAAATAAGTGTTGCTGAGGATGTGGAGAAATTAGAACCCTATTACACTGCTGGTGAGAATGTGAAAATAGTGCACCCACTATAGAAAACGGTTTGGTAGGCCGTGCACGGTGGCTCACAACTGTCATCCAGAAACTTTGGGAGGCCGAGGCAGGTGAATCATTTGAGATCAGGAGTTTGAGACCAGCCTGGCCAACATGATGAAACCCCGTCTCTACTAAAAATACAAAAATTAGCTGGGCATGGTGGCACATGCCTGTAATCCCAGCTACTCGGGAGGCTGAGGCAGGAGAATTGCTTGAACCTGGGAGGCAGAGGTTGCAGTGAGCTGAGATAGCGCCACTGCACTCCAGCTTGGGCGACAGAGCCAGACTCTGTCTCAAAAAAAAAAAAAAGAAAGAAAGAAAAAAGAAAATGGTTTGATAGTTTCTCAAAAAGTTAAACATAGAATTTCCATACGATTCAGCAGTGCCATCCCTAGGTATGTACTCCAAAAAGAATTGAAAGCAGGGACTCAAACAGATACTTGTACACGCATGCTCATGGCAACATTATTCACAATAACCAAAAGGTAACACAACCCAAGTTTCCATCAGTAGATGAATGGATAAACAAAATGTGGTATATACATACAATGGACTATCATTGAGCCGTAATAAGGAATGAAATTCCCATACATGCTGCAACATGGATGAACCTTAAACACACTATGCTAAATAAAATAAGCCTGACACAAAAAGACAAATACTGTATGATTCCACGTGTATAGGATACCTAGAATAGTTAAATGCATAGAGAGAGAAAGTAGAATAGTGGTATCCAAGGACTTGGGGGAAGGGAAATGGGGAGTTAGTGTGTAATGAGTACAGAGATTCCGTTTGGGAAGAGGAAAAGGATGGTCATGATGGTAGCACAACACTGTAAATATATTTAATGTCACAGAACTGTACACTTAAAAATGGTTACAAAGGTAAACTTTGTGTTAAGTAATTTACCACAATTAAAAAAAAAACTTTAAAAAATGCCCATGGGCCTTTTCTGATAAAAGAAGCCTAAATAGGAATTGTCTCAATTTAAAGAAGAATATGTCGTGAAGCAGGAGATTTTTGAATAAAGGAAAATCAAGCAGAGCTTTACCTGGCTGTGTCACAAACCCATCGATTCAGAACTTGTGATTATTCAGACCAGTGTTGATTTTCTGGGTCTAGCAAAGTATTTCTTCTCATCAGTGTAAACAAGAGGCAGAATTAATCAATTTAACAGAACAATCTATAAGTTCCTCAGCATATTTAGAGTCTACGAGAAAATTAATGTTACTAATTATAAGTACTTGTCCCACAGTTGAACTTCCCATAAATTTCAGTATTTAGGGCTGCCTGTTAAGCAATGTAACTTTGTTCATCCAGTGTGCTCTTCTCTTTTTTTTTTTTTTTTTTTCTGAGATGGAGTCTCGCTCTGTCACCCAGGCTGGAGTGCAGTGGCTCAATCTCGGCTCATTGCAACCTCTACCTCCCGGGTTCAAGTGATTCTCCTGCCTCAGCCTCCCGAGTAGCTGGGATTATAGGCACGCACCACCACGCCTGGGTAATTTTTGTCTTTTTAGTAGAGACGGGGTTTCACTATGTTGGTCAGGCTGGTCTCGAACTCCTGACCTCATGATCCTCCCGCCTCGGCCTCCCAAAGTGCTGGGATTATAGGCATAAGCCACCGTGCCTGGCCACTCTTCTCATTTATCTAAAACATTTTTGTTTTATTGTTTCTCTGGCTTGACAGAATCTCTCCTACCTCTCTGAAAATCATGTAACCCTTGCAGAGGAACAGGGCACCCTCTTCCTCTATCCCAGCTTTTCTAGCCCATCTCTGAGAGGGTAAAGAACCTGGATTATTCTCAGATCATTAATATTGTATTATTATTGCCTACCACTGCCTGGGGACCTAGTTTGTGAGAGCACTGTGCTAGTGCTTTCTCAGTGTTATCTCTAATTCTAAAAATCCTGCAAGACAGACATGGGAATATCTATTTTTGAGATTGGGAAACTAAGGCAATACCAGTTATGTGTCTTTGATCAAGGCCACATAGCTATTAAGTGTGCACCAGGTTTTAAACACGTCTTTCATCACCAAAGCCTATATGTGACCTTTCTGATACTGCGCCACCTTCCAAATACTGTCTTATTGCAATCAGACACGTTCTGTGAGAGTTTGTACTAGTCCTAAAAGGAACGAAGATGCATTTCTTCTTAAAGAACATAAAATTTGAGCTTTTCCCTTGAAGTGGCCTTGCTCCTTATTTTAATTTTTTTTTCTGATTCAGAGCACTTTGACTGTGAAAGCCTCGTAGCTCAAAGGTCCCTCCACAACCGTAATCTTTAGTTCTCAGGTTAATGTTAGCAAGTCTCCGAGGATGGTTTTCTTCTTGATGACCTTGGCAGGAAAAGAAGTTAACCCCTTCATCAACTCAGTCTGTAGGCAACACCAAAACATGATGAGATGGGCTTCATTTTTTGCCTCAAATAATCTGTATATGTAAGTCCCCAGAGCCCAGCCAAGGCAGCTTAGAGGGCAAAGCAAATGTCTTCTGTGACTGCAGAGAAAAGTTTCCAGGAAGCCAGGGATCTCACAGGCTGCTCTCAGCCCTGCTTGTCAATGAACAAGCAAAAGAATCAAAAACAGATAAGGAACAAGAAGATAAGAGAAGCCCAATATGGTCTAAAACAAACTAACAAAGAAGAGATAAGATGTTTGCAGAAAAAAATAACCTTTGGAAAGGGCTAGCCTTTGACAAAATTGTGAAGGAGGTCGTCTGTTTTCTCTTTCACGCCATCTGCATTCGCCTCTCCTCTTATCATTCTACTCCTCCACCCTAAGTAGTCACAGAGCTAATAAATACTTCTTGAATAAATGCTTGTTGAAGCCTCCTAGCATGAGCTTGCCTTCTCCCTGCCACCCCCTTAACATATTTCATGTTCCACGACATCCTCCCTATCCAAGTCAAAACTTGCTCCCTCCTTTACATTCTCATATAGGAACTCGGTCAAATTCACTTGGTCAATTTATCTAGCAAGTATGTTGATGGTTAGCAATGATTTAATGCACTACCCCTACCAGATTACACATTTGCATTTTGATGGGGTTATCCAAACCTTAGACCTGTCTTTCCCTCTCCACTATCTCTTCCCCGGCTTTCACTTGTGAATCCGTAAATCCCATCATGGTGTTTGCACAACCTCTCCAACAAGTAAGTTTTGGCTGTGTAAGATAAAGGACTAATGGCCATAAGAGATATAGCATATGTTTGCAAACATTCATGGGGCATTGCTTGTAAGCCTGGGATTCCTTAACTTGAAGGGGCTTACAATTTAGCTGGGAGACAAAATTAACACCTATAAAAAGTCAAACAACAAAACCAAAATTTGGCGGCCTTCCTACATTTAATAATTTGCAACACCAGCTGACTCCAGTGATCTGACACTACCTCAGGGAAAGATCTAAAAGTAGTATCTTCAAAGTGTATGGCAATAGCAACAGTATCTAAATGGTGGAGGGTGAATGAGGCAGTGACAAAGTCACAAATACACTGTCAAAACAAGCCCACAGCCATAGCGTGTACACCCATAAATCCTAGTGTGTGTCAGAGTATTCCAGTGGTGAGCATGCAAACTCAGAAAATACATGCATGAGCCGCTATTTGGTAAATACCTCCACAAAACTGGCTTCCATCATTTTCCTGTGAATACATTGGAAATAAAATTGATGGCTTTTTAATTAACTCTGTGTCTAATATGCAGATGGTAAGTTCAGCAATTACACAAAACAATTTCCTTAGGTTGCAGCTCTGAAATCATTATTTAGGAATGGAATTTTCAAGATGTTTTGAAACACTACTGAGAGGAGCTGGAAGTTGTTGGGCAAGGGGACACGTAAAAGGAATTACCTGTTAAGTTTTTCTTATCTCTCCAAACTATACAGGCATAGAAGGGACAGCTGCATGTGCCCTCCTAAATATTTAAGTGGTGGTGAAATCACTCTAATGATCTGTTTTCAAATAACCTGAATTCCTGTCAAGTTTAAGTTAAATATTTCCATAGTACCTTTCTCTTTTGTATGCCCTACAGCACTGAGTACAGTGCCTTTCACCCAGAAAAGAAATTCAACACATGCTTTCCCATGGATTGGTTTATTCTGGTGGAGACCCCAATCTTTTAGAAGTTTCTGGCACAAGCTAAAATTTTTCTAACTCCATGCTCTGTTTCAGAAAGTTTATAATCCTATCTCTCAACTGAACTGTTACCTTCTCACTGAGAAATTCACTGAATTCAAACACCAGTTCGCATTAGAAGAAGGTAAAATATAGATCAGAAGGGAGGGGAAGAGATTGAAGTGGGTTTCCCTGAAAGAGAAGGAGGGGAAAAACAAAAGGTGGCTCATGCCTGTAATCCCAGCACTTTGGGAGGCCAAGGTGGGTGTATCACCTGAAGTCAGGAGTTTGACACCAACCTGGTCAACATGGTGAAACCCCGTCTCTACTGAAAATACAAAAAAAAAATTAGCCAAGCGTGGTGCCGCGCGCCTATAATCTCAGCTACTGGGGAGGCTGTGGCATGAGAATTGCTCGAACCCTGGAGGTGGAGGTTGCAGTGAGCCGAGATTGCGCCACTGCACTCCAGCCTGGGAGACAGAGCAAGACCCTGTCTCAAATAATAATAATAATAAAAAATACAGAAGAAATATTTATTATCAACCTATTCTGTGCCCAGAATTGTGCTAGGTACTGTAAGGAATACCCATATAAAGCATTCCCTACCTTAAAGGAACTCGTAATCTTTTTAAAAAAAACTTTTTAATTTTTTTAAACTCTCCTATTCTGAGAAACATAAGGAACTTGCAATCTATTTGAGGAGGCAAGATAAATACACATAAGCAATTAACCTCAGTATAAAACAAAAGAAAGAGTAGATGAGAGAAGAGCAGTAAAGGAAGGTTTTAAAGGAAGAATGGGACTCCGGCTTGCTCCTGTAATCCCACTCAGGAGGTTGAGGCAGGAGGATCGTTGGAGCCCAGGAGTTCCAGGCTGCAGTAAGGTATGATCCTGCCATTGCATTCCAGCCTGGGTGACAGAGTGCGAACCCATATCCAAAAAAAGAAAAAGAAGAAAGGACGGCAACCTCAGCTCGATCTTGAAGGAAGGCCAGATATTGATAGGAGAAAGGATTAAGGAGCCATTCCAGAGCAAGAGAATGGCATAAACCAAAGGGCTGAGAACAAAATTGGCATAAAATATATCTGAGTTGGGAGGAGAAGAACAATGAACCTGACATGCCTCGAATGAGGTATATTGTACAACAGTGAAAAAGAAGGCCAAATGAGCAGTAAGTTTTGTCTCACATGTGAGATTATTTGCGCCTCAAGAAAAGGAAACATGTTCATTACATCTTTTTTTCATACTTTTTTAACACCTACCTCAGTGAAATACACATAATAGATACTAAATAAGGCCTGGTTGAATAAATGAATCTTAAAGGACATGATGACAGATACTAGAGAAATAGGCCTAAGAAGGAACACCTAGCATTAGGATACAGTGAAAAAGCAAAAGCTCAGGATTGCCATCTTTGAAAATTTTACTAGTAACTGTCACTTAGGGAAGGCTTATAAATATTTTGCTGATGAGAAGGTACAGAATCTGCCTAACAAGCTTCTACTTGCTTTTATCCACATGATTTATCCCTCTGTCCAATTAACTTTCCTAGCAACATACTGGTCCTTATTCCCTACACATTCCATATAAAATCTCTCAGAGCAAGGCAAAAAAGTCGCAAAACTCAGGACCTGAAAATTGGATATACACTGCATTCATGGGTCTGTAAATATTAGAATAGCATTTCCTAAAGTGTCTTCCAGATAGCTCTGAGAGATGTTAATAGTTGTACAATACAAATATGTCATAGAATCAGATAAGTTTGGGAAGCCCTGCCTACTCGGTCACTTGCTTGGAGATTTCCAATGCATATTTGTATATCAAAACATTCTGAAATGTACTACAGTAATCTATTTTAAATTATTTATGTTGTTCAATACAATATTTTCCAACCTTATTTTACCACAGAAATCTTCTTTTAAATACGGACTACTACCCAACATTAAACATCATTGTGCAGGATATTAATGTCTCAACATGTGAAAATTTCCATTAGGAATACCAAGAGAGTTGTTGGAAAACCTTGACCGTGCCCATATTATTTATTTATGTATTTGGCTCTGTGTCCCCAACCAAATCTCATCTCCAATTGTAATCCCCACGTGTCAAGGGAGGGAAGTGATTGTATTATGGGAGCGGTTTCCCCCATGCTGTTCTCATGATAGTGAGTGAATTCTCTCATGAGATCTGATGGCTTTATAAATGGTAGTTTTTCCTGTGCTCTCACATGCTCTCTGTCGCTTGCTGCCATGGAAGACGTGCCTGCTTCCCCTTCTGTCATGATTCTAAGTTTTCTGAGGCCTCTCCAGCCATGTGAAACTGTAAGTCAATGAAACCTCTTTCCTTATAAGTTACCTAGTCTCAGGTAGTATCTTTACAGCAGTGTGAGAATGAACTAATACATTTATTTTTATTTTTTTAAATACAGACGAAGTTTTCCCATGTTGCCCAGGCTGGTCTTGAATTCCTGGGCTCAAGGGATCCGCCCTCCTCAGCCTTCTAAACTGGTAGGATTACAGGCATGAGACCATGCCCATTTAAAATCATTTGTGCCTTGCTGTCATCTCAAAGAGTGTTCCCTCAAGAAAAGGGTCATATCTCACAAGAAGTCATCACTCCTCACCTCCAGATACTGTAGTTTGTCATTCAGACAATCTGAATTGTCTGCCTACTTGGTGAAACGATCTAGTAGTCCTCAAGAATGAAATAGTTAAATCGATCTATGATAGTTATAAACATAGTCTTTAGGCCAGCCCAGCGTGGTGGCTCACGCCTGTAATCCCAGCACTTTGGGAAGCCAAGGCGGGCAGATCACTTGGGCTCACAAGTTCAAGACCAGCCTGGCCAACATGGTGAAACCCCATCTCTACTAAAAATACAAAAATTAGCCGGGTGTGGTGACGGGTGCCTGTAATCCCAGCTACTCAGGAGGCTGAGGCAGGAGAATTGCTTGAACCTGGGAGGCAGAAGTTGCAGTGAGCCAAGATGGCACCACCGCACTCCAGCCTGAGCGACTATGTTTTACTTATTTTTTATTACTTTTGTTTTCTTAATCTGAGTCAGTTTTTATTCAAAAAGTATGTTCTATTTAACTAACATCACTGAATTCAGTGGTAGATTTAAAAATAAATTTATAATGCATTTGGGACTATAATGGAATATTTTGAATAACCATAAAATTTTTTTCTTTGGGAAGTATATGAGGATATTAATATTGTTGCACTAGTTCTGATTTGTTATATTTAACTTTTTGTGAGTTTAGCGAGATATAATTTATATTCAGTAAAATTCTAAAATATCAAGGAAGAATGTATCCAGTCATGTAACCACCAGCACCATGATCATTATATAGAAAATATTCAACACGCTAGGACATTCCCTTTTGTCCCTTGGTGGTCAATACCCTCTCACAACCTCAGATCTTGGCAACCACTAATCTGCTTCGTGTAATTGTAGTTTTGCCTTTCATGAATATCATATAAATTGAATGGTCAAGTATGCAACTGGTGTCTGGCTTTTTTCACTTACCATATGCTTTTGAGAATCATCCATGTTTTTTGTTTGTTATCAGTAGTTTGTTCGTGTTTATTCTCAAGTAGTTTTCCATTTTCTAGATGTACCACAATTTGTTTAGCCATTCACCCATTGAAGGACAATTCAGTTGATTTTTGGTTTTGACTATTTTGAATAAATCCCCATAAACATTCAAGTACAGATCTTTGTGTAAATAAACACCCTCAATTCTCCACGCAAAAGCTTACAATATATAGCAGGCTTTAGTGCGGTAGGGCACCTAAAGATAGAAGGAGGTCCGCAATAGAGACGTTTCTCAATATAAAGAGACAACAGAGTCTATGCTTTAGAGAGGGCTAAAAGGATGACAACTGGAAAAGTCACAATATAAAACTATTATCAGAACATTGGAACTTTAGAGAAATAATTTTAGTACAGTTGTGAGATTAGAAGCCAGATTTTAAAGAATACAAACAAGCAGTAAGGAATGGAAACCTTAAAAATAGTCTAAAATATTGGCAGTAAAGGGTATGGGGGGAAAATGAAATGGTAATTTTAGGAGATATACAATTTCAAGCAATATTGTGGAGAATTCTGAGGGAACAGAAAAGAGATTGACATTGCAGAGAGGAGATCATTGATGCAGCAAGAACAAAAATAGGATGTTAGATGCTTAGATACTGGTGGAGAGGAAAGCTTGGCAATAAAAATCTACTTAGAGGGAAACCAGGGAGGGTCAGAGCCCATATTTCATGGCTTCAGTTTTATCCATGGAATTAAGTAACTATGTTTAGAGCTGAGATACTAGACTGTATAAAGCTTAGGCATCTACCATAGGAAATTATCAGAATAGCTTAAGAAAGGCTGAAAGAACTAGAATCAAAGTGCAAAATCCAGCTGAAGTTCAATAGCTAAAATTTATTGTGAACTTGGTCATCACGGTTTTGTGACTTTACTCAGAAATGTTTCATGGCCTAGGAGTAAAATCAAAGGAACAGAATGATAGGACATTTCTTTCTTGGTGAGAATGAGCTTTGCAGGGCTGGACGTGGTGGCTCACACCTGTAATCCTAGCACTTTGGAAGGCTGAGGCGGGAGGATTGCTTGAACTCAGGAGTTAAAGACCAGCCTGGGCAACATAGCAAGCCCTCTTTCCCTCCCCTCTCCTCCCCTCCCATCCCCTCCCCTTAGACCAGCCTGGGCAACATAGCAAGCCCTCTTCCCTCCCCTCCCCTCCCATCCTCTTCCCGTTTTTTTTTTTTCTGAGACGGAGTTTCACTCTTGTTGCCCAGGCTGGAGTGCAATGGTGAGATCTTGGCTCAATGCAACCTCCACCTCCCAGGTTCAAGCGATTATCCTGTCTCAGCCTCCTGAATAGCTGGGATTACAGGTGCGTGCCACCACGCCTGGCTAATTTTCCTATTTTTAGTAGAGACGGGGTTTCATCACATTGGTCAGGCTGGTCTCAAACTCCTGACCTCAGGAGATCCGCCCGCCTCAGCCTCCCAAAGTGCTGGGATTACAGGCGTGAGCCACTGCGCCCGGCCAACCCCTCATTTCTTACAAAATTAAAAACATTAGCTGGTCACGGTGGCGTGCCTGTGGTCCCAGCTGCTCAGGAGGCTGAGGTGGGAGGATGGCCTGGGCCCAGGAAATCAAGGCTGCAGTGAGCTGTGATCACAACATTGCACTCCAGTCTGGGCAAGAGAGTGAGATCCTGTCCTGTCTCAAAAAAAATAAATAAATAAAAGAAAGAATGAGCTTTGCAGACTTAACAAAATATCAAATAAATAAGACACTATTTGAGTTAATAAAGAGATATCATGGGTCTCATGATGAGTAGGCAAGAAAGTTAAAAGAACTAAATGAAAAACTCATCAGGAAAGCTAAAAATACTGAAGATTATTTGGTAGGGGTGGGGAACAAAAAGAGAGAGTTCTGTAGCTAATAAAAGAAGATGAGGAAGAAAATATTGTGGTTACAGAATAGTGATGGCTGGTCCTTAGAACTGACTTACTGAAGAGACAGTTAAATGGCTGAATAAGGAAGATGTTGGGGAGAAATCTGCTGGAAATGGAATCAGTACAGATCCCTTGTAAAAGATAAATTACTGCAAGACACAACGAAAGGAGAAATTTGATGATAAACTAAAGATCTATTAAGATAAGTTACCTGTTTCTGCATAAACACAGATTGCCTCCGGAAAGACTGAGGCTCTATCATAGAACCTCATCAAATCAGAGTGCAGAGACAAGCAGTTACCAGTTCTTTGATTGTGTACTGCTTTTCTTTACAATCCATTTATCAGTTTTAGTGCACACTGCTGCCATGCTTACCTTTTCAACTGCTACCACAGTCATAAAGCAGTTGGTGCACAGTACATTTCCACTGTCTGTCATATCCGCCAAGTGTACACTGGCAAATTAAATAGAAAAGGTTTAATTTTTTAAAACACAGCTAGAGTAATACCCTTATTATAAACATCACCAACATATTCTTGCTGACAGTAGCAGAAACAAAAGCACGAGGATACAATAATAAAAATAGTTGTGCAATTGGGGGTACAGAATGGGAGCTTGGAACAAAAGATCAAGACAAAGCCGAGTTATGTGAATCCAGGAGTTATAAGCTTCAACCCAGAGCTACAGCAACAGGGATAAGATTCGCTTGATACAATGAAAAGGACATGGACACACCAAATTACTCATAGTTGTTATCTCTGGAAGTGGATAGAAGATGATAAAGACGAAGAGACTTTCATTTTTAACATTTTATACTTTTGTAATGTTTAGGTTCTCAATGCCAATTATGTGTAACTTCTGAGAATTTTCTAAAACTTGCAAAAGGTAAAAAAAAAAGGAAGGGAAGGAGACAAGGAGACAGAGACGAAGAAGTTTATCACCTCCATAACTTTGGGCAACATATTTAACCCATCTGAGCATCTATTTCTTCAATTATAAAATGGGAATATGTATGAAGAACTACTTTGCATGTTTGTTCAATCAGTCAAAAATTGTGTGTAGAATTTACTGTCTTAAGTGCTGTGTGTTGGCAGTAATCAGGGCTGTTGTGAGGAATCAAATGAAATGATTTGGATGATGTGGCTGACACAGAGAAAGTACTTAACAGACGTCATTATTTTCCTTCTATTGCTCTTGTATAAAAGCAGAATTGGTCTCAGAATCTGAGGCAAGGCAAAGCAGTCTCAGCTATGGGGGCTGGTGAATGCAGAAGCAGAATATTGGGCAGATTCTAACCATATGAAATCAGTTTAACCTCATGTTGCCTAGGGGAGAGGATTTCTGTAAGGCCTGAGAAAGCCCCAGAGTTCTCACATTTGTTCTGAGTCGATTCTTGCATCAATAAAATTGGACTGCAAGTCTGAAGTCTCTTTCCATCCCTGAGAACTTGCCTTTTGGGGTAATCTTCATTTCATTCCATCAAAAGCTGCACTGTACAGTTAAATTTATAGTGTCTTGAAGTACCTCACTTACTTGTCAAATAAAGTCTCTCCAGATCTTAGCTGTGCATGCCTAATGTTAAAGTTTAAATGGTAGTAAAAGCTAAAGTGTAATATTAAAGCATACAGCTGTCTCTAAATATTGAATACTTTTGATGAAAAAAAAAAGATTTTTTTTGTTCAAGGTTGATCTCCTATGGAATGTCCTCCGGGAGGGAGTGGGTGATAGTGCTGAAGGGAGTCAGCTCAGGAGCTATCAATCATCTCCTGAAATAGAGTTGTTGTTAGGAATCAAATGAAATGACTTGGGTAATGTGTCTGGCACAGAGTAATTGTGTCTGGCACACCGATTATTGTTAAGCTGCCAGATTCGGTCTGCTAAATCCAGTCTCTTCATCAGTTACCTTATGATTCTGTAATAAAAGACCATTAAAATAAGTTTTTTTGCAATCTGGTAGAAGCATCTACTCATCACTATTTTTTGAAAAAATATCAGCTATATCACATTACAATGTGACCACATTATGCTGTTTCTCAGGGCATCAGAGGAGACAAAACTCTGAGCTAGAAAGCTTTAGGTGTAGGAACAATGTAATATGAGGATTAGATTTGAGCTGTAGATAAATATGATTGAAAGGAAAACCTTAAATTAATATGCTTTAAGAAAATCAAAGTCTTTGAGAGAAATTAAGTTTTCTTACTTGTGAAAGAGTCCATATTTTGTTAATGCTCTCCTACTGGAATCAGAATACTTTGATTTCTGATTCTTGAATTCTGGCTCTTCCATAGATTACAGTAACTAGTAATGTAATCTTGAATAATTCACAGACATATATTTCCCACTTGTAAAATGAGTGTAGTGCTAGCTGACTTGCCTAACTCTTGGCGATATAATAAACCTTAAGTGGGATAATAAATGCAAATGCACTTGGAAGCATGTAAAGTACTATATAAATAAAGAAGAGCATTATCTAATTTCCTTCTATATATTTAATGAAAGGCTTCTTCTACAATTCTAGCACATACTCTTTGGCCCTTCTCTCAACATTTAAAACGGTACTTTTCAAATAATTATGTTTATTTTAATCAATAGCATTCTTTATTCAAATGAAATAATGGGAAGATCAAGGAAATCCATAATGTAATATAGGTAAGGGAAGAGCTGCTCCATTGGAGTTGGAGTATGGGCCAAAAAGCCTTCCTGACTAAGCTCAATATCCCCTATCTTTCCTTTCTCACTCATAGCCTGGGAACTTCTGAGCCAGGCCCATCAAAGGCAACCAGAAAACTACTAATCTGATACTTTTGTGAAATGATTGCTACCGGATTTAGCCCAAAATTAAAAAGATTTATGCAATTCTGACTTATCACTTTGTTAGCTTTTCAAAGGCAAGCACCAGGTCCTCTACTTATTCTGGACCTAAAATGGTACACAGGCCAGGTGTAGTGGCTCATGCCTGTAATCCCAGCACTTTGGGAGGCTAAGGTGGGCGAATCACCTGAGGTCAGGAGTTCGAAACCAGCCTGGCCAATGGTGAAACCCTGTCTCTACTAAAAATACAAAAATTAGCCAGTCGTGGTGGTGGGCACCTGTAATCCCAGCTACTCAGGGGGCAGGCAGGAGAATCGCTTGAACCCAGGAGGCAGAGGTTGCAGCAAGCCCAGATCACACCACTGCACTCCAGCCTAGGCTATAGGGTGAGACTCAATCTCAGAAAAAATAAATAAAATAAAATAAAATGGTAGACAAATGACAGGCAGCTCAAGTAGCATGATTCATCAAATCTTTGATGCCATCAATTGTAGGATGTACGTTATTTTATGTACCACTAAGAAAGAAAAAAAACTCCACATTGATCATCTTTTTTTTTTTTTTTTTTTTTTTTTGAGACAGGGTCTCACTCTGTCACCCAGGCCAGAGTGCAGTGGTGTGATAATGGCTCACTGCAGCCTTGACTTCCCTGGCTCGAGCAATCCTCCCACCTAAGCCTCCTAAGTAGCTGGAACTACAGCCATGCACCACCATGCCCAGCTAATTTCTTATTTTTTGTAGAGATGAGGTCATACTGTGTTACCCAGGCTGGTCTTAAACTCCTGGGCTCAAGTGATCCTCCCACTTTGGTCACCCAAAGTGCTGAGATTACAGGCATGAGCCACCATACCTGGCCACTGGGTAATTTATTAACAATAGAAATTTATTTCTTACAGTTCTGGGGGCCGGGAAGTCCGAGGTCAAGGCAGCACCAGGTTGGTGTCTGGTGAGGACTTGTGCCTCATAGATGGCACCTTCTCACTCCATCCTCACATGGTAGAAGAGGCAAACAAGATCCCTGAAGTCTCTTTTAGAAGGACACTAATATAAGTCTCAACCTTCATGACCTAATCACCTCCTAAAGGTTCCATCTGTTAATATCACCACATTAGGGATAAGGTCTCAACATATAAATTTGGTTAAGGGGACACCAACATTCAGATCATAGCAATCAGCCTCATTAATTTATTTATACATTGAGGGCCTGTTATATATAATAATGAAGAAAATAGAAAAACAGCCTTGCCACCTGTAGAGCTTACATTCTTAGGAGATAAAAATAAATTAACAAATGAATACATATTGTATTTGTTACTGATAAAGGCTATGACAAATAGATTAAGCAGGATAAGGAGGCAAAGAGTGGCAGAAGGTGCTGTCTTATATAGAATGGTCTAAGAGGTCCTGAGGAGGTAACAGTTGAGCAGAAAATGTAATGAAATAAAACAACAGAGGCAACTGCAAGAGAAAAGGTCCTTGGGGGCAATCAAGAAATAGCAAGGAGTGCTTCTGAAAGCAACTGGAGAAAAAACAAACAAACAAACAAAATGGCAAGGAGACCAGTGTGTACAGAACAGAGAACTATGGATTTCATAAGTGTACTGGGAAGCCACTGAAGGACTTTTTTTGTTTGTTTGTTTTTGAGATGAGGTCTTGCTATGTTGTCCGAGCTGGTTTCAAACCCCTGGGCTCAAGCAGTCCTCCAGCCTTGGCCTCCCAAAATGTTGGGATTCAGGCGTGAGCCACCATGCCTGGCCAACTGGAAGACTTTGACTAGGTCATTGGCATAGTCTTATTTGCATTTTCAAAGGATTGTTCATCCTATGGTATGTACAATAGACTTCAGAGGGGCGAGGGTGACAGCACTTAGGAGCCAGTTGCAGTAGTTCAGTTGAGATATGATGGTGTCTTGGGCTGGAGTGGTTGAAGCAGAGATGGTGAGAGGTTTCAGATTTGGGTTATGTTTTGAATGTAGACCAGAATGGATTTGTTGATGGATTCAAAGTGGATTGTGGAAGAGAGAGAAAATCAAGGATATTTCTGTGTTTGGCTTAAGCGACTGAATAATAATAAGGGAAGAGTTGATTGAGGAGGGGGTAGGAATAAAAATATTGGTTTCAGACATGTTAAGTTTAAAATGCCCTTTAGATATCCAAGTGGATAGCTTGGGATTCAGGGAAAGGCCTGGGCTAGAGATATGAATTTGGCAGTCATGGTACCAGCTGAGATTATATAGAAACCCATTACAGATAAAGCAGAGCTCCAAGGACTGAGCTATGGGACTTTCCAACATTTGGAGGTTGGGAAGAGGAATAGAACCTAGAAAAGGAAACAGGATAGCCAATGATGTAAAAGGAAAACCAAAAGAATAATAGTACCCAAGAGCCAAGGAAACAAAATGTTTGCAAGAGGAATTTACCAAATTGCCAATTATGTATCCAAAGTTTCAAAATGCTTTTACTCATTGACCCTCCTCTAGCAATTTGTCTTAAAGAAATATTCACATATGTGTACAAGGATATAGCTACAATATTAATTAGATTGATGTTTATAGTAGTGCAGTTGTAAACTATAAAAATGTTAATATGGAATTATTTCAAAAATAAACTCAGCAGCAAAAAAGCCCTAGAAGTCCCATTAAAAATGGTCTAAAGACTTGAATAGGTATTTCTCCAAAGAAGATTACAAATGGCTAACAAGTATATGAAAAGATGTTCAACATCATCCGGGAAATGCAAATCAAAACCACAATGAGCTATCACCTCACACCTGTTAGAAGAGCTATTATCAAAACAAAAGACAACAAATGTTGGTGAGAATGTGAAGAAATTGGAACCATTGTACTCTGTTGGTGGAAATGCAGAATGCTGCACCTGCCATAGAAAACAGTATGCAGTATCCTCAAAAAATTAAAAATAGAACTAATACATGATCCAGCAATCCCACTTCTAGGTATTCATCCCAGATAACTGATACCAGGATCTTTAAGAGATATTAGCAATCTTTTTATTGCAGCACTACTCATGATAGTCAAGTTGTGGAAACAACTTAAATGTCATCAATAAATGAATGAATAAAGAATATGTGATATAGGCTGGGTGCGGTGGCTCATGCCTGTAATCCCAGCACTTTGGGAGGCCAAGGCGGGTGGATCACCTGAGGTCAGGAGTTCAAGACCAGCCTGGCCAACGTGGTGAAACTCCATCTCTACTAAAAATACAAAAAAATTAGCCAGGCATGGTGGCACGCACCTGTAGTCCCAGCTACTTGGGAGGCTGAGACAGGAGAATCACTTGAACCCAGGAGGCGGAGGTTGTGGTGAGCCAAGACTGCACCACTGCACTCCAGCTTGGGAAAAAGAGTGAGACTTCTGAAAAAAAAAAAAAAAAAGAATATATGGTACATACATACAATGGGATATTATCCAGCCTTTAAAAAAAGGAAAAAACTGCAACATGCAACAACGTGAATAAACCTTGAGGACATTATTTTAAGTGAAATAAACCAGTCACAGAAGGACAAATATTTAAAGATGCTTAGACCATTACTTTGAGAACTTTTTCTTTTTTAATACATGCATTTAGTGTTATACATTTCCCTTGGAGAGTTGCTTTAGCTGCATGTCACAAATGTTTTAATTTAATCCAAATATTTTCTAATTTCCCTTGGGTCTCTCTTTTATATTCATAGGTTACTTAGTAGTGTCTTCCAAATATTTGAGGGTTTTCCAGATATCCTTCTATTATTGATTTCTACTTTAATTTCATTATGATTGGCAAACATACTTTGTATGATTTCAATTCTTTTACATTTTAAAAGTTTGTTTTATAGCCCAGAATAGTCTATCTTAGGGCATATTCCATGTACACTTGGTAAGAAGATGAATTCAAGTTGGCGATAGTCTTCTATATCCATATTCAGCTCCTAATTTTTCTGTCAACTATTGATATATGTGTGTTAAAGTTACCATGTACAATTGCAGATTTGTCCATTTCCCCTTTCAGTTCTTTTACTTTTTATCAGGTGTATTTGGAAGATCTATTGTTAGCTACATATACATATATGATTGTTATGTTTTCTTTGTGTACTGATTCTTTTATAATCATGGATTCCTTCTTTATCCCTGGAAATATTCCTTGCTTTTAAATTTACTTTATCTGATATTAATACAGCCACTATGGCATTTTTTAAATTAGTGTTGGCATAGTGTATCTTTTCCCATCATTTAATTTTTGACATATGTATGTCTTTATATTAAAGTGCATTTCTTGTAGACAGCATATAATTGGCTCTTATTTTTATTATCCAATTTTCATTCTGTCTTTGAATTAGTGTGTTGAGATTATTTATATTCAATGTAATTTTTAGCATGATTTGATTTAGGCCTGACATTTGATTAGGCCTGACATTTCCTGCTTTCTCTTGGATTAAATACATTTTACTATTCTATTTCAACTTACATATTGGCGTTTTTGCAATTTCTTTCTGAATTATATTTTTAATCATTTTTCTAGGATTTCTGTGTGTGTGTGTATGTGCATATACATGTATAAAGTTGGTGCAAAAGTAATTACGGTTTTTGCCATTAAAAGTAATGGGAAAAAATGCAACTACTTTTGCACCAACCCCATGTATGGCTACGACCTATTTAAGAGCTAGCCATTCTTAAGTAGAATTTTGCCACTTCAAGTAAAACATAGAAGCCATACAACCATATAGGTTTCTTTTCCCATTTATTTTCTATTTTTCATCAGTTTAACATCTACTTACATTGAAAACTCCACCAAATCTTATACCTTTGATTTCAATATTAATATATATTTTAAAGAATTTCAGAGAAAAATAGGCTTTTATACTTAATCGTATAATGTTGCTCTTTCTTCAAACTTAAGGATTTCAGTTTCCCTTTGGTATAATTTTCCTTCATCCTGATGAACTTCCTTCAGCATTTCTTGTAAAACACGTCTGTGGGTAACAGATTCTCTCATTTTCCCTTTTTCTGAGAATATCTTTATTTCACCTTCAATTACGAAATATATTTTCAGCGGATATAAAACTCTGGGTTGACAGTTATTTGCTTTCAGCACTTTAAAGATGTTGTCCCACCGTCTTCCAGCCTTCATGATTTCTGATGGGAAATCCATAGGTGTTCAAATCATTGTTCCACATATACCATATGATGTTTTTCTTGACTTCTTTTAAGACTTTTACATTTATCTTGGTTTTCAGTAGTCTGGGCATGGTATTTTCTGAGTTATTCTGTTTTGGGTTCACCAAGTTTCTTGAATATGTTAATTTATGTTTTACCATATGTGAAAAGTTTTCTGAGATTATTCCTTAAAATATTTTTGCACTTTTCTCTCCTTTTGGAACTCTAATGACCTGAATGCTATACTTCTTTATAATGCCTCAGAAGTTCCTGAAGTGTGTTCATTTTGTTCAACCTCTTAATCTTCATTGTCTTAGTGTTCCTCAGATTGGACACTATTTACTGACCTATTGTCTAGGTCACTGGCTTTCCTCTGTCATCTCTAGTCTATTATTGAACCCAACTGGTAAAATTTTTTATTTCAAATGTTGTGTTTTCCAGTTCTAAATTTTCCATTTTGTTCAATGTTATAGTTTCTATTTTTCTGCTGAGAACACATTCATCTATCCACTCATTTTGAATGCATTTTCTTTTAGTGTTTCTAATAATTCCAACATCTGCATATTTTTAAGGTTCACATCTGCTGAATGTATTCTCACTTGAGAATTGGTCACTTTTTTTCTGGCTTTTAGTATGTCCAGTTTAGAGCATTTCTTGGACATTTTGATTATTATGTTGTTTAGAAAATTATCCTATTGTACTTCTCTGAAGAATGTTTACGTTTTGTTTTATCAGGTAATCAACCTGTTAGATTCAGCTCATAAATTCTGTCTTGCCTTCTATAAGTGGCAGTTCAAATCTTCTATGGGTGGAATAGCCATATAATGGAATACTTTTCAGCCATTAAAAATAACAAAATACTGATATATGCTACAATATGGATGAACCTAAAAAACATTATGCTAAGTGAAAGAAGCTAGATGTAAAATACTATGTATTGTATGATTCCATTCATATGAAATGTCCAGAAAAGGCAAATCTACAGAGACAAAAAGTAGATTAGTAGTTTTCTGGGAGTAGAGATAAGAATAGAGATTAACTGTAATCAGGAAATGGGATCTTATTGGGGTGAAGGAAATGTTCAAAACTAAACTGTAGTGATGGTTGCACAGCTCAGTAAATTTCTCAAAAATCATTTAGTTCTAAATTTTAAACAGGTGAATTTTATAGTATATAAATCACACCTCATTAAGTTTCTGAAATATTGGATTTCATGTTATTCCTCTAAGAATTAGCTCTTTTTGTTTTTATCTGTCCATCGAAGGCATTATTCAAGATTAACCCAAGACTTGTATGGGTGGTTATGATCTCACTTTAGTTCTCAAAGCCTTTACTTTGCTCATTATGGTCTATCCAATGCATGAGTAGCTCAGGGATTCAGCTGTGATTTATGCAGAATTAGGGGACCCCTTCAGTTTTCTTCTGTTTGTAATTCCTCCCACACTCTCCAGCCTTGTTGGGGCTCATTTCCCTTATTTCTTGGACCAGAAAGTTGATGAGATTTCTATCTGAGTTTTAACCTTCAACATCACCACAGCATTATGTGACTGGGACCCAACCTTGGCACCAAGGAACACAAGAAAAATAAGTAAATAAATAAAACTAACCACCATGCATGTTATTTCTTCCAATTTTGACTTTCTTTTATTATCTTCCTGTTTTATTAACTTTCTTGGAGCCCTCAAGTAGATGGTTTTTTTGTGTGTGTTTTTCCATAGTTTTCAGTTACAGTCTACTGGAAAAATAGGCTGTAGTTACCTTACACCACCATAGCAGGACTGCAGCTATGACAGATCCAGTTTTGAATTCTAGCTCTGCCACTCACTAGCTATATGAAAGAGTAAATCACCTGACTTCTCTGAGTCTATTTTATTTTCATCTAGGAACTGGGATTTATAACTACACCTTCCTGAAAATGATTTTTGACTTGAAAAATGTTAGAAAAATGATAAGCAAAGACAAGGCTCCTAGAGATAATCCCATTATTATTTGCTACCAGAGAGAAAATATGTCCTTTGCCTAAATGTATTTCTTTGTTTTCTGAGAAGTAACATTGGTTATATCGTGATGAAATTAGTCGTCTCCTCCGCTAGAATGGAAGTTCTATGAAGTCAGGAACTGTATTTTCCTCATTTATGGTTATATCTTCTACAATACTTTCCACACAATTGGCCCTATTTGTTCAATCAATAAAGATCCCTATGAATTGTCAGTCCACTCAGCACCTTGCGTTTACAATATCTTAAGCCTCTAACTCCTGTGACATTTACCTCCATCACACTCTACCTACCCACTACCATAGTGGACCTGTATTTCTTGCCATTCCCCAAAACTACTCTATATCAGAAATCCTTGACTCCAATATCCCACTCTCTGACCTCAACCTTATTCTTCTGCCTTTACTTTCACTACATGTTCTCTTGACCTATAGAAACTCTTGTTCTTTTTCTCCCAGTCTTTTGGTAAAAGGCTTGTAGTTCCCTTGAGGCCATAAACCATCCTAGAGAAATTTCTCAGGTTCTTTCTATTTCCTTTGAGCTCCACTCATTGGCCCTTCGGGATACAACAGCATGTTTCTATAGTTATTTTATGTCAGGGATAGCTAAATGGTAAGGATTTTAGATAATCTTTTGATTGCAGACATATGTTCAGTGTGCTACATAAGGTGCCAAGCTCTAAAACTCCGTTTTGGTTTATTATTACATGGCAAACCACATATTTTCAAAAACCGGTTCTCGTTATGGAAGATCTCTTATACCACACATATTCTCCATATTTTCATTTATACATTTAAATGATTTCCATTTTCATGAAAAGCATAATCTAGTCATGATAGAGACCTTTTGCTTTTTTTAAAAAAAAAAAAAAGGCATGGCAGAGAGATGTTTTTGAATAAGTAATTTTCACTCGATCATTAGGAACAAATGTTTTTATGAATCAATATAGTCTGTTTTTTTTTTATTCTGGGCTGGTGTTTGGAGAATAAATCCCTCATTAGTCTCTTATGATTCTTTAATCTCATTAACCTAGGGCACTGGCAGATTTGCAAGTGATTTGTATTACTTGGTATAAATGTACATTTCTTTCTACTTTCATGTGTTCATAAAATTTTTACATGCCTTTTTAAAGAAACAGCCAAGTCTCTATGCTTAAGAGTAATAATTTTTAAATGATAACTTTGAGTCATGAATTGTAGTTAATGATAACTTTCATTTTTGGTGGGAGGGGGTTGGGGGGAGGATCCCTGGGGTGTAGAGAGGTAAATGAAGGGGAGAGAGGGAGTGAGGAAAGATGCCTACCTCTTGGTAAAGCAAATGCTGGTCTTGTTTTACCTGTTTCATTCTACTCCTGAACTAAAAATTATTTCTTCAGTTTCTCTTTCTTTCATCATCCTTAGCCTCCTAGAAAATGCTGAATCTTGTTTATCCTAGCCCTAGAATCTTTTGGTCTCTCTGGGAACGGATCATAACATCATGTACTCGAGACACAAGCCACATATGTTTAATACATACTGGGAGCCCCCCCAAAAGGCACCAGTTGGTGACTACTAAGACATCACATCCTCAGAATTCACATCATACGCACACTGCCACACTGCCAATTTAGGCTGAAGTATGTAATCTGAAAACCATAAAATGTTAGAATTGAGAGCAGACAGGCAATATAATCCAACTCCTCAATTATATTACACATGGAAAAACTGAACACTTGAGAGGTTAATTAACGTGTCCAAGGTTACATAGCTGTATCATAGTTTTGACACTCATTCTGTGACAAGAGAACATTTTGTAATGTGATATATTTGTTATGCTAACATTGCTATTGCAGTCACACAATGATGCATTTTCCTCTTTCATTCTCATTTTATAAAATATAAAAATAATCACAAATATTTGTTCATTGTCAGAACACCCACTCTCCTGTTTTATTTTATTTATTATTTATTTATTTATTATTAATTTTTTTTTTTGAGATGGAATCTTGCTCTGTCACCCAGGCTGGAGTGCAGTGGATGATCTTGGCTCACTGCAACCTCCACCTCCCTGGTTCAAGCGATTCTCCCACCTCAGCCTCCCAAGTAGCTGGGATTACAGGCACATGCTACCACACCCAGCTAATTTTTGTATTTTTAGTAGAGATGGGGTTTCTCCATGTTGGTCAGGCTGGTCTCGAACTCCTGACCTCAAGTGATCCACCTGCCTCTGCCTCCTAAAGTGCTGGGATTACAGGTGTGAGCCACCGTGCCCGGCCTTGCTGTTTTAGGTCATAGGCATAAAATTGCATCTATTTGATATTTTCTTCTCATAGCTGCAAAATGTAATTTCATTACATATCATTGATTCATTTATTCATCAAGGATTTGAAACTATGTTCTCAAGGCTTGGGCCAAGGATGATATAGTAGGAGATGAATTCCTCACTGCCCCTGAAGAGCTTTGAAACTAGTTAGTGTAGGGGGCAAAACATGCAGAAAACGACTCAAGAACAATTACAAAGCTATATATCTGCAGGTGCAGAGGATTGTGCAAACTGATAATGTGAATGCTGAAAAGAGGCTCCAGAATAATGGCGGGTCCTAAATTAAACGGGGTAAATGAGGCAATTTTGTGGAAAAGGTGAGTTTTGAGCAAGATTATGGTGAATTGAAAGGTTGTGGCATTAAAGAGTGAAGAGCCATTTCTGTGGGGGTCGTAAATGTATGGCACTGAGATGCTAAGTAGTGTATGGAGCAGAAAAGAAATTAGTTTTGGCTGTAATCTCATGTCAGGCACTAGGCTAAGAGCTTTAAAAATTGTCTCATTTGGCCGGGCGCAGTGGCTCATGCCTGTAATCCCAGCATTTTGGGAGGCCGAGGCAGGCGGATCACTTGAGGTCAGGAGATCGAGACCATCCTGGCTAACACGGTGAAACCCCGTCTCCACTACAAATACAAAAAAAATTAGCCGGGTGTGGTGGCGGGCGCCTGTAGTCCCAACTACTCGGGAGGCTGAGGCAGGAGAATGGCTTGAACTCGGGAGGTGGAGCTTGCAGTGAGTGGAGATCGCACCACTGCACTCCAGCCTGGGCGACAGAGCAAGACTCTGTCTCAAAAAAAAAAAAAAATGTGTCTCATTTATCCCTCACAACCGTACTATCAGTGAAGTTGTAATATATTCCCCCACTTTGTTTATAAGGAAACTGAGCCACTGATGAAATAAATAACATTACAGAAGTCTCACAGCCAGCAAAAGGTAGAGACTCAGACACGTACCTTCTATCTCTCTAGAGCTTCCCGTTATAACCACTAAAGCTATAAGCATTCTCTATAGGCTTTTTTTTTTTTTTTTTTTTTTTTAGATGGAGTCTCGCTCTGTCACCCAGGCTGGAGTGCAGTGGTGCAATCTCGGCTCACTGCAACCTCCACCTCCCTGCTTCAAGCGATTCTCCTGCCTCAGCCTCCCGAGTAGCTGGGATTACAGGCATGCACCAAGCCCAGCTAATTTTGTATTTTTAGTAGAGACAGGGTTTCACCATGTTAGCCAGGCTGGTCTTGAATGCCTGGCCTCAAGTGATCCGACCGCCTTGGCCTCCCAAAGTGCTAGGATTACAGGTGTGAGAACCCGCACCCAGCCTCTCTATGGGCTTTTAAACAAGAGAAGAACATAGTAAAAATAGTGTTGGTAAGAGATTGTCACAATAGGTATGTAAAGGAAAAGCATAAAAGCAAAGTCATAATTATTAAATAGTTCACATGAAACAGTCACCATTAATTCTGTCACAATTAATAGTAAAGTGCATACCATTCCCCCACTGAATTTTTTTTTAAAAACCATATGTATGAATATTCTGATGTGAAAGGAGAAAGATTAAAACTTAATACCACCTGTTTCCTATTCCCAGCTGTGCTGAACAATGGGAACAATACACACAAGTTCGTTCTCTTCCCTGACATTCATCATTACCCTTTAAACAGATGAAGGAAGTCTGGAGTTTGATGAACTTTTACATACGTATTTGTTTTGTGTATTTGTCTAATTTTGGTAGGACATAAAATCCCAGGGAAAAATTAATTTTTCTTTTTATAGATCTAGCAAAAATTATATCTAAGTCAAATATAACCTTTTGTAGCAGTTTTGTGATGAAAAATCAAAATAATTGTTCAATTAGTTTGTGTCTCAAAAAGAATTACAAGCTTGAGTCAAAGAACACTTGCTCTCTTTTTCTTTGAGATGAAGTTTTGCTCTTGTTGCTCAGGCTGGAGTGCAGTGGCATGATCTCGGTTCACTGCAACCTCCACTTCCCAGGGTTCAAGTGATTCTCCTGCCTCAGCCTCCCAAGTAGCTGCGATTACAGGTGCCCGCCACCACACCCAGCTAATTTTTTGCATTTTTAGTAGAGACGGGGTTTCACTACATTGGCCAGGCTGGTCTTGAACTCCTCGCCTCAGGCAATCCACTCCCCTCAGCTTCCCAAAGTGCTGGGATTACAGGCGTGAGCCACTGCACCCGGCTGAACACTTACTCTTAATATCACAAAGTTTCTTCCACTGCCAGTAGTTAGACACCGAGACTAAAAACATGAAAAATAAAATCTACAGTGACCATCACTGCCCAGGGCCACCAAACACATGTATGTTGAGTACCAGCAATGAGCCAGGCACTGAGCTAGGGGCATTTGGTTTTATTGGTCTGATTCTTTCCACATAGATACCAAAGATATGTTAGAATGAGTTTAAGAATAAAGAAATAGATATGTCCGAAAACTTATCTCTAGGATCTCAAGCACTAGGTGAATTCTGCTCATTTATTTGAAGTGACATGTAAACTGCCACCGATTTTAAGTTATCCAAATTCATTTATGTATTTTAATCATAATTAAATGATTAATTTTCCCTTTCCCCTGAGAGAGATCCACAGTAAACATAAACTTCGACCTGGGACCCAGCTGCCCCATTTGTCAAGTAAGCTATGAAGGGTCTTGGAGATAACTAGTCTAACTCCTTTAGAGGGTTAGAATAATTACCAAGAAACTGCAGAAGTCCCTTCCAGTTCCAACATTGTCTAATCTGTGGAATGTCATGGAGATTGTATTAATTCTCTCCCTCTGGTCATTCTTCTGGTTAATTTATAACCATCTCTGTTTACTTTTTACTAAAAATGCAACCTGCAACCTAGAAGAAACTCCAAAAGAAAGAAATTTGAAGTTATTTTATTTTAAGACAATACTCTTATTACTCTTACCCCCAAAGAACTTGTAACACAGAGCATCAACAAAGTTAGAAAGAAAATAAGCATGCTATTTAATCAAATTAATGTCTAGCCTATTCTTAAAGCCAATCCAGGGAGGAAATTCCTATATTCTCCTGGGTAATCTTGAGAAGCTGATGAAATAGTGTCAAATACATTCATTCTTACTTGAAATTGCTCCTTGAAAATGTTACCTGTCTTTATATCCCCACAATACATCATGCTGTGCCATGTCCATAGTGAGTTCTTTATATCAAATTTTAGATGTTTATCAATAGTGATATTCAGCATAAAGCTCTGGTGACCTGAGAAACTCAGAGCTCTTGCAATAAAACTTGAAAAGCGTTTCTATTGTTTTGCATGTACTGGAAGGGGCTGATCTAGTTCATTTTTATTCTTGTCAACATGTAGCTTCTCAAAAGTATTCTTAGCATATAGGATATGACCAAAACAGATTAAATAGTCATTTCAAATTCTAACAAAGGCAGAAAACAATTTTAAGCCATTTATTTTCCAAGGTTTGCCTAGTTTAGGGAATTGGAGTATCAAAGCAATGAGATAATTGTCCAGTTTTCCACCTCTTTCAACTGAAATTGAATCTGAGACTTTAGAATTTGTTTAAATCTATGACATAAATTTACATATTCTATAAATGCAAAAGTAGATTCATATAAATTTAAAATGTAATATAAATTTGTAAATTCTGTATAAAAGTACATATGTACCTATTCAGTGATACATATGTAAATTACATATACTTAAATTACATATGCTTATAAATATACATGCAGATAATTAGAGAATAAGGCTCTTAGACTAGGTTTCGTTTCTTTTGGGTTTTTTTGGTTTGTTTGTTTTGAGAAGGAGTCTCATTCTGTCACCCAGACTGTAGTGCAGTGGCGCGATCTTGGCTCACTGCAACCTCTACCTCCTGGATTCAAGCGATTCTCTTGCCTCAGCCTCCTGAGTAGCTGAGAATACAGGCATGTGCCACCACGCCCGGCTAATTTTTGTATTTTTAGTAGAGACAGGGTTTCACCATATTGGCCAGGCTGCTCTTGAACTTCTGACCTCAGGTGATCTGCCCACCTCGGCCTCCCAAAGTGCTAGGATTACAGGAGTGAGCCGCCGCACTCGGCCTAGACTAGTTTTTTAAATATATGTCTGTTGCTCCAAAATGTTCGTAAAACCTTAGTGGTTTGATATTTCTTCTCCCTTTTTTTAACCTTTAAATATTATAGGAAATTATACCTATAATAGCATTGATTTCTAGAAAATAGTCGATAAGTATTAGAATATCCATTTACATAGAATTCTCATTCTACATAACAAATATCTACCGGTCATTGACTCAGATCCAGCCCATATAAAACTAGTCCATATTTTAATTGATCTAACATTTAAAAATCAAGAGATATCACTTTTTTAAAATCCAGTTTTCTGATTTCTCTTGGGAAATCAAAAGATCTGGCAACACCAGCCCAACATTCCAGCGTGACCACAGTCAGTCAGTAGGAACTGTGTAGCTGCCAGTCCCTTGAAACAGAGCTGTGCTCTTCAGGATGTCTCAGCCAAATAGGCCATCTCAATTATTTGTTGCATGTTTGATCCCTATACTCATTTGAGTTAGCAACCACTGATTGGGCCAACCTTTTCACACTATAAAGGTGGACTAACTCAGAAGTTAAGTGACTTTCCTAAAGTCATTTAAGGGGAGAACAAGATGGGTAGATACAGTCCTTGCCCTCAAAGTATTCATAGTCTGTGTCAGGGAAATACACATATTCATCATAAAGTACAGAATATGATAACAGAACCATGTAAAGAATGCACAGGAAGTTGCAAGAAGGGATCACATCTTGGTGGGAACATCAAAAATGACTTCATGAAGGAAGTATCATTTCACAAAGCAAGACATATCAGAAACCAGTTTGTCAGGTTTCTCAGCAAAACTCTAGCTCTGATACTTGCCAGCTTTCTTACTGAGGCTAAGTTACTTAAAGACTCAGAGCCTCAGCTTTCTCATACATAAAATGGAGATAATTTAGAATCACTGAATAAAATGTTCATGAGGATTAGATGAGAAAATAGAGGTAATAGACCTTGTACATAGTAAGCAACTAGCAAAATATTCTTATTACTTTTAAATGGAGAAAATAGAGTATTTATAGAGGGAAAAGGAAGAGGAGATTCTACCCAGCAGAATGAGCATCTAGTTGGGAAAGTACAGGGCACGGTCAGAGAACAGCAAGTACAAAACAGAGGTGAATTATAAATAAAAATGGCAGCCATGTAAGTGGCACACTCTTCAGGTCCTTCTAGCACACAGCAGCTTGAATCACTCCCTACTGACACATTAACCGGGAACAAGCACCCTGAAGACAACAGAATCACACGATTCCCTGCAAGCCCTGACCTGCCTCCGCCTCTTCCCTCTCTTCATCCAGCTCCTTCCTAAAGCTACCTGGGCCACTGGGGCTCTGCAGAAAAGGGGACATAGTATACATGCAGGACAGAGGCCATTGACTAAAATCAGGGTCCTCCCCAAAACTGGGGAAATGGGGTAGGTTGGGGGGGTGGTGTATCCTCTCCCAGGGACAGCCTTTGAGCACACAAAGAGAAAGTAAAAGCCACACCACCCAACTGACACACCACCTTCTACCCTGACACCTGGATGGCCGGGGCCCCCACCCTCCCCAGCCGCACTTGTATAGACACACTTGCACACTCCTGGCCCACAAGTGTGCAAGCTCCCATACACACATTCTCACCAAAACAGGTGCTGCCAATAACTGAAAACCTAATTTATTCCCACCACAGAAACGCTTCCCTGGATTCTTCAACGGTGAATTTGTGATTCCTGGAGTGAAGTGCAAATTCTTGATGGTTTCTCTTGCACAACCAGCTCTTCTCTAAACAACAGAGTTAGGTAACCCTTACATTCCACTGTTGGGATTCAGAAAACAATACCCTAAAGTGAAGGCCACAGAAGCAGCCTCAGAAGTGAAGTTCCTCTTTGACTTTCTGCCCTCTTGTCTCCTGCCTCTCGTTCTTCCCTAAGGCAAGACATAGAAATGAAAATTCCTCTTTCCCAAGACTGATCATAGAAACCAGAACCTGTTTCCCCTCTAGACTAGCCACAGAAACTAGAATCCCCCCTCCTCAAGGCACATGGTAGAAATCAGTACCCTTTTTCTCCAAAGCCAATCATAAACCCTAAAAATATTACTCTAATTTTCCCCCATTTTTCTGTGTAAGAAAGAACTGGACATAAGGAAATTAAGACCCTCATTCCACAAAGGTCCTATCTCATACACGGGAAGAAAAAATGCTAGAACAGAGAGGCCAAGAAGAATCTGAACAGACAGGCCTTGCTAGGTTTCTCCCACTCAGTCTGTTTCTATTAGTTCATACCCTTTTTATCTAATCACAGTTTTATATGGCTGCCCTTGCTTCATTGAACCTAAGCATAGAAATAGACAGTTTTCTCTGAATCTTTGGGTCTTTATTCTGAAGGTGTCTGTGTCATGTAAAAGTATGACCAAATAAATTTGCTGGGCTTTTCTCTTGTTAAACTGTCTTTTGTTATGGAGGTGGTGGTCATGACCTTTATGGTGGGGAGGAAAGGAATCACCCCCTTCTTACCCCCTGGACCACTAAACAAGGATTTCAAGAACACAAACACACACACACACACACACACACACATTCATTTCTGATAAACACACTAATAGATCCAACCAACACAAATGGATGCAAACATGGCACCTCACCCAACACAGACAAAATCTGTAAACGGAGAACCGAAAGTAATCTCACCATAGAACAATTTAATTTTTTTCTCAAGTTTTACAACAGTGAATCCCATAAAAGACTACACTATGATTGTACATACTGCAAAACAAATTTTATTTTGAATAATATACTTCCTAAGTGTTAGACTAAGACTTCACAATATTTGTTTAGTATGACCATACACCCTTTTACCTTATTTGATTCACCTTTTTTTCACATGCACCTTGCCATCCATTTTGTTTCACTACTGTTACTAAGCAGAAATTACTTCAAAAACTCAAATTGGTTGTTCATTTCAGTCAAGTCTACTATTTGTATGTCTATTCCATTTTCTTCAAGCAATTATACACCACTTTTAATGTGTAGATATAAAAATAATATCACTTTATAACAAATATTTATTGAAAGACCAGTTTCTATTTCACTGAACAATAGCTCATGAGTATCTACCATGTGCAAAGCACTGTGGTGACACTAGGGATACAGTGGTGAAGAAGACAAACATCATCCCTGAAATAGTTGGGGTAGGGAAACTGCTGTACGAAACAAAAGTAAGTTGTGCATTTCTTCATTTAACAGTACCAGTGGGTCAATAGGTTGGCATGTCGGTAGTCCTTCATATTATAGTCAATCAGGGACATAAGCTGACAGAGGCTCAGCCTTTTCTAACATATGGTTTCCGAAGTCATTCTCAGGCTTATCTCCATTCTAGCTAGCAGGAAGAGGAAAAGATAATAGAAGAGGTCACTTCTACATGAAGGGACATTGTGGAAGACTAAACAGCTGAGATCTGAGGTGGCACATATCACTTCCAATCATATTCATTTGACTAGAAATTCAATTCATTTGTCTAAGAAATTTAATTCTTCTTAGTGTTAAACTGCAGTGGTCCAAGAAATTTAATTCCTGACTGGACAGCCACTATAAACTGTGGAAAATGGGCAGCTAGCTACCTCTACCCACAATCCTTGTCCTCATGTAGCTTAGACTCTAGTGAAGGAGGCAAGTAATAACACAGGTATATTAAAGATGTATTGTTAAAAATTGTGAGAAACATAAGAAAGAGTAACACAATGGAATATGAGCATATAAGATAGGAGGAGCTGACCAAGTCAAGGAAGTCATAAATGCCTTTCTTAAGAAAAATAAGCTAAGATTTGAATGATGTGTGTGAGTTAACTAGGGAAAATGAGATAAGTACTTTCCAAGCCAAGAAGAAAGCATGGTCAAAGGCCTTGTGGCAGGAAGATGCTTAGAGAGAACAGGGATTAAAGGAAAGCTAGTGCACCTGGAGTACAAGATGCTGAGGCAAGCTCACAGTGAGATGAGACTGGAGGGTGTGAGTAAAGGTAGATAATTCAATGCCTTGTTAAGACTTTGAACCTCCCCCAAGATTGGTGGCAAGGAGCATTATATGTTCATATTTGTATTTTGAAATGACTTGCACTGTGGAAAATGGACTGAAATGGGGCAAAAGCAGGTGCAGGAAGATGACTTATTGGGTTTTGAAGTTGTCTAGGTAAGAGATAGTAGATTGTACTAGACTAATGGTGGAATAGCCAGAAAGAAACAAAAGTGAGAGATTTTTAGGAGAAATTGAGAGAGTTACTGATGAATTGAATATGGTAAGGAAAAGAGAGGAAAGAAGTATCAGAGATGATTTAGGCTTGCCTGCCAGAATAGATAGTGGTGCTATGGGTAGAGACCATTGGAGAGGTAAATTATGATTTTACTTCTGAATATGATGAGTTTGAGGTACCTTCAGGACAAGAAGATATATCACGCAGGCAGTTCACTCTAAAAGCCTGGAGCTAAAGGAACAACTTGTGCTAGAGATAAAATTTTGAAAGTTATCTGAGTAAGGTGGTATTTCAAGTGTTAGACATGGAGAAGATCTCCTAAGGAAAGAGCACAGATTGAGAAGCGATATCCTAAAACTGGCTAGGATGAGATTAACCTGCAAACAAGAGAGAGAGAAAGAAGGAAGCCAAAGACATAAGTGGAAAACTACATGAGAATTCTATCCAGAAAATTAAGACAATAGAGCATTTCAAGGAGTCAGTGGCCTAAACTACAGATTGCTGGCAATCAGGGTCAAAAAAGCCAGCATAGTTGTGTTTTTTTGCTGTTAGTCATACAACCTCATTTCTAAATGTTACGTTAAATTCCCTTTTGCATCTTGTTGGCTTTATAACAGTAAAAGTTTTAGTAGGGAAATTCCTTCATTCATCCTTCAACTTATTTAAAGAACATAATTCAATTTATTTAAAGTACAGGAAAAGAAGGTGGCGGCCAAGAGATAATAAAAAAGTACTGCAAGTTCCTCCATGTACACTTGAACATTGGTTCCTATATCCAAATTTGCTATAGGAACAAAAAAACTTAAGAAATTTTATTCTTAATGCAGCTCTTTGGGAGCATTTTTTCTTTCCTATTCTGTAGCTGTGATTGCCTCTTCTTAAAATCACATGGTTGCACGTTAGAAAAAGTAAAAACTGCTGTGCACATTATAATAATCCCCAATTAATGCTAACACAAGTTTTGTGACCGGATAGTGTTCTCCCTTCTCTTCCCTTTACACAGAATGAGATAACGACATCAGTTCAAAAATAGTATCTAGGCCGGGCGCGGTGGCTCACGCCTGTAATCCCAGCACTTTGGGAGGCTGAGGTGGGCGGATCACGAGATCAGGAGATTGAGATCATCCTGGCTAACACGGTGAAACCCCGTCTCTACTAAAAACACAAAAAAATTAGGCAGGCGTGGTGGCAGACGCCTGTAGTCCCAGCTACTCCTGAGGCTGAGGCAGGAGAATGGCCTAAACCCAGGAGGCGGAGCTTGCAGTGAGCCGAGATTGCGCCACTGCACTCCAGCCTGAGTGACAGAGCAAGACTCCGTCTCAAAAAAAAAAAAAAAAAAAAATCAGTATCTATTTGCAGAGGCAGTCTGATTTCCAGTTATGCCATTGCATTCCAAAAGAAAAAAAGAACAAAGAAACAACTGCTATCAAATGGCTCCAGGTTTTGCTTTTGTTGTTAAGAAAATTTAAAGTAACAATAATCATCATAATTAAAAATTCAGGTTTTGTCAACAACCCACACTTCACTCCTCTTGCTATGGAGGCTGTCAGTTTTCGCAAATGTAACCCTCGGTCCCCAGACCATACCAATCATAGAGAGTAATTAAGGGCCAAGATCACATTTCAAGCAGTATTGGGCTCAAATTTTCCGTTTGATTTTCATTTTAATTTCAAATATTATTTATTGAGCATCTATTATGTGCCAGGCACTCTTCTACGTGGTAACAATACAGCAATGAAAAAAACAGACATAAGTCCTGGTTTTGATGAAGCTTATCTTTTGCTTTATTTTGATTTTGTGAGGCTAACTTTACCAATACCACTTTCTGACTTTGCTCATATGAGATTTGGATAATTGGAACGAAAAAATAATCTTCAAGGATATTTCCCTTTCCTTTTTCCTTTATTGCTCCTGCTGCTAGGAAATATATTTGAAGTCCCTTAGGAATCAAGGAAGAAAATTATTTGTGTGGCCTGGCTCTCTCCATCACTTTTATCCTTCCTCTATATTTTAAATCAGTAGCCTTATCTTTTAATTTCCCACCATGACAAGGTGAATTTCTCTACCTCCCAAAGGGTTTTGTTTTGTTTTTTGTTTTCAGTGGGAGAAAAAAAGCAGGCTTCATCTCCCCTTCTGTATTTGAAGGTTCTTCAGCCTATTAGTCTCCAAATTTTCTTCAGTTTTTTCTAAGCCTGCGGTAGCATGTCCTCCAGCAGACGGGACTTCTGACAACCTGGCTTGACATCCCAGCACTCCCAAAGAAAGCCATTTGCACCACTGTTTAAAATAAAATAACAGACAGGGTGGCGAGCAACCAAGTCTGAGGACTCTGCCCCAGGATCGCGAGCTGTCCTATCCCCTACTCTTCCACTTCTCATTGTAACCAATAAAGGGCATTCCTGCCATAATAAATAAATAAGTAAATAAATAACAACAATAATTCAGAATAAGAAAAATCCCCTCCTACCTTTGGAAGTCTTCATGGTGTTCTCACCTCCAAATAGCTACTATGGGGTGATAAGAGAGAACACAAAAACGAAAAGGAATAGGGGGGGAATGTATTTTCCTCTCTGCCAAGAAAACAACACAATTGTGATATTAAAGGGCATACATATTTTAAAAACTTTTTTTATTAATGCCAAATTGCTTTCCAAAGTTGTATCAAATGATACTTCCACTAACAATGTGTGAATGACAATATATTAATTGTCTGTCTTTGCCAACTTGACTGGTTAAAAAAATAGCTATCTCGTTCTATTTTTTATATATATATTATTTCTAATGAAATAGAACCTGTTTATGTTTTCTCACCCTTTGTATTTCTTGTTTTGTGAATTGTGAGTGTTTGTCCTCTGGTCTGATTTCTGTTATCACTTCACTTCTCACCCACTGGCAGACACCCAAGGTGCCTCCCCCAGCATTCCACTCAAACTGCTCTCCACAACCTCCTTGTTACTAAATCCAATGGACATTCTTCAGTGCTATCTTACTCAACCTCTCAGCAACTTTGATACAGTTAAACACTTCCTCCTCCTTGAACACTATCTACATTTAGCTTCCATAGCACACTGCCCCTCTGGCTTTTCTCTTACCTACCTCTTTGACCATTCCTTCACATCTTTAAGGACTTTTCTTTCTCTGTACATTCCTTAAAAGGCAGAGTTCTATCTCAGGGTTCTGTCCTAAGCATTCTCTCTTTTCTTACAGTACTTACTGTCTCTGGATACCCTCATGTCATAGACTACTATTTATTTATATAGTGTTCATTTTATTTATTTACTCTTTATTTATGTGCTATTCACTATTACTATTCCTTTCTCCTGAGTTCCCGGCCCATATAACCAAATGCCTTCTGTAAATTTCCATTTTCAATCTTTTAGGCACCCATAACTCAACATTTCCAGAAGATGATTCATCATCTTACTTTCCAAAGCTATTCCTACTTCTTTTTGCCACCATCCCAGCTACATCCTATCAATCACCAAGTTCTGCTAATTCTTGCTTCTAAATATATTTCAAATGCATCCTCTGTTCTCCATTCCCACTGATGTCCCCCTTTTGCAAGCCACTATTATCTTTATCTTTTTTTCTGGGTCATGGAAAAATCTTCTTAAATGGTCTGCTGGCCTCAGATTGGGCCCACTCCAATCATTCTCATAGCAGTCTGTCATATTGGCTAAGGCCCAAATCTAATCATGATAGTCCCTGCTTAGAGTATTTCAATGGCTTCCTTAAGAAAATCCAAAATTCTCAACATAGTTTGCAATGCTTACATGATCTGACTCCTCCCTTTGCACCCTACGCTTTAGTTACACTGAAATGTCTTAATTTCCCCCAAATATACCATGCTGTATCTCAATTCTAGGCCTTCATGTACATTGTTCACTATGAGGACTACTACTCATCTGCCTTTTCATCCTCCAGTTCCCTTCTATCTGTGTCTGGCTACCATCTACCTATTTTTTACCTTTAAAATTTAAAGGCTACTTCCTTCAGGAAGCTTTTCCTGGCTTCCCAAGTATGGAGTAGGTGCTTCTCCTATGTGTTCTGATGGTAGCTTCATCGCACACACACACAAAAACGGGAATTACTCTATTTACTTATCTGCATCTCCCACTAGACTGCAAGCTCCACAAGGGCAGGAAATATGTTATTGTTGCTTTCATTGTTACTATAGTGTAAACCTAGCAGGTGTCTAATAAATATTTTATAATAATATTTGTCAATTTTTCAATTGAGGTGTTCATCTTTTCTTATTGAATTACAAAAGCTCTTTATAGTTTTTAAATATTTCCTACCAAAGAAACTATGTTTCTCATGTTTTCCCAACAAAGTATGCTTTTTACTAACTCCTTTGCTCTATGTGTGTTGTTCTCTCCGTTCGTAATGTACTCACTCTCTGTGCATGTTTTCCTACCCACTCAAATGGCATTTTTCTCCATGAGGCTTAGTTAACTTCTTAGGAAATAATTATTCACTCTTGCCTATATACTCCCATAGCACCTTGTACATCTGTCAACTTCAAGACCCAGTGTTTTTATTTCCAGAGCAATTATCTTTTTTTTCTTTTGAGACAAGGTCTCACTCTGTAGCCCAGGCTGGGGTGCAGTGGTGCAATCTCGGCTCACAGCAACCTCCTGCTCCTGGGCTCAAGCAATCCTCTCACCTCAGCCTCCCGGGTAGCTGGGACTACAGCACACACCACCAAGCCCAGCTAATTTTCTGTGTTTTTGGTAGAGATGGGAGTGAGCCACCACTCCCAGTTACAATTATAATTTTTTTTCTTTTGCATGACTTTCTCCTCCATTAGACTATAAGCTCCTTTAAAGCCAAGAATTTTCTTATTTTTATTCTGTACTTGCTATATCTATCACTATGCCTGGAACATAGTAGTACGTTTAGAATATTTTATTGTGTGTGTTAGTTTGGGGCCACAACCATACAATGTTTAATAGTAAAAATAAAAGAGCAAAATATTTTCTGTGAATAATCACAAATTCAGAACTTCAGGAAGGTCCTGCTTGAATATTTACTCTATGAAAATAGTAAACTGGAAAGTCATAGTTGGCAACTAGAGAGAAGTTAAAGAAAGATCTAAGTATGCATACTCTAATTGTGTGTTAAGTATTCAGATAAAAGAAAAAAGTGTCACATATTAATGAAAGACTATAGTGAATTGATAATAAGTCACGTACAGTAACTGTAAACCCGTGTTACATGTTAAGAAAACAGAACGTTAGCTGTAGCTCTCTAGTAATTTCTACCGCTTACTGCTTTTAACCTCTGCAGTTTTGACCAAAGGAGGAAACTAATTGGCAAATATTTATCCTTAGTTAGTAAATTGTCCATAAGCAAATACTTGAGATTTAAATTATTCTGCTAATTACTTTTAAAAGCTCTAATTGTCCTTGTTTAAGATTGTTTTTGTATTTATTTTGGGTTCTTTTTAGAATCACCTTTAGCTTCTTACATTTCTAATTAGACTTTACTTTTCAAAACCTGCCACTTCTAATGGACTTTAGAAAGCTTTTTCTCGTGTAATTCTTAAGGAAAAGATTCTACTTTCTTGCACTAGGGTTTTTTTGTTTTGTTTTGTTTTGTTTTCTGCTTAGTTAAAGCCAAAGAGCATTGGAACCTCACATTTTAGGATCAGACTAGAGAGCTAGACAGAACCAGTTACGATCAAGCTTATTCCACTGGCTTATATTTCATATGAAAAAACCAAGGCCCAGGGACGCCAAGTGTCTTCATCAAGGTCAAATATCAAGTAGCAGAACCAGGGTTAGAGCTAAATTTCCTGCCTCACATTTTCTGTTAAATAACAGCATCTTTTCAAAAGTTTGATGGGCCACTTAGCCATGATTCAGTAATTCCAGTAAAAACTGATTCATGATTCAAAAAATAGATATTAAGGCCAGGCGCAGTGGCTCATGCCTGTAATACCAACATTTTGGGAGGCCAAGGCAGGAGGATCACTTGAGGTAAGGAATTCGAGACCAGCCTGTGCAACATGGCGAACCCTTGTCTCTACAAAAATACCAAAAAAAATCGACCAGGTGTGGTGGCACATGCCCATAGTCCTAGCTACTTGGGAGGCTGAGGCACAATAATCACTTGAACCCAGTAGCCGGAGGTTGCAGTGAGCCAAGATCGCATCACTGCACTCCATCCTGGGCAACATGGCGAAAGTCTGTCAAACACACACACACACACACACACACAAACAAATATATATTGAATGTTTACAATTTGCCAGGTACTGTGCTAGGCAAGGGTATTAATTCTTTTAAACTTTGCAACTGCTCTTTGATGTATGCACAGATGATGCATTGGGTAAATAAGACAGAGAACGTCCCTGGCCTAATAGTCTGATGGAGTTTCAGAGCTATTTCTTCCCTCCCTCATCTCATCTCTATCTCCCACTTTTACTACCCTCTCTCTTTACTAGCACACTCTGTTCTCTCCACAGAAGGAGGAATGGCTAATCTCATTGGTCAAATTCAACCATTCACTGAGCCATGTTATTCTAGCAGCTGAGATCCCCTTTCCCTCCAAAAGCAGGAAAGAGCCTCTGTTTTGTATCTTCCACTGTCTGCCTTACCCATGAGTAAGAAAGGCAGTACCATCTCCATTTTTGTACACCACTGTGTCAGCAGACTCTATTCTCTCTTTCCCTGCTCCTCACCCAGGTTGCTAAATTGGCCAGATCAGCATCAAGGTCTAGCTATCTTGAATCTAGACAATGAAAGAGTACAAAGGCCTATTTTGGCCTCAGGCCTAATCTGTGTCCTCAAACCATTTTCCCTGTACTTTGGGATTATTGGCCACTGCTCTTTATTCTTTGTGTGCATATTTTATTGTTTAGAACCCATTAGGAGAGTAAGTGAATGATGAGCATCCCTCCAAGCCAGCCTAACAAAAAACACAGACATCAAACTAATAACTTGAAAATATTCAACTAAGCTTATATACCAAGTATATAGAAGACAAGTTCAGAATGTTACAAGGGCATATATATATCAGAGAAGACTTCCCTGAGGTAGTGTCATTTAAGCTAAGACCTAAAAGATAATTAAGAGCTTAGGTAAGCAAAGGGAAGGTGTGTGGGTGGTGGACAGAGCAGTCCAAGCAGAAGGACCACCATGTGTGAAAGCTCTGAGGCATAGACTAGCATGATACAGACCAGGAACTGAAAAGAGACCAAAGGGCCTGGATCAGAGAGTGGAGGAAGGTGCTTTATCATCCACTATAAAAATACAACACTTAGACCGCATGCAGTGACTCACCCCTGTAATCCCAACACTTTGTGAAGTAAGGCAGCAGGATTGCTTGAGCCCAGGAGTTTGAGGCCAGACAGGGCAACACAGGGACATGCTGTCTCTAAAAAAAAAAAAAAAAAAAGTGAAAAATAATAGCAGACATGGTGGTGCAGCCCTATAATACTAGCTACTCGGGAGTTTGAGGATGGAAGGTCACTTGAACCTAGGAGATCGAGGCTACAGTGAGTCTTCATTGCATTACTGCACTACAGCCTGGATGACTATATTAGTCCATTTTCACACTGCTATAAAGAAATGTCTGACACTGGGTAACTTCTAAAGGAAAGAGGTTTAATTGACTCACAGTTCCACATGGCTGGGAAGGCCTCAGGAAACTCAAAATCATGGCAGAAGGCAAAGGGGAAGCAAGGATCTTCTTCACATGACGGCAGGAGAGAGAAGTGAGAACACAGGAAAAACTGCTATTTATAAAACCATCAGATCACATGAGAATTCATTCATTATAGGGAGAGCAGCAGGGGAAACTGCCCCCATAATCCAATCACTTCCTTCTCTTGACACGTGGAGATTACAGGTCCCTCCCTTGACACATTGGGATTACAATTGGTGATAAGATTTGGATGGGGACATGGAGTGAAACCATATCAATGACAGGGCAAGAATCTGTCTCTGTCTATATATATAAACAAACATTCATATATGTGTATGTTTGTGTACAGTGTCTGTAAAATACCCATACAGGACATATTGATTTCCTGATCACAAAGCTAGAATTAATAAAAGCTCTTTCATAGCTCCCTGTTTATCTAGCCTCTTCTTCAAACGTGAGAATCAATGTCCAATTCATTTATGTCTCAAGATTTGTTTCTGCCAGCCACTAGTTGTATTTTTTTTTAATTTTACTTTGGCTTGTTTATTTGTTTGTTTGTTTTTCTTCAGCAAGGCAAATAGAAATACCAAAAATAATATACCCTCTTTCTCACTTATGAACCCTTGGACACAATATCAATGTGCAATTTTTTTTTTTTTTTTTTTTTGAGGCAGAGTTTCACTCTTGTTGCCTAGGCTGGAGTGCAATGGCATGATTTGGGCTCACTGCAACCTCCGATTCCCTGGTTTAAGCAATTCTCTTGCCTCAGCCTCCCAAGTAACTAGGATTACAGGCATGTGCCACCACACCTGGCTAATTTTGTATTTTTAGTAGAGATGGGGTCTCACCATGTCGGTCAGGCTGATCTTCAACTCCTGACATCAGGTGATCCACCCGCCTTAGCCTCCCAAAGTGCTAGGATTACAGGCTTGAGCCACCGCGCCCAGCCCAATGCACAATTCTTTTACCTAACAATATGCTCTTCTTAGAGGCCCCGTAACAGCCCACCAGTCTGACTGCACTGCCAACTCTTTATCCTTGAAGTGCTTGCTGAATTTCAATTTTTATCAGTAGCTTCTGTTTCTTCAGGAGCCCCATTATCAGTCAGCTTCTGTTTATCTGAAACCTGCTTCTTTTTTTTTTCTAATTGCTGCAGCAAAAAAAAAAAAAACAAAAACAAAACAAAAAAAAAACCAAACAAACATTATGGTAGTATTTTAAATTAAGTCACAGCTCAGGCATCCACTTGTTTATCTGCACTGTTGGCCCCACACACCATTTCCTTTCTTTTAGAAGTTCAAATTTTCACTTAAGACTCTTTTAATTCATCTTCAGTGTTCTAGATGGTTGAAAATGCTGGGAAAAGGGAAAATGGGCTTTTTTGGTTTCATTCCCCACAGCAACAAAGCACAGATTCATAGAATTTATTGCTGAATGGGACCTTGGTGATCAGACCTCCTCTCATCCAAACCCCAATTCCCCCTGCTACCCCTCCATTCTTGCTCTCAGAAAATGATCTATTTTCTTCAAGTGCAGTCCCCCTAAAATGTTCTCCCTGATCTACTCTTAACATACCATTTTTATTTCTACAGTTATTCTTTCTCCCGTCCTATAAATCTCAAAGGAATAGGCACCACTTCACTTTTTCTGCTGCTAAAACATCTCTGATTCTAAATTTTATTTATTTGCCTTCCATTAGTTGTTGATAGTAATGATGATCATGATGAGGAAGGTTATAACTAATATTTATTAAGCATTTTCTATGTGCTCAGCACCACGTATTTCATTCCCACAGTAACAATATGATATAAATGTTATTATTATCCCCATTTTACAAAGGCAGAGACTGTGATCTTCTTAAATATCTGCATTTTAGGCGATTTATACTTTCTTCTTTGTATTGTCTGTACTGTTTGGATTGTTTACAATGAACTATATACAACTTTTAAAATGAAACACAATAGATACCATAGAGCTTTTCTCATGGGAGGGTTGTGGGACCATCAGGGTAGTTTATATCCAATCTCTGATTTTTTCTCCACTGCAACAACATAATGGTCCATTCCATCCATTAAAAAAATATTTGAAGCTGGGTGCAGTGGCTCACGCCTGTAATCCCAGCACTTCGGGAGGCCAAGGCGGGTGGATCATTTGAGATCAGGAGTTCAAAACCAGCCTGGCCTACATAGCGAAACTCTGTACTAAAAACACAAACAATTAACCAGGCATCGTGGCAGGCGCCTATAGTCCCAGCTACTTGGGAGGCTGAGGCAGGAGAATCACTTGAACCCGGGAGGCAGAGGTTACAGTGAGCCGAGATCACACCACTGCCCTCTAGCTTTGGTGAAAGAGTGAGACTCTGTGTCAAAAATAACAATAATAATAAAATAAAAGTCGTTTTAAAAAAATTTGAGTGCCTACTATGTGCAAGGCACTATGAAGGAAACAAAGCAACATAAGCAGGAGTTGGAGACAGTTAACTGTTTTAAAAATGAATGGTATCTATGACATTAAGAGTTTAGAGGAACAGGACTTCACTGTGACAAGAATGCACTAGGACTACAGCTCGGCCTTAAATGTGAGAGTCTCTCAGATACATAGGAAAAAACAACAGTTGAAAGAAGGAAGGAAGAAAGGAAAAAGAGAAGAAAGAAAGGAAGGAAGGAGTGAGGGAGGGCAGGAGGGAAAGAAGGAAGGAAGGAAGGAAGGGAGGGAGGGAAAAGAGAGAGAGAAGAAAAAAGAAAGAAGAAAGAAAGAAAGAAAGAAAGAAACAAACAAACAAACAAACAAACAAACAAAGAAAAGGAAAAGAAAAGACAAAGCAAAGCATGTCTCTATTCTGATTCCCATAATCGTTTCTAATCCCTTTCCTCTCTTGACTGAGACAACGATAGCAAAAACTAATACTGGAGTATAGGTGTAAATAGGAGGATGTTTGATCCCTGCCTTGATTATTTTTTCCATCCTTGGCTTTCCCGACTATTTCTAAGTCATGAAAGTAAACCTTACGTTATTTCAAATTAAGCAAATTCCTATCTTACTTTCAAACTTGCTTTTATTCACCTGCTTTAGGTTCAACTTCAAGCAGAAACTCTGAAAACATATAGAGAAGAATATGTAACAGGAGATGTAAAATGGCATCTATCTCAATCTTTCCCTAAATAAACTGCAAATTTTACTTAGCATGACTGCAAACACAGTGCTGGGCACATTAAAGACACATAATCACTTGTAAAATGACTGATCACTAACCTCTAGACCTTTAATCACCTTAGTTCCAACAGTTTACAATAAATTACCAACTCCCACAAGAGTAGGGTTTCACAAAACTAAAGCAATTCATCTCCGTTAAGATTTTGAGATTAAAAAAAAAAATTCTTTGAATTTAAGCTCTTTTCAGTACCAAAATAAACTTCAAACTATACATAAAACCTATCAAGAAGCTGTGAACCTCACTATCTTGATTCTTTGATATATATCTTGACAAAATCTAGATCAATTTAATAGATCAGAACATAAAAGTTTATTCTCTTCTTTCATCAACTATATAAATTCTATGGTGTTAGTTGCCATGGCAAAAACTGTCTCAGAAATCCTTAAAGTTAGAAGTTACTTCAATTCCATCATGTGCAAAGGTGGAAAGGTGGCTTCACTCTTTCTTCGGTGTTGATCTTCCCTCTCAGTTTTCTCCTCAAAACTGGGATTCTCTTCAATTTTGGAACTCTCAATATGTAAAGCGAGATTTCCTAGAATGTCAACATCTGACAGTATTTTTCACATTAGGCAAGCTTGTTTTCATCACAAAGACCACAATTACAGAAAAGATTGGTAAAATCTATTTTTTATAAGAAGATGCTTATAAGAATAAAAAGGCATACAATTGATCATTACAATAGCTGTAAGCTTTGGTTTCATTTTTAAGTCCCTACTCTAAATAGGTGCAAGTCTATAAAGGAAGGTGGCTATAGATTTAACATATTCATTTCTTTTTTTCCTAAAATCTGTACTGAAGTGATCATATTAATTTCTTTATTGAAGAAATTTGAAGAAAAAAAATTGCATCACAAAATTATAACTAATTTGGGCAAAAGCGTTATTCCACTTCAGCAAATAATTAAAAAGCTCTGTATAATGCTTTTCTAGGTTGCATAATTGAGTTAATAAGTAGAGAAATGTAATGTGAAATTTAAAAGCCTCAAGGAAGGGCCTTATTCAAAGAAAGTTCGTCCACACAGTCTGAAATTATCCTTTTCTCATTTCCTATGGGTTTAGGTATAAGGTCCGATGGGATTATAGTAGTGTGGGCCCGAGGGGAGGATGAGGAATAAACATCAAGGCAGGCTGTGGGTACCTCATACTTGGCTCCAATTGGCCTCATTAGCTCCATTAGCTCACAGAGTAAATCTTCCCTGTGGTACATAGTAACAGGAAGTCCCAAGCAGGCAATACCTGAAGCCAGAAAGGGAGAAACATCATAGTTTAAAGTAAGTGATTCATTCAGAGACCTCTTGAGCCAACAAATGTTGGGTCCAAGGAATAAAATATGTTTGTGTTGCTTTGTGGGAAGAGACTGACAGGGACTAACTGTAGCCATGCAGAGTTGTCAGAGACTCAGGTTAATATAGTTTGGGTGGGAAGCAGAGACCCAAGATTAGTAAGAAATTGGGGTGCCTTGAGACAGAGGCTCAGTTTGCTGACCAGGGGAGATTGTAATTCAAACAGTGTACCAGACGATGTTAGAGATGCCTCTCAGAGCTTCACTTTTCCTCATGTGTAAAAAGGGAATAATAAATGTTCCTGTTTCATAGGGATTGGTGAGGGGACTTACCCATCAAAAGGCAGAGAGAGACAAAATAGCTATTTCTCTATTTGAATATGTGTGGTTATAAAAACAGTCATATAAGTGGGAAACAAGGATTTGAATGGAAAGAATATAAGAGCAATAAATTTTCAATGGCAATAAGAAGAGATGGGAATCACTGGTAACTAATAAGCAGAAGCAATGGGAATTGAACTCAGGATCCTATTCACATGATTCAGAAGTCCATGATCATGCATTCCTATTTATGTGTGTCCATGTATCTACCATTTTATTTACTGAGTGCTCACTATGTGTCAGGCACTATGCTAAGCACTTTACATGAAATATCTCATTTAATCTCACCAATACCCTGTGAGTAAGGTACTGTAGTCATCCCCATTTTACCAATGAGATAACTAAGGCTAATTTAGGACAAACTAAAGTAAGGGAAGGAAACAGATCAAACTAACAGACTTAGATTCACTAATATTGAATGATATAGGTAGAAATAGTTTGCATGGAATATCTATTAGTTCCCTGAAAACCAAATAGATCGTGACATCAATTATGATTTGAATCTAGCTCAAGATGGCATCACAACGGGAACATGCCAAGTATCATGGAATTCGGTGTAAGCAGTGGCCGTTCAAAGGCAGCAAAGTGCGAAGAACTGCCAAAGAATGGACATTAGGCTACTGACTTGAGAGGGGCAGCCTAGCTATCCAGAAGACCAGACTAGGAGAGAGGTCCTGTTCTGAGTATTATGCTCCAGGAAGAGTTCTTGTTTTTCCTACAGATAACACAAGGTTAGGGCAGCATAAAAATATTGAAAAAAGAAGCCGATTTAAATGTATTGAGCCTTTATGACACACCAAGCTCTTTACTAGCTTTGCATATATTATCCCAGGCAATCTTCCCAATAATGACATATATTACGATTCCTATTTTATTAAAGAAGCAGCTAAAGATTCGAGAGAATAATCCCTATTCCAGGGTTACAGAGCTAGAAAATGCCAGAGCCAGGACTCAAACACGGGGTCTGCATAACTTCCCTCCCAATGTTGCCACAGAAACAGATGCTTAAAAAAAAAAAAAAGCATCTTAAAAGATATAACACTGAGTCCAATAATAGATATTGCAAGGCTGTCATACCAAAATGGTATGAAGGAGGCATGAAATCTGAAGCTCATGCCCAAAGTGCAACAATAATAATAGTAGTAATAGTGATGATAATAGCAGCTGTATAAGTCTGTTCTTGCACTGCTATAAAGAAATACCTGAGACTGAATAATTGATAAAGAAAAGAAGTTTAGTTGGCTTATGGTTCCACAGGCTGTACAGGAAACATAATGCTGGCATCTACTCAGTTTCTGGGGAGGCCTGAGGAAACGTACAAACATGATGGAAGGCAGAAGGGGAGCAAGCACTTCACATGGCCAGAGCAGAAGGAAGAGAGAGAGCTGGGAGGTGCCACACAGTTTTAAGCCAACCAGATCTTGTGAGAACTCTATCACAAAAATAGCACCAAATGGATGGTGCTAAACCATTCATGAAGGAGCCACTGCCGTGATCCAATCACCTCCCACCAGGCCCCGCCTCCAACACTGGGCATTACAATTGGACACCACATTTGAGTGAGGACACAGAACCAAACCATATAAGCAGCTAACATATAATGAACACTTTCTAGATGCCAGACATCATTCAAAGCATTATATATGTTTAACTCATTAACTTTTCAGAACAACTCTAGGAGATAGATATTACTATTGTCCCCATTTTACAGTTGAATAAACAGATACAGAGAGGTTAAATACCTTACCCAACCAGCAGAGCTAGTATAGGAAACTGGAATTCAAATATGGTTCAAGGACAACTCCTAAAAAGATACTTCTAACTGTATGATTGTAAATTACGCTGATGTAGCAAAAAAAAAAAAAAAAATACAAGTGAATACCTAAATAAGCTGGAGTAGCTGCCCAGAGTTGTGGATGACATGAGAAAAGTATACTTCTTTAAGTCCTATTTTGTTTCTGTCCTCCCTGTCAAAGAGAATTATTTTCAAGCTGAAAAGGGTAAAAAAACAACCATTGCTAAGAAGTAACTAAAGCCCAAGGTGGTTAAAGAGATTGTTTAAGAAAAAAAATAAATAAATAAACTAGCACTCTAGTGTTTTCAATGGCTTTTGGTCTCCTGGGATGTATTAATTAAATCCAAGAATGTATGCAATTGATGAACCTATATTAGTGATCTTTGAGGAATTGCGAAGAATGAATGAAATCCTGGAAGATGGCTACAGATACGTGCCTTGTTTTTCTGCTTTTTTAAGTACGGAAAGAAGGAAGATTCCACAATCAAATATAGGCAAAGAGCCTACATTGTACTCTTGACCCTTTATAATTCGTTCTCCTCACACAACAAATAGACTCTGAATAGTATAAATCAGACCACGAAACCCTGCTTCTTTCTACAACCCTGATTACACTTATAATATAGTTTACCATCTTTGCCATTGCCACTATGACCTTACCTGCCTCCCTCTCAAACTCCATTACTTATTATTGTCCCCCATTGTTAACTATGCTCCAGTTACATTGATCTACTTTCTGTTCCTTGAACACTACAAGATTGTTCCTACCTCAGGGACTATGCATTGCTGTTACCTTTGTCTGGATGTTTGCCTACACGTTTGCAAACAAAATCCTTGTTAATCAGATCTCAGCTAAAATGTCATTATTTAATAGAGACCTTCTCTAACCTATCTAGTGTTTCTGACCATCTAGTGTTACTGCTTTGCCCCAACCCCAGACATTTCCTTATGTTATTTTTTTCAGAGCATTCACCGTCATCTGAAATTATCATACTTGCGTATTTATTGTCTGACTACCTCACTAGTACATAAGCTTTATATGAGCAAAGACCTTGATAGTCATGTTCACTATTTTAACCCTAGTGCTTAGAATAGTTCCTCACACATAGCAGGAACTAAATAACTCTTTGTTGAATAAATGATTAAATATTTGACTCATGATCAAGATTCTAGAATAGATTATTCAAAGAATAGTTCATGAGCACCTACAAATGTAAGTGATGGTTAACGCAAACTAGTTTTATTTCCTTCAATGATAATGGCTAATAGCATTGAAAATCAAAGAAATGTAATGTGCACACACACGCAGGCGTTTGACCAGGTTTTCTATGACAGCCATTCATTCAAGATGGAGAGACATTGACTGGAAACTATTTAAATAGATTTTTTAAGTGAATAAATGACCATAGCCAGAGTGTTTTGATGTCCTGTTATAGTAGGAGTCTCTATATTATTTAGCTCATGCATACCTTTAAAAATACGATGAAAGCTATGGAGCTTTCTTCCAGAAAAAAAATATGTACATATTTTGCAGAAAATTCATCAAGCTTCTATAGAATCTGAGATTATACTCATGGATCCCAGTTAAGATCCAATGTGCTAAAATATTTCCAATGGGAAATTTTATGGTTCTTTTATGTTCAATAATTTTACCAATTCTCTAGATAAAGAAAGAGAAGACTGACTTGTCATGTTTGGAGATGGCAGAAGATGAGAGAGCTATAAGATACATTAGAAATCATAACTAAATTTTTCAAAAGAGCATGAAGTGCTGTTTGTAATGAATAGTACCTAATAGGAGATTTAAATTAGGGTTTCAGTCAATAGTAAGCTTGACTTAAGATAACATTGTGATGATGTCACCAAAAGCTGCTAACTTGATGTTAGGCTGCAAGCATAGAACAAAGCACATGATAGTACTTTGCAGTGACTGCAGCACACTGTGAGTGTATACAGTATTGTAGGTGCTACCCTTTCAGAAGTGTAAGGGTAAATATATTCATAAGCACTTCACAGGGATAGTAGAGAAACATGAAATCAAATCTTGCAGCAACCATTGGTTGAAATGGAAATATTGAGCTGAGAGTAAAGAAGATTCACGTGGAGAAGAAACCTTGTCAAATGTTAACTGGTTCTAAACATTTGAAAGCCTTAAAGTGAAAAAAAAAGATTTATTCTACATGGTTATAAGTCATAAATCTAAAATCAAATGTTATAAAAACACATTTTACTTCAATGTCAAGAAACACCTTCTAAATAATGAAAGCAGCCCAAAGATACAATGGCCTGCCTTAAGCACTAGAGTGTCCATCTTCTCACTAACTCTGGTAAAGCCGAGGCTCCATAATCAATTGGCAGTGATGCTTTAGAGGAGGCACAAGCATCAGACAGGAGGCTGGAAACTAGATAACAGTGAAAGTTCCTTCCTACACCAAAACCAAGAGTCTCCGAGTCTAAGAACCAAACAAATTAGGTTAATTGTAAAGAAAAGTGCTCCAAAGTCATCTATGTGAACGCCATACTCAACCTGTTTAGAAGCCACTGAGAATCTTTTAGTCACTCAAGTTTAGTATATTATGGAAACTAATTAACCTTAAACCTATTCATGATTTTAGCTTCTTAAAATTTTTTATCCATACACAGTATATTGGAAATGACCTTTACATTTAAACATAAAAAATTCAGATTATCTTCATATCACAAACAAAGGAATTGCATATGGTAACATTGGAAACAAAATTAAGCAAAAAATATCTAGTTTTTTTTCCAAAAGGCGTGGCTGCTGACAATTTGATACATTTGGAGACAGGGAGAGTACTAAGATGAATTCAATCCTACCACAGCTGCAACAATTTTTGGCAGATAAAGTTCTGATTTTAAATTGTAAAAATGCCTCATTTCCATGACAAGATCATTGAAATATGTCATCCAGCAACAGCAAGCAGATTCACTCAGTTGTGGACATTGCAGTGGTCTGGCACATTTACTATTACGAGGACAGAAATCGCACAAAATTGCTTTCTAAATGTCATCCATTTAATAAACAAGAATGTCAAGACATGCAGAACACTCACCATTTCTGTAAACAGAGTGAATCTTGAGAGGGAGAGAAGGAAGAAAGAAAAGACTAGATAGGATGCAAATAGAAGAAAGTAAGGAAAGAAGAAGAGGAAGGAGAGTGTAAGATGAATATGCATTGATTATCTATTAGTTCTATGCTTGGTGATTTCACATATATTATTAACTCTTCCCCACAAGTAAAGCAGAAATAATTGCCCTCATTTTTAGAGACAAAGTAGCATGAATAAAGTAGTGAAGTAACTTGGCCAAAGTCCACGGTTCCATAACGGTTAAACATGGATCATCTCTCTGACTCCAAAGGCCATAATCTTTCGACTAACAGAACACTGCCCCTACAATAAGTGTGAAGTTTATGAATATTTAGAAGGCCTAATATTTAGTAATCTTCACTGACTTTCAAACATCTTCAGCATACAAAGCCCATGCCCCTCCTTACTTCTCCAGATTTGCCTTTCATTACCCCACCCATCAAACTCTACTGGACAGCCACACTGAATACCTTGTAGGTTCCCAAAATGCTCCAGGCTGTCAGCCTCTTTGCTTTGTGAATTCTTCTCTTTGATTTCTTTCTTCACCTGCTGCCCAGCTCCTATTTTTTTTTCAAGATTAAGTCAAGCCCAACTAACCTCTCCAGAAAGTCTTTCTTGTCCATCTCAGATAGGTAGCTGCCTTGCCTCTGCTATTCCTTACTACCTTGAGTATATTTTGATCACATCTTCAATCAGGCTGTATTGTTTGCTCATCTCTCTCTCACCCACTTGACAACAACCTCTCCAAAATAAGAACTGGGACTCATTTTCCCATTGCATCTCTAACATCTAGAATAGTTGTTAGACTGTGGCAAGCACTCATAAATGCTGAAACAATAAATGAATGAACAAACAGCAAAAACAATGACAACGAAATGAAAAAATGAGGTCAGTAGGTCCAATGTACTAATAGGTAGACAGACTGCATGTGATCCTAAGTAAAGCTCCGAGATAAACAGTTTCACAATAAATCAGGGAAAGCTCTGGTCAACCAGGACACCACATTTTCCCTTTGTTAAAAGAAGAGCCACATTTTCCAACTCGATTTGGACCTCTTCCAAGTTGTCCTTCTCCCTCACTACCAAAGTTGGTGCACTAAATAAGAAGTGGTCCACTCCCTTAAATGTCAGCACCCACATCTAGGTTCTAAGCTATTTAGAAGCAGAGATCCTGGCAGCTGCAGCCTTGGGTCCATCTCTCCACTAAGAGAGACAGATGCAATTTTTTGTTTACGGTCCAGAAGTGAGCAGATGTTTGCTTGCTTTCCCTGATGTATATGCCCTCTGCTCCACGGCAGCCGTCCGATTGCCTTGTCTTGCTTCCAACTGTTTTGCTAGCTTCCTTTCCCTCTTGATCCAGAGACAAAAACAGAAAGAAACAAAGAAATAAGCCACATATATCATTTTTCAATTTTATCGTGTGAAACCCTGTGACTGCTTCATTTCAATCAGAAGGAAATTAGTTCTTTGCCCTTTGAAGTGAGCTGAATCACTCATAATTTGAAAACAATGCAACTGTGGAGAGACAGAGTAGTGCCTACAAAGGAATGCATGTAAGATGACCTGGGTTCTTTCTAGTCCTAGCTGTACCACCAGCTAACTATGTGACCTTGGACAAGCCACTTAACCTCCCCAGGCTTTGGTTTCTTCATCTGTAAAATTAGGAGATTGGGCTATATGATCCTTAAAGTCTCTTTCACTCTTAAATTATGTTTTGGACACACAAGCATAGAAATAAAGTGGTTTCACCATAGTACAGAACCCCAAATTTTAAAGAATTACTGACTCACTCTAGGTCCAAATCTATAAGCCTATTCTCACTCTTCCATCCTTCTGTCTTTCTGGTTGAATGCATGTTTCTCTTCAACATGTGATTTGAATTCAAATATAATATTCTCAGTGTGCTAAAACGGCATTGCTGGAGCTTGTAGCCTTGGTACTCTGGTCTAAATGCCCCGGACTGGCATCTGAAGACCCTCATTTCCTCTGTACATGCCATTGTGCTGATCATATGGGACAGTCCACATTCAACATTCACCTGATCCCATGCTAACTTTCTAATTCACCTGACTGGGGTTTTGTTGTCAACATTAGGAGATTGTGCATTATGGCAAGAGAGTAGGGAATTGGAACTAAGGGTATTCGTAAGATGTGAAATTCACAGTCTAAAAGAACTGATAAATTAAAGATTACAGGAGGCAATGAGTTACAAGTGAAAGATTCATAGTTACCAGGGATATCATGGAGAACTGTGGGCCAGAAACTAGGCAGGCATGGAAATTAAAACCTGGAATATATATAAACCAATGGTTAAGGAAAGAAAATAGATAGTCAAAGTCTGAGCAAGCAGAAAAGAACCTGAAGTGGTCATATTCCAAATAACAAGATGGCTGGTAAAGCCCTTGGCTAGTGGTTAGGGCCCAAGAGATCCCCCAGAATCAAAAGCAGAGGACAACGTGGACAGGAGAATGGATGTGAGTTTTTGGCTATCAAATAAATCTTGATTCTGATCCAAGCAAACACTTGCTGCTAGGAAAATAATCATTGAAGAGCACATGTGGCAAAGTAGAGGAGTGAAGCCATCTGACTAATCTGGGGAGTTAAAAGTTACTGTCAGTTTGGTCAAGCACAGTGGCTCATTCCTGTAATCCTAGCAGTTTGGGAGGCCAAGGTGGGGGAAACACTTGAGGCCAGGAGCTTGATACCAGCTTGGCCAACATGGTGAAACCCCCTCTCTACAAAAAATACAAAAATCAGCCGATTGTGGTGGCCGCATGCCTGTAATCCCTTGGGAGGCTGAAGCACAAGAATTCCTTGAGCCCGGGTGGCAGAGGTTGCAGTGAGCCGAGATCACACCACTGCCCTCCAGTCCAGGCAACAGAATGAGACTCTGTCCCCCTGCAAAAAAAGAAGTTACAGGCAGTTAAAGGCAGAAACCAGCTATCCACCTGGCTCATTAAAGGGTATGGCACCATGGTGTCAGAAGCCAGTCTCACAATACATGGATCACCTTTTTTTAAAAAAAAAAAAAAAAAAAAAGGATAATATGACCACCCTTCCTGTCTAACCTTCAAAGGGTGATCCCATCAACAAACAGAAAAGTACGTACATGGGTCTCTAAAGCCCTATGGTGGTCAGATTCCCTTCAGAGCCTCCTTATTTTTCATGGAGAAAAATCAGCCTGTTCATAGCTTAGTGAAGATAAGTGAACCTGACTGGACATCAGTGAAGAGCTGGCCAGGCAAGACAGCACTGAGCCTAAGAGACAGCAGCAACTCCCAGTTCAGGAATGATGGCCACTTGGCAAATTTGCACTGGCTTCCTACTTTTAGGTTTGTGTCATTCATTGTTACCTAATCTCAACTCTCTTTCCCAATAAGCCTGGAAATCCTTCTCAACACAAAGCTCTGGACATCCACTACTAATTAGTAGATGAATACTAGCAAAAGAGATTTAAGTATATTTTCCATCTACGTTGCAACTAGTTGTTAGAGCAACTGCAGCCCCAGACATCTCGAGGCCTCAGTGAACTTTTTCTGCGTTGATTTTACAACCTCAATCCTCGATGTCTCTCTATAGTCCAAAAATACCACCTGGAGCCCTAGGATTAAGAACAAAATCATTTTACTCCTGTAAACCTGCTACACAGATTCACAGTGATTGACACAGCCTACCCAACCATGCTTCTGCCTTGCATTTTGTTGTTAACCCCTCATGACCCGTAACGATGACCTCAAGGTAATGCAACACTCAGCCAGCACCACTGCCCCGCTGACCCAGCCACAGTAGATATAATCTTAGGTTTTAATTCTGCAGGACCATTCCACACACCATTTATAATATTTTTCATTTTTTGAAAGTGATCCAATTTCCTGGAAAAATCATTCTTGAAAAAGTTATTATCTTCTTGGTAATTCTTCAGGTAAAATAGTTCCAGAGGCTAGTTGCAAGGGCACCTTTCCAATTGAATGTATAAATCAAAAGGTTTGCTTTACTTAAAAAGATTTCCTCCTATCAAAGAGAACTGTTCCTTTGAAGGTGAAGATTCGCTTCTGGTGTTCTGGCCTGATTTACAACCAATGTAAACAGAATGGAATATACTCCCTTTCTCATTTGAGGATTCTAGTACAAATAAAAACAGCTTGTTAAATAAAGCAGCGATAGGGACATTTTGCATGGTTGTGCTGAAGAAATCCATTAGTGATAAAATAGCTTTATGTTTTCGAACAAGTTTAAGGCACAGAAAGTCTCCATTTTTCCTACCTTTAATTCAGATGAAGCTTGATAATACTTGTCAGTTTAAAACTAAACATCATATATGATGCCTTTCTGAAGACGTATTTTTGGTTTAGTTTTAAACTAACAAGTATTATCAAGCTTGTTTTATATATATAGAAGAACAAAGATGTGGAATTGTAATATTTGAAAGCCAGTTTTAAAGGGAAGTTATTTTATTAAGAAGTATTTGTATCTATAAATGTATGCAGTTTTGATTTACGGGAAAAAGTCTTTTGTTTCAAAGAATCAGAATTAGTTTCATTTTGTTGCTTTGCTTTTGAACTAAACCTTACTACTTTACAAATAGATCTGAGTGCTACAAAACTCCCTTTAAAAGTTAATGGTCCTTAAAAATGTAATGCAGTAATATGCTAAGTATGATTCAGATATTTTCTTTTTTTTTTTTTTTTTTTTTGAGACGGAGTCTCGCTCTGTCGCCCAGGCTGGAGTGCAGGGGTGCGATCTCGGCTCACTGCAAGCTCCACCTCCCTTGTTCACGCCATTCTCCTGCCTCCGCCTCCTGAGTAGCTGGGACTACAGGCACCCACCACCATGCCCGGCTAATTTTTTGTATTTTTTAGTAGAAACGGGGTTTTACCGTGTTAGCCAGGATGGTCTCGATCTCCTGACCTCGTGATCCACCCGCCTTGGCCTCCCAAAGTGCCGGGATTACAGGCGTGAGCCACCGCGCCCGGCTGATTCAGATATTTTCTAAACAATTTTAGCAAACATTAACTGAAGCCCATTCGATTATATTAGAACCACTGGGAGCTTTAAGTGCTTTTTAAAAATTTCTGGAGTGACTAACAAAAAATAATGTCATCTTATAATCAGGAACTGATATATTTTAAAAATGGAAAATATTTAAAAGACTAATAATTATTTCACATATAAATATTTGGAATACATCAGCTACATTGCTATTATACTAATACTGAAATAATTAAAGGTAACACAGCTTAGAGTCTTCAAAGTTAAATGCCAGAATTCAACTTTATATTTTAGAAATAAAATAGAGTGGCCGGGCGCGGTGGCTCACGCCTGTAATCCCAGCACTTTGGGAGGCCAAGGTGGGCAGATCACGAAGTCAGGAGATCGAGACCATCCTGGCTAACATGGTGAAAACCCGTCTCTACTAAAAATGCAAAAAATAAGCTGGGTATAGTGGCAGGCGCCTGTAGTCCCAGCTACTCGGGAGGCTGAGACAGGAGAATGGTGCGAACCCGGGAGGCGGAGCTTGCAGTGAGCGGAGATCGCGCCACTGCACTCTAGCCTGGCGACAGAGCGAGACTCCATCTCAAAAAAAAAGAAAGAAAGAAATAACATAGAGCTATGATTTTTCAGATTCAGATGTCTAGTAACCTCAGCTATTCAAAGCAACCTAGAACCCCCAAATAAGGGAAATCATGAAAATAGCCAAGAGTTAATTAAAGGTGCATAGTTTATAGGTCTTGTGTTTATGGTATTTCACTGACCAGAGGTAATGAGCCAAATTTCACACAAACCACCTCACCCCTCTTTCCTAGAAAGAGGGAATATCCAATGGATTAGCCTGGACAGCCAAATCCAGACCCATTAGCAACAAAACTGAGAAGAATAGGAAGAAAAGAAGAGAGATCAGAGAAAGAGAATGGGAGAGAGAAGCAGAGGGAAAGGGAATCATTATTATAAAATACAAGAAGGATAGCAAGCAGCAGATGCCCTGATGTCAGCGATCAGAGACAGCAGAGCACAAGGAAGAAAACAAGAAGCATCTATTAGTTACTGGTCTGAGGGCTTACAGCCAAAGAAGAAACTAAATCCTCCCTAACAATGGAGAGAATCACTGAGTTAGAGAGTAAGAAATTTAAAAAAAAAAAAAAGAAAAAGAAAAGAAAAGAAAGAAAGAAGCAATTAATCTGAAGTTAGTCACTTTAGGTTCATACAATATTCCAAACCCTAATAGTTTCCAAAGGTTTGCCGTAACAGTAAAAGAATTGACATTTATAAAAACCTTGAATCAATCATATTCAAGAAAACCCTTTACAAAGGCAGTGAAGCTTAAAGTATATTTTAATATAATTTTCACCATAAACAATCTTTTTTTATGCTTGAGGGATAAAGCTTCCGTTCTCTGAAAAAAAAAAATCACAAATTCAAGACACATAATACCCACATCATGTAAGATGACTTAAAAAAATCATTCTACATAGAAAATTCCAAAATTGTTAAATACTCTTTGAAGTAATGCTAATGGGTGAATACGGATGGCACTTTGGGGAAATATTGACTGACGCATTAGAGATAGTACATCACAGTAGTTAAGCCAGACAGCCTATGGCCAAATTCTAGTTCTACCACTTACTGATCTCTTCTTTGGTGACCTCATACTAAGTAACAGCTTGGGTACATTTCTTCATTGTTCGGTAGCTCAGTTTCGTCATCTGTAAAATGTAGATAATAAATGTTGCCTATCTCATAGGGTGGCTGAAGGAACAAAATGAGATAAGGCAGGTAAGACTAGCAAAATGCCCAGGATATGGTAAACACTCCATAAATGTTAGCAATTATTATCATTACACATTACTTAGACATGTCAAATAACCTGCCCACCTTTAGTCTCTCCTCATCCTAATCCCTGCCACACACTGCCATCATACAAATTTTCTAAAAATTAACCTGCTAAAAATAAAGTTTGATGATTTCCTGTTGTGTAACAGCCAAGTCTACATTTCTTGTCTTGTAATTTAAGATAGTTAAAGCCCTGTGACAATCTGGTTCCTTTCTCCCATAATTACTATTAATTATGTGTTAGTATCTTCATCCCCATTTTACAGACAAAGAAACTGAGGCCCATTCTGTTAAGAAAAATATTGCCTGTGGGACATTTCTACAGATTTACTTTTGGCTCAGCAACTTGTAATAAACCTTGAAGTTAAAGGTTGACAGTAACTATTTTGGTCCCCAGAATAATACCCTTTCCTCTCAGTTCGCCATAACGTCAGGCCATGGAGATGAATCTGAAAAACAAGGCCTAAAGAGTCCAATGATTCTATGTTTTCCAATACCTCTGTATTCTCAGTGGGAGATGGGGAAGAATTTTCAAATCCTTCATGTTTCTAAATACTTAATAACATAAAGAAAGGTGAGAATGATTTGAAGCAAAGAAAATGCATAAAGAAGAGAGGAAGTGGAAGGGGAGAACATATAAAAAACAAAAAGGAAAAGGAGAAAGGAGAAAGGGATAGACAAAGATGCTTCAATCACTGTTTTGTTGTTGTTGTTGTTGTTTTGAGACAGGCTCTGGCTCTGTCACCCAGGGTAGAGTGCAGTGGCATGATCTCAGCTCACTGCAGCCTCGAACTCCTGGGCTCAGCTGATCCTCCTACCTCAGCCTCCTGAGTAGTGGGGACTACAGGCATGTGCCCCCAATGCCAGGCTAGTTTTTGTATTTTTTTTTTTTTTTTTTAGAGACAGAGTTTCATCATGTTGCCCAGGCTGATCTTGAACTCCTGAGCTCAAGTCAAGTGATCTGGCAGTCTTGGCCTCCCAAAGTACTAGGATTACAGGCGTGAGCCATGGCACCCAGCCAATCACTGTTGGTATACATGATCTTTTGTTTTTTGAGAAGAAATAGGCAAAATGGCTACAAAATGTGCACCCATAACAACATCTTTCACAAGAGGGCACTAGTACATAGGATGATGATATGAATATGAATGAATGTACCTAAGGGCAATAAAAAGAAGGTAACCCTGTGTTTGGCACTTGCTATGGAGCCATTCTCTTTATGCATTTCACATCCTCTACACCCCAGAGTATGCTCTGAAGCACTTGGAGAGTAAAAAGCCTTGTCTGTCATTACATAAACATGAACACGAGGTCTTTTTAGCTCCAAATAGAAAATGAAACAAACAAAACACACATAAATACTACAATGCCCAAGAGAGCCAGGCACTATAAACTATCATGTGAAATGGCTGATATTTTGGAAGTCTTACAAATTTCTTTCCTATATTTCTATTTTTATATTAGGCAACAGTTTCACTGTCACCCAACGAAACCCACGAATATTGTATTCATTGCTAGACCTATTTGAGGTCCTTTCTTAGCATTATAACACAACTCAATTCAATAGTCCTGTAAAAAAAAATAATAATAACTGTGGTTGTTTCCTTAACTGATTATTCCACAGACGGGAAGGCCACTTGGAGAGGTCATCAGTCAGGTTAGAGTGAGATTCTAAGTTGGAACTCAACATTGATGAGAAAAAAAAAACACTGAACCTAAATTTGGAAACCCTCAAAAAGGCAATTCTGTCTGTGAAACTGCAAATGATCCTCATAGAAAGGAGGGAAGGTGGTAGTGTTTAAATAAACCAGTGTCATCACACCAGTAGCTTTCTGACAAATTGTTTTAAAGGAATACTTTTTTAATGGAAAGAAAGGAGAGGCTAGAATAGGACTTTATATAATTGAAGCATAATAACATTCTACAAAATTCTCCCCACATGCATATTGTCTGATTGCAGAATTCTAGTCAGCAAGCATCCAGGAATTTACCAAGAAAAGCAAAGGGTGCTGTTTGTCTCATCTAGAATAAAATAATAAAGAACAGTGAATATAGCAATTAACTGTTTGCAGAGGCAGAGTGCTTTCTTGTGCACTATTTAATTTGATCTGCATGAGAACCCTTAAGGAAGAAATTATTAATTTCTCCATTTTATGGAAGAGAAAATGAGAGGTCACAGAAAATAATTGACCTGAGTCACACTACTAATAGGTGATGACCCAAGGACTGACTGGAAGCCAGGGCTTCTTGCTCTAAAAGTTCATGCTTGTTGCTCTTTGCTGCTTCTTGTCAAAATGAATGCATTGCCATGAAGCTGAGAAAAGACATCGATTTTACTTATGTTTGTGTTTCACAGAAACCGACATATTTATATACAACTACATGAATATGTAGTTATTTATAAATAAATAGCTTTATTTATGAAATTTATAAATTATTTATAGATTTACAAATAAATTAGAATTCTGTTCATTCTAAGACATACCAGGCTATGACTATAATTGTGTATTATTTCTACTTTGACAACAATTACAAGGAATTCTGTTTATTTTTCATCAATATGAAATTATTCAGAATCAATTATTCAGAATCAATATCAGAAAGAATAATTGATTAAAGGCTTTAATTACATAGAAGGCTACGGCTCTTTTAACGCAGGTTAGGTTTTTAACTTTAAATAGGTTTTTTTTTTGCAATTTATAGAAGTCATACATTGTTATTGTAGACAATTTGGAGTACACAGAAATTTAGTGCTTTTTAAATTTTTTTTTCTTTTTTAATTTTTATGAATACATAGTAGGTATATATTTATGGGGTACATGAGATGTTTTGATACAGGCATGCAATATGAAATAATCACATCATGTAGAATCAGGTATCCATCCCCTCAGGCACTTACCCTTTGAGTTACAAACAATCCAATTACACTTTTTATTTTAAAATGGACAATTAAGTCATTATTGACGATAGTCACCCTGATGTGCTGTCAAATAGTAGGTCTTATTCCTTCTTTCTATTTTTTGTACCCATTAACCATCCGCACATCACCCCCAGCCCCCTACTACCCTCCCCAACCTCTGACAACCATCCTTCTACTGTCTATGTCCATGAGTTCAATTGTTTGATTTTTAGATCCCACAAATAAGTAAGAACATGCAGTTTCTTTTTCTGTGCAAGGCTTATTTCACTTAACATAATGATCTCCAGTTCTATCCATATTGTTGCAAAGGAATGGATCTCATTTTTTTATGGCTGAATAGCACTCCATTGTGTATATGCTCCACATTTTCTTTATCCATTCATCTGCTGATGGACATTAGTTTGATTCCAAATCTTAGCTATTATGAACAGTGCTGCAACATAGGAGTGAAGGTATCTCTTTGATATACTTTCTTTTGGGTATATTCCCAGCAGTGGGATTGCTGGATCATATGGTAGTTCAACTTTTAGTTTTTTGAGGAACGTCCAAATCGTTCCCATAGTGGTTGTACTAATTTACATTCCCACCAACAGTATACAAGGGTTCCATTTTCGCCACATCCTTGCCAGCATATAAGCCATTTTAACTGGGGTGAGATGACATCTCATTGCAGCTTTGATTTGCATTTCTGATGATCACTGATGTTGGGCATCTTTTCATATGGCTGTTTGCCATTTGTATGTCGTCTTCTCAGAAATCTCTATTCAAATCTTCTGCTCATTTTTTATTGGATTACTAGACTTTTCCTATAGAGTTATTTGAGTTCCTTATATATTATGATTATTAATCCCTTGTCAGATGGGTAGTTTGCAAATATTATCTCCCATTCTGTGGGTTGTCTCTTCACTTTCTTCATTGTATCATTTGCTGTGCAGAAGTTTTTTAACTTCATGTGATCCCATTTGTCCATGTTTGCTTTGGTTGCTTGTGCTTGCGGGATATTGCTCAAAAAATCTTTGCCCAGACCAATGTCCTGGAGCTTTTTTCCAATGTTTTCTTATAACAGTTTCATAGTTTGAGGTCTTAGATTTATGTCTTTAACCCATTTTGGTTTGATTTTTGTATCTGGCAAGAGATAGGGGTCTAGTTTCATTCTTCTGCATATGGATATCCAGTTTTCATAGCACCATTTATTGAAGAGACTTTCTTTTCCCTAGTTTATGTTCTTGGTACCTTTGTCAAAAATGAGTTCACTGAAGGTGTATGGATTTGTTCCTGGGTTGTCTATTTTGTTCCATTGGTCTAGGTGTCTCTTTTTATGCCAATACCATGCTGTCTTGGTTACTATACCTCTGTAGTACAATTGGAAGTCAGGTAATGTGATTCCTTTAGTTTTTTTGTTGTTGTTTGTGTGTGTGTGTTTGTGTGTGTGTGTGTGTGTGTGTGTGTTTTGCCTTAGGATAGCTTTGGATATTCTGGGTCTTTCATACTTCCATATAAATTATAGGATTGTTTTTGTATTTCTGTGAAGAATGTAATTGGTATTTTGATAGTGATTGCATTGAATCTGTGGATTGCAATTAATAGTATGGACATTTTTAACAACATTGATTCTTCCAATCCACGAAGATGGAACATTTTTGCATTTTTTGGTGTCCTCTTCCATTTATTTTACCTGTGTTTTACAGTTTTCATTATAGAGATATTTCACTTCTTTGGTTAATTCCTAGGTATTTAATTTTATGTGTAGCTATTGTAAATGGGATTACTTTTTTTATTTTAAGTTCTGGGATACATGTGCAGAATGTGTAGGTTTGTTACATAGGTATACATGTGCCATGGTGGATTGCTGCACCTATCAACCCATCGTCTAGGTTTTAGGCCCCGTATGCATTAGGTGTTTGTCCTAATGCTCTCCCTACCCTAGACCCCCACCCCTTGACAGGCCCCAGTGTGTGATGTTCCCCTCCCCTCATTGTAACTTTGAACTCCTGGGCTCAAGCAATCCTTCCACCTCCAATTCCCACGTAGCTGGGACTACAGATGAACACCACCATGCCCGGCTAAATATATATATTCATATATACATATATACATATATATACACACACATATATATGAACACACATATATATACACACACACACACATATATATACACACACACACACACACATATATATACATATATATTTTTTAGAGGTGGGGTTTCACCATGTTGCTCAGTCTGGTCTCAAATTCCTGGGCTCAAGTGATCCTCCTGCCTTGGCCTTTCAAAGTGCTGGAATTACAGGTGTAAGCCACTGCAACCAACTGGGGCCACAATTTTTAATTAGTGGCGTTTGGCTCCTGTAGAGACGTTGTCTAAAAGTTTCCTGCCTTTCTAGGCTGCTCTTTTCTTGTTCCTTTGGTTAAAGAGAGTAGGCTTTTGTTGTGGCTTTTTTGTGTGTACTTCTTAGTATTTCTAGGTTGCAGTCTTCAGTTCTAAATCTAGGATGTGTGAGGCAAAAAAAAAAAAAAGAAATCTACCCAGGGAACTCATCTTCATGTTCCCTGACATGTTATCATGTAATTACTTGGGTCTAGCTAGTCTTCTTTCTTTTATCTACCTCTCAGAGACTTCTTACTTTTGTTTTATATATGATTTGCAGAGCCTTTTGTTGTGCTCAGCAGGAAGAATAAGGAGAAGTACATCTATTCTATTGTCCCTGTAACAGAATTCGCAGAACCAACTTTTAAAAAGAATAGGTTGAATTAACTTAAATTATAGGTTACGTACATAGAGAAAGAGAGAGAGACTCTCACTTGTCACCCAGGCTGAAGTGCAGTGGCGCTATCTCAGCTCACTAGAACCTCCGCCTCCCAGGTTCAAGCTATACTCCCACCTCAGCCTCCTGAGTAGCTGGGATTACAGGTATGCACCACTATGCCCAGCTAATTTTTTTATTTTTAGTAGAAACGGGGTTTTGCCATGTTGGCCAGGCTGGTCTCAAACTCCTGACCCCAAGTGATCTGCCCACCTCGACCTCCCAAAATGCTGGGATTACAGGCGTGAGCCACTGTTCCCAGCCTACAGGTTATATATATATGTATTTGTAAATCAGAGCCAGACGTAATGGCTGACTCCTATAATCCCAGCACTTTGGGAGGCTGAAGTGGGAGGATCACTGGAGGCCAGTTGTTCAAGATCAGCCTGGGCAACATAATGAGGCCTCATCTCTACAATAATAATGATAATAATAATAATGATAAGTTAAAAAATTAGCCAGGCATGGTGGCATGCACTTACAGTCATAGCTACTCAAGAGGCTGAAGTGGGAGGATTGTTTGAGCCCAGGAGTTCAAGGCTTCAATGAACTATAGTTGCATTACTGCACTCCAACCTGGGCAACAGAATAAAACCCTGTCTTTAAAAAGAAAAATCATTAGCTAATTGTTTAATTTCCACTGGTTGCTTCCAAGGTAACTAGTGAAAGAAATGTACTGCTAAGAAGCAATGCTACAGTAATATTCCCAAAGGTACAAAAAGAGATGTGCTTGAGATTGTCACACACACATTGTTGTAAACTTAAACAAAAGCTAGAAATAATATAAATGTCCATTAGTAAAGGATTAAATAAATGGATTCTGGCATATTCCTGATTGATATTTTGCAAGCATGCACAAATGCAGATAAAATAGTTGGTAAAATACTGAAATAAGCCTAGAACAGCTTAATAGTTTCTGTCTTGATTCCACACACTGAGTGCACCCCTCCAGCACTCTGGTCATCTTGGTTCTTTCCCCAGGATACTTTGAACCCCCACACAATCTAACAACTAAAGTCTTAACACTTGCATAGCAGGGGGCTTTAGGACCATATGTTACCACTATGACTGGTGCTCATTCTGATTGCTTGAGACCCAGGTCTTAATACATATTGAATATTTTATGTATCACTGCTTGGTCCACATAAGCTATAGAATACCATACAGCTAGTAAAATGAATGAGGAGACCTCTAGGTAAGCATAGAAGATTGAACAAATATATTTATCTCCACTCACTCCTGAAACCTCACTAAAATGGCAGCAAATAAATTTATTTATTTATTTATTTATTTATTTATTTATTTTGAGACAGAGTCTCACTCTGTTGCCCAGAGTGGAGTGCAATGGCACAATCTCGGTTCACTGCAATCTCTGCCTCCCGGGTTCAAGCGATTCTCCTGCCTCAGCCTCCCAAGTAGCTGGGATTACAGGCGTGCACCACCATGCCTGGCTAATTTTTGTATTTTTAGTAGAGATGGGGTTTCACCATGTTGGCCAGGCTGGTCTTGAACTCCTGACCTCAGGTGATCCACCTGCCTCGGCCTCCCAAAGTGCTGAGATTAAAGGCATAAGCCAGCAAGCCAGGCCAAGAATTTTAAAAAGTAATAAAAGATCCTAAAGTACAAAGAGAACATGAGAGAAGATGACAGTAGAAGAGAAATACCAACACACATTTTGTAAGCTAGAAAATAGATGGACAGGTGGTAAATGACTTAGCAGTGTAGATAGATAATACTGAAACTTAAGCCTGAAACTGGGTAGAAGCCAACAAAAGGCGAGGCAATTCATGCTGCAGAAGCTCAGAAAGTCTTACGATTTGCAGGCACCAAGAATCTCTAGGGGCAGGGGTGTGAGTAGGACTGAAAACAGAAGAGTAGATTATCAGTTGGTATAAGGAGTATATAGTCCTTCCTTCTAAGTTCACTCACGTACTCCATGGAGTAATTTCCCTTTGCCAATGCATGTAGAAGACAGGAGGGTTTTTTTCTTGCTGGAAAAGTTTATATGAATAAGAAGTGGGGTGAGTTGCCACACAAAAAATGAGGATACAAAACATGCATATTTTTCTTTCCTTTTTTCTTTTTTCTCTTTCCAGGACGTGTTCTCATCTGGAAAACCTGAATGTCAAGTGGTTCAATCTTCAGTCTCTACCTTATTCTTGTCATATATCCCAGAATACTTGCAGCCAGGTTTATAATTACCTATAGGAAATTGGACTATTTCTTTCTGTGGAAAATAATTGTCTAATGAAAGGACTGAAATATACTGATATTGTTGAGAATCCCAGTGAAAAAGCTGAGTTGTAGCCTTCCCAACTTAAAGGACATTTCACCATATAACAGTGCCTACTCATGTACACAGAACTTCTAATCAGCTTCTTGGTGTCTTACTGTTACATATAAATGGGCCATCAAGAGTGATAAGACATCGAGGCTAGAGATAAAAACGACAGAACAAAGAAAGTGAATTTGACAGAAACAGAGACAATACGGGGAACAGAAGAAAACTTTAAGAACTTTTAGAGAGATGAGAATATACAGCATTCATTAAAAATTGGCTTAAAAAAAGAACATTCAGAGAATAAGATAAAACTTTTGGAAATTAAAAATAAGATAAAAATAGAAGTGTCGGAATACAAGTTGGGGGAGACCTCCTGAAAATTAAAATAAAAAGACAAAAAGATGGAAAATAAGCAGAAGAGATGACTGGGGATCAATCTAGGATGTTCAACATCTGGCTGATAACATCTACAGAGAAAAAAAGAGAAATGAAAGAGTAAAAGGATATTATCCAAGTAATAATGCAAGAAGAATTTTCAGAACTGAAAGACACAGGTTTCCTAACTGAAAGGGCCCACCAAGTGCCTAGTATAATGAATTAAAATAGATCACACAGCCGGGCGTGGTGGCTCATGCCTGTAATCCCAGCACTTTGGGAGGCCGAGGCGGGCAGATCACGAGGTCAGGAGATCGAGACCATCCTGGCTAACACAGTGAAACCCCGTCTCTACTAAAAATACAAAAAAATTAGCCGGGCGTGGTGGCGGGCGCCTGTAGTCCCAGCTACTTGAGAGGCTGAGGCAGGAGAACGGCGTGAACCCGGGAGGTGGAGCTTGCAGTGAGCCGAGATCACGCTCTTGCACTCCAGCCTGGGCGGCAGAGCGAGACTCCGTCTCCAAAAAAAAAAAGATCACACAAAGACATACCATAGTGAAGTTTCAAAATACCATGGAATCAAAGTAATAATATTGACTCAATGGCAACACTGGAAGCTCAAAAGCAATGAGCCAACGCTTTCAAAAGTTTAAGGAAAAGCTATTTCTAACCTAGAAGTCCATAACCAGCCAAACTTAATGGTAGAATAAAGGGATTTTCACATATGAAAAATGTCAATTAACATTTTCTCTCTCAAGTAACCTTGCACAGAAAATCTTGGAGGTTGTGTTCAATCAAGATAAAGGAGTAGCAACAACAGCAAAAGAATATGTGGAAAATAGTATTGACAAGGGTTTTCAGGGCTTTCCCCAAGAAGCAGTAGAGCCTGTATTAGGCTCCCTCCTATCTGTGGGTCAATCAAATAAAATCTGTTTTAAAGAGAAAATTTGGGGGTAAAGATTGTATAGTGTTGCCTTGATTAAAGGGTAAAGCACCAAGAATTAGGCAGCAAGAAATTTTTCAAGGAAAGCTTTTCCAAAAATGGCAAGAAGACAGCTAAGAAAGTAGTGAAAGAAGGAAGATGTTACAGAATTTTATTTTCACCACCCCCATAGAGAATCCCAGACCCTAAAACAGTCTTGAAAGTTACTTTGAAGCAATTGTGAATGGGAGTTCACTCATGATTTGGCTCTCTGTTTGTCTGTTATTGATGTATAAGAATGCTTGTGATTTTTGCACATTGATTTTGTATCCTGAGACTTTGCTGAAGTTGCTTATCAGCTTAAGGAGATTTTGGGCTGAGACAATGGGGTTTTCTAGATATACTATCATGTCATCTGCAAACAGGGACAATTCTCAGTAAACTATCGCAAGAACAAAAAACCAAACACCGCATATTCTCACTCATAGGTGGGAATTGAACAATGAGAACACATGGACACAGGAAGGGGAACATCACACTTCGGGGACTGTTGTGGGGTGGGGGGAGGGGGGAAGGATAGCATTGGGAGATATACCTAATGCTAGATGACGAGTTGGTGGGTGCAGCGCACCAGCATGGCACATGTATACATATGTAACTTACCTGCATATTGCGCACATGTACCATAAAACCTAAAGTATAATAATAATAATAATAATAATAATAATAAAATAAATAAATAAATAAATAAATAAAATAAAATAAAAAAAACATCATCAAGAAAGCAGTAAAAGAAAAAAAAAAAAAAGAAAGTTACTTTGGTGAATGGTTGGCAGAGTGACAAGCAGGCAGTACAACGTTCCCTACAAGTCACAGACAAGGGCTGACTTCCAGAAAGATGGAGGTTAGGTAAAGTTGGTGTACCCATTCTGTTACTTCTCTTTCCCCGCCTGCACTCACATGCTGTATGCTAGCATGCTTCCCTTGCCTAGTCAAAACTCGGCTTCCTAAGACTTTAAACAGATCTTTTCTTCATTTAAACCAATATCAAATCTTGTAAACTTGTCATCCACCTTAACCGATATCAAATCTTTGTCTTGCCAGTCTACTTCAGCCAATTTTCAGAGGTCTGCTAAATAAATCCAGATTAAAATGATAATGACAGATAGCAGGCTGATGGGCTGCCCATCTAGAGGTATTTACATTTCAACAGACTTCCCATGAAGACCAAAGACTGTAGGGATCAACCTTCCAATTTCAAATGAGCTAGTGAGGTGAATAATTTTCAAATGTAGGGTCATCAGATCGCACAACATATGCAACCACCTACTTCGCTTCTGAGCAAAACTAGTTGGAAACTTATGTCTGAAACCATGTCAATGTATTTTCTAGGACCTAATTATTAACATAGTCGTGATGAGCCATAAATTGTCACCTGAAATCAATCCATCAATCAAAAAAGTAGAAACATTTTTCAGGGTTATCACATGGTTATTCTGGCGTGGGGTAGGGGATGTCTTAAAATAATTTTAAACATGATTCAAGACATGTTGCAGGTTAATGAATTTGGCACTAAAAGATGCCTCGAATATAAAATCTGGTAGGTAAGTTAAAGCACTGAGAGAAGATAAATTCCCCCTTAAAACTGCTTTATATAAGGATGTCATATTATAACCTGAGACAATGAAATGTCTAAAGGAAATATAATGTTATATAATAGAAAACAAAGTAATCATATGCAGTCATTTATATCAGTAATCCGAATCGCATTAAAACATGGGTACCAATGTAATTGGCAACAGAATCGTGCCCAGAATAACACCTGAGTCACATCAGGTCATTCTTAGCAAACATACTGGACAATCCCATAACTTTGAAATCTAAGGAAAGTGATAGGGGACTCAGGGATTTCAGTAAATGCAGCAAGTACATATCTCATGTTTAGAGCTATCAAATTCGCATTGTGAACTTTAGCACAAATCTCACTGCAACTCAGGGGAATGTTCTAATTCTGGTAATAGCTTTACTGAAGTATTCTGAGGACTTCAGCTAAATCATACTTAAGTCACAATGTAAAATCTAAGGTAGGGCATATGAAAGAACATGAAAATAAATAGATGTGTATATATAAGATGAGGATATCATTTAAGCACTCTGTAATGTACAATGAAGCCAGGAGCTCGCTTTGGTATGCTGGATATAGTGGCAAGAGCCCAATACTCAATGCCACATTCTCTGAGGGGCAGGAGGCAATGATGCCATAACATTCCACAAATGTCCTTTCACACGGTAAAAATATTTCTGACAGTCACTCTGCCCAAACCTTCCTATTCATAACACTGTCAGCTGGTGTGTCACTCACAGTGACAGGAAAGGAGAGAGGGAAAGATGATGGTAGTGAAGAAGATGGTAGGAGTTAAATCACTGCATGGTGAACAAGAAAGAAGCACCTGAACTGCCCATTGTCACACAGATTGCTGACATATTCCTGGCTTAAAGGGCTGAGAGGGAAAATATTCCACTGGCCTCAGGGAAAGGGGAAGTCACAATATTCAAATGATTGGAATTCAAAAATGATGGCATGAGATCAAGTTGAATTAGAGTGTCAAAAAAGTGATGGAGCCTGAAGGGATTTTGGCGGGAGGGGCACTTCATCTAGTGATTTAGTGGAAGGACCTGTCAGTCCATTCAGGCTGCTATAACAAAATACCATAGACTGTGAGGCTTACAAAGAACCGACATCTATTTCTCACAGTTCTGGAGCCTGGGAAGTCTAAGGTTGAGGTGACGTCAGATTCGATGTCTGGTGAGGACCGGTTTCCTCATTCATATACAACTCCTTCTCTGCTGTGTCCTCAAATGGCGGAAGTAGTGAGGGGTCTCTATGGGGTCTCTTTTATAAGGTCACTGATCTCATTCACGAGGGCTTTGCCCCCACGACCTAACCATCTCCCAAAGGTCCTACCTCTAAGTACCAGCATCTTGAGGGATATGATTTCAACATACAAATTTTTTAGGGGACATAAATATTCAGATAATCAGAGCAGGGCCCATGGAAGCCTAGCTTTAAATTAAATCTTACACAGAAGTTCTGTCTGTTAAACAAATCAAGAAGAACTATTTTGATTGAGGGGGCCATATAGGATTTCCCTCTCATTCCCTCTTAACCGTCTGTCATCTCTAAAATGCCTCCAAGGAATTCCAGAGATCTTCACCATGCCCTTGGAAAATAGCATATCTAAGCCCAAAATTACTCTGCTGAAGCTCGCACGTGGTAAATTAGTATCAATCCAGAAAATTTTCTCAAGTCTCCTGACTTCCAAGCCTGTGCACAATTCCAAGCAATACATTGTCATCCTATGTCAAGTGGCCCTCCTTACTTTCCTCACATGAGTCCATGGTATTGTTATCACTGATGCACTGAGCAGATCCAGCAAGTCAAAAAAGGTTTTACTGAAAATATTATCTTTAGGAATAGAGATTATACACAAAAACAAAACCAACGATGGTCAGTCTTAGTGTAAGACATTTGCTACAGTATGTTTTTATATCCTGGCAAAATTAAACATCTGACCCAATTCAAGCACTCGAAGAACAAAATATGTATGCACTTTTTTGATTAGCATATAAGTTGGCATTCTGTGGCATTTTCAGAAAGGATGCATGATGTGCAAATTAAAATACTGCTTTTTAGATATGAGTAAAATAGATGTTTGTTAGGAACTTGATTGTCTTTATAGAAAACCTATTACCAAGATATTTGTTGTATATTTGGGTATATCAAGCTGTGAATTATGTGAAAACATATGTGACTAGCTGTAAAGTTTATAGTCATTTTTTACAGTTAGCCCCAGAGTCTTGCATTTAAGTACCTTTGTTTCAAGAAGGGAAAAAGTTGAATAGGCTTTGCCTTGGGGCATCTTAACGACGAAAACAATCTCATTGTTTCATTTCAGACTGTTCATATAAGGCAGCAATAGATCAAATCCATAGAGATCATAGTTTTCCCTTGCCATGACCATGAAATAATGGTATCTTAAGACATAGAATCGATTTGACTGATTTTGCTTTTGCCTCTACTCTCATGTGTTCCTTCTGAATGACCCTTGCTTAGCCTATGGTCAGGAGTTTCACAGCCACAGAAATTACTTTTCTCTGGAAGCTGAAATTTCTTTGTTTGGGATTTGTTTTTAAGTAGGCTGAGGGAGGTTTGTGGCCCTTCCGCTCTGGGCTTTTTTTCTCTCATTTTTTAAGGCAGCTTTGATTTTCTGCTTTAGTTCTGCTTGGTTTTGAAGCAAGGTGAGAAAATGACCAAGGAGGGAAGGCATGCACATCAACTGCTGTCTGAAGATCTCTATGAACTTCATCTACCCAGCTCCACTACCCTATTCTGAATGGCTTCTGCCACTTATACAGGCCATGTGGGGTACTAAGGTCTCTTCCCATCTATCCTGACTGATGTCTGGAAAATCCTTTTGCTGTGGATTCAGTCAAGAGAAGGTTGACTCATTATAAACAGAGTCTTTTTTATAGAGCATAAGTGAAATTTATTTATTTATTTTTTTTTTATTTCCATAGGTTACTAGGGAACAGGTAGTGTTTGGTTACATGAGTAGGTTCTTTAGTGGTGATTTGTGAGATTTTGGTGCACCCATCACCCGAGCAGTATACACTGCACACTATTTGTAGTCTTTTATCCCTCACCCCATTCCCACCCTTTCCACCTGAGTCCCCAAAGACCATTGTGTCATTCTTTTTTTTTTTTTTTTTTGGAGATGGAGTCTCACTCTGTCACCCAAGCTGGAGTGCAGTGGTGCAATCTTGGCTCACTGCAACCTCTGCCTCCTGGGTTCAAGTGATTCTCCTGCCTCAGCCTCCCGAATAGCTGAGATTACAGGTGCATGCCACCATGTGTGGCTAATTTTTCTATTTTTAGTAGAGACACGGTTTTACCATGTTGGTCAGGCTGGTCTCGAACTCCTGACCTCGTGATCCACCCGCCTTGGCCTCCCAAAGTGCTGGGATTACAGACGTGAGCCACCATGCCCTGCTTATTGTGTCATTCTTATGCCTTTGAATCCTTATAGCTTAGCTCCCACTTATCAGTGAGAACACATGATGTTTTGTTTTCCATTCCTGAGTTACTTCACTTAGAATAATAGTCTCCACTCTAATCCAGGTTGCTGTGAATAGCATCAATTCATTCCTTTTTATGGCTGAGTAGTATTCCATTGTGTGTATATATATATATATATATATATATATATATATATATATACATATAAAACATATATTACATATTATATATAATATATTACATATTATATATTACATATTTTATACATATATATATATTCCACTCGTTGATTGATGGGCATTTGGGTTGGTTCCACATTGTTGCAATTGTGAATTGTGCTGCTATAAACATGCGTGTGCAAGTGTCCTTTTCGTATAATGACTCCTTTTCCTCTGGGTAGATATCCAATAGTGGGACTGCTGGATCAAATGTTAGTTCTACTTTTAGTTCGTCAAGGAATCTCCACACTGTTTTCCATAGTGGCTGTACTAGTTTACATTCCCACCAGCAGTGTAGAAGTGTTCCCTGTTCATCACATCCATGTCAACATCTACTATTTTTTGATGTTTTTATTATGGCCATTCTTGCTGGAGTGCAGTGGTATCGCATTGTGGTTTTGAGTTGCATTTCCCTGATCATTGGTGATGTTGAGCATTTTTTCATGTTTGTTGGCCATTGGTATATCTTCTTTTGAGAATTTTCTATTCATGTCCTTAGCCCACTTTTTGATGGGAATGTTTGTTTTTATCTTGCTAATTTGTTTGAGTTCATTGCAGATTCTGGATATTAGTCCTTTGACAGATGTATAGGTTGTGAAGATTTTCTCTCAGTCTGTGGGTTGTCTGTTTATGCTGCTGACTGTTCCTTTTGCTGTGCCAAATCTCTTTAATTTAATTAAGTCCCAGCAATTTATCTTTGTTTTTATTGCATTTGCTTTTGGGTTCTTTGTCACGAAACCTTTGACTAAGCCAATGTCTAGAAGGGTTTTTCCAATGTTATCTTCCATAATTTCTATAGTTTCAGGTCTTAGATTTAAGTCCTTGATCCATCTTGAGTTGATTTTTGTATAAGGTGAAAGATGAGGATCCAGTTTCATTCTCCTACATGTGGCTTGCCAATTATCGCAGCATCATTTGTTGAATAAGGTGTCCTTTCCCCACTTTATGTTTTTGTTTCCTTTGTCAAAGATCAATTGGCTGAAAGAATTTGGGTTTATTTCTGGGTTGTCTATTCTGTTCCATTGTCTATGTGCCTATTTGTATACCAGTACCATGCTGTTTTGGTGACCATGGCCTTATACTATATTTTGAAATCAGCTAATGTGATGCCTCCAGATTTGTTCTTTTTGCTTAGTCTTACATTGGCTTTGCAGGCTCTTTTTTGGTTCCATACGAATTTTAGGATTGTTCTTTCTAGTTCTGTGAAGAATGATGGTGGTATTTTTTATGGGGATTGTGTTGAATTTGTAGATTGCTTTCGGCACTATGGTCATTTTCACAATATTGATTCCACTCATCTATAACCATGGGATGTGTTTCCATTTGTTTGCATCATCTATGATTTCTTTCAGCAGTGTTTTGTAGATTTCCTTGTAAAGGTCTTTTGCCTCCTAGGTTAGGTATATTCCTAAGTATTTTATTTATTTATTTACGGCTATTGTAAAAGGGGTTGAGTTCTTGAACTCATTCTCAGCTTGGTCGCTGTTGGTGTATAGAAGAGTTACTGATTTATGTATATTAATTTTGTATCCAGAAACTTTGCTGAATTATTTTATCAGTTCTAGGAGCTTTCTGGAGGAGTCTTTAGGGTTTTCTAGGTAAACAATCACATCATCAACAAACAGCGACAGTATGACTTCCTCTTTACAATTTGGATGCCCTTTATTTCTTTCTCTTGACTGATTGCTCTGGCTGGACTTCCAGTACTATGTAGAAGAGGAATGGTGAGACTTGGCATCCTTCTCTTGTTCAAGGTCTCAAAGAGAATGCTTTCAACTTTTCCCCATTCAGTATTATGTTGGCTGTGGGTTTGTCATAGATGGTTTTTATTACATTGAGATATGTCCCTTCTTTGCCAATTTTGCTGAGAGTTTTAATCATAAAGGATGCTAGATTTTATCAAATGCTTTTTCTGTATCTATTGAAATAATCATGTGATTTTTCTTTTTAATTCTGTTTATGTGGTGCATCACATTTATTGACTTGTTGATATTAAACCATCTTTGCATCCCTGGTATGAAAACCACTTCAATTTGAGATGACACCACTTTTGGATGACCAGGATCTCTGCTTTCTTTTAGAATTTACTCCCAGTTCCTTTCTGGACACAAGTCCTCCATCTCATCCTCTAACCCTTGGTTGTTCTAGACTTCCACTAGGCAGATGCTCTAACTCTTGAGTCCAACCTCACTCAAGCCTTATTCAGTTCTTGGCATCATTGACCCTTTGAAAAGAAGGTGATATGGTTTGGGTCTGTGTTCTCACCAAATCTCATGTTGAATTGTAGTTCCCAATGTTGTAGTTGGGGCCTGGTGAGAGGTGGCTGGATCATGGGGGTGGATTTCTCATGAATGGTTTAGCAGCACCATGTCCTTTGGTATTGTCCTGATGATAGTGAGTTCTCATGAGATCTGGTCCTTTTAACTAGAACTCAGGATTAAGAAACTCGCTCAAAACCGCTCAACTACATGGAAACTGAACAACCTGCTCCTGAATGACTACTGGGTACATAACGAAATGAAGGCAGAAATAAAGATGTTCTTTGAAACCAACAAGAACAAAGACACAACATACCAGAATCTCTGGGACACATTCAAAGCAGTGTGTAGAGGGAAATTTATAGCACTAAATGCCCACAAGAGAAAGCAGGAAAGATCTAAAATTGACACCCTAACATCACAATTAAAAGAACTAGAGAAGCAAGAGCAAACACATTCAAAAGCTAGCAGAAGGCAAGAAATAACTAAGATCAGAGCAGAACTGAAGGAGATAAAAACACAAAAAACCCTTCAAAAAATCAATGAATCCAGGAGCTGGTTTTTTGAAAAGATCAACAAAATTGATAGACCGCTAGCAACACTAATAAAGAAGAAAAGAGAGAAGAATCAAATAGACGAAATAAAAAATGATAAACGGGATATCACCACCGATCCCACAGAAATACAAACTACCATCAGAGAATACTATAAACACCTCTATGCAAATAAACTAGAAAACCTAGAAGAAATGGATAAATTCCTGGACACATACACCCTCCCAAGACTAAACCAGGAAGAAGTTGAATCTCTGAATAGACCAATAACAGGCTCTGAAATTGAGGCAATAATTAATAGCTTACCAACCAAAAAAAGTCCAGGACCAGACAGATTCACAGCCGAATTCTACCAGAGGTACAAGGAGGAGCTGGTACCATTCCTTCTGAAACTATTTCAATCAAAAGAAAAAGGGAGAATCCTCCCTAACTCATTTTATGAGGTCAGCATCATCCTGATACCAAAGCCTGGCAGAGACACAACAAAAAAAGAAAATTCTAGACCAATATCCCTGATGAACATCGATGCGAAAATCCTCAATAAAATACTAGCAAACTGAATCCAGCAGCACATCTAAAAGCTTATGCACCATGATCAAGTGGGCTTTATCCCTGGGATGCAAGGCTGGTTCAACATATGCAAATCGGTAAACATAATCCAGCATATAAACAGAACCAATGACAAAAACCACATGATTATCTGAATAGATGCAGAAAAGGCCTTTGACAAAATTCAACAGCTCTTCATGCTAAAATCTCCCAACAAATTAGGTATTGATGGAACATATCTCAAAATAATAAGAGCTATTTATGACAAACACACAGCCAATGTCATACTGAATGGGCAAAAACTGGAAGCATTCCCTTTGAAAACTGGCACAAGACAGGGATGCCCTCTCTCACCACTCCTATTCAACATAGTGTTGGAAGTTCTGGATCGGGCAATCAGGCAAGAGAAAGAAATAAAGGGCATTCAATTAGGAAAAGAGGAAGTCAATTGTCCCTGTTTGCAGATGACATGATTGTATATCTAGAAAACCCCATCGTCTCAGCCCAAAATCTCCTTAAGCTGATAAGCAACTTCAGCAAAGTCTCAGGATACAAAATCAATGTGCAAAAATCACAAGCATTCCTATACGCCAATAACAGACAAACAGAGAGCCAAATCATGGGTGAATTCCCATTCACAACTGCTACAAAGAGAATAAAATACCTAGGAATCCAACTTACAAAGGATGTGAAGGACCTCTTCAAGGAGAAGTACAAACCACTGCTCAACGAAATAAAAGAGGATACAAACAAATGGAAGAACATTCCATGCTCATGGATAAGAAGAATCAATATTGTGAAAATGGCCTTCCCAAGGTAATTTATAGATTCAATGCCATCCCCATCAAGCTACCAATGACTTTCTTCGCAGAATTGGAAAAAACTACTTTAAAGTTCATATGGAACCAGAAAAAAAGCCTGAATTGCCAAGTCAATCCTAATCCAAAAGAACAAAGCTGGAGGCATCATGCTACCTGACTTCAAACTATACTACAAGGTTACAGTAACCAAAACAGCATGTACTGGTACCAAAACAGAGATATAGACCAATGGAACAGAACAGAGGCCTCAGAAATAATACCACACATCTACAACTATCTGATCTTTGACAAACCTGACAAAAACAAGAAATGGGGAAAGGATTCCCTATTTAACAAATGGTGCTGGGAAAGAAAACTGGCTAGCCATATGTAGAAAGCTGAAACTGGATCCCTTCCTTACACCTTATACAAAAATTAATTCAAGATGGATTAAAGACTTAAATGTTAGGCCTAAAACCATAAAAACTCTAGAAGAAAACCTAGGCAATACCATTCAGGACATAGGCATGGGCAAGGACTTCATGTCTAAAACACCAAAAGCAATGGCAACAAAAGCCAAAATTGACAAATGGGATCTAATTAAACTAAAGAGCTTCTGCACAGCAAAATAAACTACCATCAGAGTGAACAGGCAACCTACAGAATGGGAGAAAACTTTTGCAATCTACTCATCTGACAAACGGCTAATATCCAGAATCCACAAAGAACTCAAACAAATTTATAAGAAAAAAACAAACAACCCCATCAAAAAGTGGGCAAAGGATATAAACAGACACTTCTCAAAAGAAGACATTTATGCAGCCAACAGATGCATGAAAAAATGCTCATCATCACTGGCCATCAGAGAAATGCAAATCAAAACCACAATGAGATACCATCTCACACCAGTTAGAATGGCAATTATTAAAAAGTCAGGAAACAACAGGTGCTGGAGAGGATGTGGAGAAACAGAAACACTTTTACACTGTTGGTGGGACTGTAAACTAGTTCAACCATTGTGGAAGACAGTGTGGTGATTCCTCAGGGATCTAGAACTAGAAATACCATTTGACCCAGCCATCCCATTACTGGGTATATACCAAAAGGATTATAAATCATGCTGCTATAAAGACACATGCACACATATATTTACTGTGGCACTATTCACAATAGCAAAGACTTGGAACCAACCCAAATGTCCAACAATGATAGACTGGATTAAGAAAATGTGGCACATATACACCATGGAATACTAGGCAGCCATAAAAAATGATGAGTTCATGTCCTTTGTAGGGACATGGATGAAGCTGGAAACCATCATTCTCAGCAAACTATCACGAGGACAAAAACTCAAACACCGCATGTTCTCACTCATAAGTGGGAATTGAACAATGAGAACACTTGGACACAGGAAGGGGAACATCACACACTGGGGCCTGTTGTGGGGTGGGGGAAGGGGGGAGGGATAGCATTAGCAGATATACCTAATGTAAATGATGAGTTAATGGGTGCAGCACACTAACATGGCCCATGTATACATATGTAACACACCTGCAGGTTGTGCACATGTACCCTAGAACTTAAAGTATAATTAAAAATACATATATATACAAATAAGATAGATTGATTTCATTCATTGGAAAAATAAAAAATAAAAATAAAAAAGTGTGTAGCACCTCCCTCACCATCTTTCTTCCTCCTGCTCTGGCCCTGTAAAATGGGCAGGCTCCCCCTTTGCCTTCTGCCATGATTGGACGCTTCCTGAGGCCTCCCCAGAAGCAGAAGTCACTATGCTTTCCTGGACACCCTGCAGAACCATAAGCCAATTAAACCTCTTTTCTTTAAAAATTATCCAGTCTCAGGTATTTCTTTATAGCAATGTGAGAACAGACTAATACAGAAGGTGAATTCATATCAGGTCTTAAATATTTCTTCAGTTGCAAGCTATCAATTATCAATCTTTCCGTTACCTCTCTTACAGATCTCAGAGATTTCTGTGACCATAGTCCTCTGACTCATTTCTCTTGCTCTTGTTCTGTTCATTTCAGACAGACTCATCAACCAATTTAATTTCTTCTGTTATTGTTCTAGTCATATTAGTTCCCTCACATTATCAGAAACTGCTTGCCTCTTCTTTTGAACCAAAATATAAATAATATGCAAACTTGGCCTTCAAAATAGAAGCTAGATAGGTAACAAATGCAACTCTCATTAGAGTATTACATTTAACATATTTCATAGACAAAGATAAAGAAGCATGTTTCAACAGTTTTTTAGTTTGTGTAACACCATAAAAATGTATGCATAATTTTTAAAAGAGAACTACTATGGGTGTAGTGGGAGTATAACAAACACTGTAGTTTGAGATCAAAAGTTTTTGCCTTTAAGTATTCATTTGGTCACTTGGGCATGGCTCTTAGCAGCCAGAAATTATTACCCAAAATCTGATAATATCCATTCGTCCCTACCTCCATCCATTGTCTACTCTTAAGCCAAAATCAGAATTTCAAAAATGTAAATATGATCATATTACTCCTCTGCTGAAGACCCTTTAATGACTTTCCTTTGCAGTTTCAATAAAATATAAATTCTTTTTTTTTTTTTTTTTTTTCTGAGACAAGGTCTTGCTCTGTTGTCCAGGCTGAAGGGCAGTGGCTAGATCACAGCTCCCTGCAGCCTCAAACTCCTGTAAGCAATCCTTCCACCTCAGCCTCCTGAGTAGCTGGGACTGCAGGTGCACCCCACAGCATCCAACTAATTTAAAATGCAATTCTTTAACACAGGCATCAAACATCCTACATAATCTGATCCCTGCCTACCTTCCCCACTTCATCTCATGCTAGTGTCCAGCTATCTCTCCAGTCTTTAGCCACGCTGGCCTTTAGTTACTTGAGCATGTTTTACATCTTCATAAAAGGTGTTCTTTCCTTCTTGAACATTCTTCCACCCATCTTTTGCGTGGCTGGCTCCTTCTCATTCTTCAGATCTCAGCTTAAATATTGCTTCCCCAGAGAGGGCTTCTTATTCACCCAAGCTAAACAAGCAAATAAAAGTGTGTAACTCCAGTTGTTTTCTCTTTGTGTCCTCTGTTGCTTTCATAGAACTTATCGACATTTGTAATTATGTATCTATTTGGCCATTTAAGTGTCTAATGTCTGCCTCCCCACTAAACTAAAAGTTTCATGAGGACAGAGAGTTACATTCATTTTATTGTAACAATGTAATACCTAGTATAGAACCTAGCACATAGTAAACAATCAATAAATATTTCTCCATTAAGTGAATGATGAATGATAAATGGGAAATTTGTTGCCAAAATAGTTTTATTTAAATAAGGAAAATAAAACAAAATTAGCCACCCTAAAGTAAGGATCTGCTTTCATTCATCATTATAAACTTGAATGCAACTCTAGAATGGTTTTGAAAAAACAAATATAATTTTAGATGGCATCAGCATCAAATATTTCTTGGTACATTTGATTTCCAAAAAGGAATATAATTTAAAGCTTTTAAAAATGCTTTCGCTTCAATTTAGTACTTATTGGACGAGAATAATTGTTTTTATAGATGCTCAGATACAGATATAATTTCATATATTGTAACGCAATTTTTAAAAAGAAAGGCGCACACTTGGTACCATACACATTGTAGAATAATGCAAAGGAATTTATTGTAGAATAAAGCAAATTCCTGCCATTGGAATCAATTTGTCTCCTTTGCTTTTAAAATGAAGCCCGCCAAAAGATGACTATGATGCTACATTAATAGATATGCTAATTGAGGTAACCACCTCAAGAAAATCGAATTTTTGAAATTACATTTTAAAAGGTTCCTTAGATCAGAGGGTAGGAATTCTAAAATACCTCTCTTTTAACCTGACACCTACAAAAGGAAAATCCAGAGGTAGCACTAACTTTCTACATATTTAGGGCCATCTGCCAAAATAAGCAATTCAACCCTTGTTGCATATTCTTTTACTATAGAAGGAGAAAGAAGCATTAGAATAAATTCTTGGTCCATGAAAACTATGCCACTAACTCTCCCTATGAGCTTCTGGACTGTCAAGGACTCTGACTTACTGGTAGTGTCCTCTTCAAAATAATCCAGGAGCCCAGAAGGAACTGCCACGACACAAATCCTTTTATCATTGTGCTAACATGGGTCCAAAATGGCATATGCCTGAGCTCGTGGGGAAACATTAAGCTCCATTTCACCATTCTGAGGCTCTAGAGTTTGTGACGTTTATGTTTGTTTTTTTAAAAATCCGACCAGGCACAGTGGCTCACGCCTGTAATCCCAGCACTTTGGGAGGCTGAGGTGGGTGGATTGCGAGGTCAGGAGATCGAGACCATCCTGGCTAACATGGTCAAAACCCGTCTCTACTAAAAATACAAAACATTAGCCGGGCGTGGTGGCGGGCGCCTGTAGTCCCAGCTACTCGGGAGGCTGAGGCAGGAGAATGGGGTGAACCCGGGAGGCAGAGCTTGCCGAGATCGCACCACCGCACTCCAGCCTGGGCGACAGAGCACCACCGCACTCCAGCCTGGGCGACAGAGGGAGACTCTCTCTCAAAAAAAAAAAAAAAAAGGAGGAGCCAAGATAGACTAATAGGAACAGCTCCGGTCTACAGCTCCCAGCGCGAGCGACGCAGAAGACGGGTGGTTTCTGCATTTCCATCTGAGGTACGGTGTTCATCTCACTAGGGAGTGCCAGACAGTGGGCGCAGGTCAGTGGGTGAGCGCACCGTGCGCCAGCCGAAGCAGGGGCGAGGCATTGCCTCGCTCGGGAAGCGCAAGGGGTCAGGGAGTTCCCCTTCCAGGGGTGACAGACGGCACCTGGAAAATCGGGCCACTCCCACCCGAATACTGTGCTTTTCCGACGGGCTTAGGAAACGGTGCCCCAGGAGAGTATAGCCCGCACCTGGCTCAGAGGGTCCTACGCCCACGGAGTCTCCCTGATTGCTAGCACAGCAGTCTGAGATCAAACAGCAAGTCGGCAGCGAGGCTGGGGGAGGGGCGCCCGCCATTGCCCAGGCTCGCTTAGGTAAACAAAGCAGCCGGGAAGCTTGAACTGGGTGGAGCCCACCACAGCTCAAGGAGGCCTGCCTGCCTCTGTAGGCTCCACCTCTGGGGGCAGGGCACAGACAAACAAAAAGACAGCAGTAACCTCTGCAGACTTAAATGTCCCTGTCTGACAGCTTTAAGGAGAGCAGTGGTTCTCCCAGCACGCAACTGGAGATCTGAGAACGGGCTGACTGCCTCCTCAAGTGGGTCCCTGACCCCTGACCCCCGAGCAGCCTAACTGGGAGGCACCCCCCAGCAGGGGCAGACTGACACCTCACACGGCCGGCCGGGTACTCCAACAGACCTGCAGCTGAGGGTCCTGTCTGTTAGAAGGAAAACAGAAAGGACATCCACACCAAAAACCCATCTGTACATCACCATCATCAAAGACCAAAAGTAGATAAAGCCACAAAGATGGGGAAAAAACAGAGCAGAAAAACTGGAAACTCTAAAAAGCAGAGTACCTCTCCTCCTCCAAAGGAACGCAGTTCCTCACCAGCAACGGAACAAAGCTGGACGGACAATGACTTTGACGAGCTGAGAGAACAAGGCTTCAGACGATCAAATTACTCCGAGCTACGGGAGGATATTCAAACCAAAGGCAAAGAAGTTGAAAACTTTGAAAAAAATTTAGAAGAATGTATAACTAGAATAACCAATACAGAGAAGTGCTTAAAGGAGCTGATGGAGCTGAAAACCAAGGCTCGAGAACTACGTGAAGAATGCAGAAGCCTCAGGAGCCGATGCGATCAAATGGAAGAAAGGGTATCAGCCCTGGAAGATGAAATGAATGAAATGAAGCGAGAAGGGAAGTTTCGAGAAAAAAGAATAAAAAGAAACGAGCAAAGCCTCCAAGAAATGTGGGACTATGTGAAAAGACCAAATCTACGTCTCATTGGTGTACCTGAAAGTGACAGGGAGAATGGAAACAAGTTGGAAAACACTCTGCAGGATATTATCCAGGAGAATTTCCCCAATCTAGCAAGGCAGGCCAACATTCAGATTCAGGAAATACAGAGAACGCCACAAAGATACTCCTCGAGAAGAGCAACTCCAAGACACATAACTGGCAGATTCACCAAAGTTGAAATGAAGGAAAAAATGTTAAGGGCAGCCAGAGAGAAAGGTCGGGTTACCATCAAAGGGAAGCCCATCAGACTAACAGCGGATCTCTCGGCAGAAACCCTACAAGCCAGAAGAGAGTGGGGGCCAATATTCAACATTCTAAAAGAAAAGAATTTTCAACCCAGAATTTCATATCCTGCCAAACTAAGCTTCATAAGTGAAGGAGAAATAAAATACTTTACAGACAAGCAAATGCTGAGAGATTTTGTCACCACCAGGCCTGCCCTAAAAGAGCTCCTGAAGGAAGCGCTAAACATGGAAAGGCACAACCGGTACCAGCCACTGCAAAATCATACCGAAATGTAAAGACCATCGAGACTAGGAAGAGACTGCATCAACTAACGAGCAAAATAACCAGCTAACATCATAATGACAGGATCAGATTCACACATAACAATATTAACTTTAAATGTAAATGGACTAAATGCTCCAATTAAAAGACACAGACTGGCAAATTGGATAAAGACTCAAGACCCATCAGTGTGCTGTATTCAGGAAACCCATCTCACGTGCAGAGACACATATAGGCTCAAAATAAAAGGATGGAGGAAGATCTACCAAGCAAATGGAAAACAAAAAAAGGCAGGGGTTGCAATCCTAGTCTCTGATAAAACAGACTTTAAACCAACAAAGATCAAAAGAGACAAAGAAGGCCATTACATAATGGTAAAGGGATTAATTCAACAAGAAGAGCTAACTATCCTAAATATATATGCACCCAATACAGGAGCACCCAGATTCATAAAGCAAGTCCTGAGTGACCTACAAAGAGACGTAGACTCCCACACATTAATAATGGGAGACTTTAACACCCCACTGTCAACATTAGACAGATCAACGAAACAGAAAATCAACAAGGATACCCAGGAATTGAACTCAGCTCTGCACCAAGCAGACCTAATAGACATCTACAGAACTCTCCACCCCAAATCAACAGAATATACATTTTTTTCAGCACCACACCACACCTATTCCAAAATTGACCATATACTTGGAAGTAAAGCTCTCCTTAATAAATGTAAAAGAACAGAAATTATAACAAACTATGTCTCAGATCACAGTGCAATCAAGCTAGAACTCAGGATTAAGAATCTCACTCAAAACCGCTCAACTACGTGGAAACTGAACAACCTGCTCCTGAATGACTACTGGGTACATAACGAAATGAAGGCAGAAATAAAGATGTTCTTTGAAACCAACGAGAACCAAGACACAACATACCAGAATCTCTGGGATGCATTCAAAGCAGTGTGTAGAGGGAAATTTATAGCACTAAATGCCCACAAGAGAAAGCAGGAAAGATCCAAAATTGACACCCTAACATCACAATTAAAAGAACTAGAAAAGCAAGAGCAAACACATTCAAAAGCTAGCAGAAGGCAAGAAATAACTAAAATCAGAGCAGAACTGAAGGAAATAGAGACACAGAAAACCCTTCAAAAAATCAATGAATCCAGGAGCTGGTTTTTTGAAAGGATTAACAAAATTGATAGACCGCTAGCAAGATTAATAAAGAAAAAAAGAGAGAAGAATCAAATAGATGCAATAAAAAATGATAAAGGGGATATCACCACCGATCCCACAGAAATACAAACTACCATCAGAGAATATTACAAACACCTCTACGCAAATAAACTAGAAAATCTAGAAGAAATGGATAAATTCCTCAATACATACACCCTCCCAAGACTAAACCAGGAAGAAGCTGAATCTCTGAATAGACCAATAACAGGAGCTGAAATTGTGGCAATAATCAATAGCTTACCAACCAAAAAAAGTCCAGGACCAGATGGGTTCACAGCCGAATTCTACCAGAGGTACAAGGAGGAGCTGGTACCATTCCTTCTGAAACTATTCCAATCAATAGAAAAAGAGGGAATCCTCCCTAACTCATTTTATGAGGCCAGCATCATCCTGATACCAAAGCCTGGCAGAGACACAACAAAAAAAGAGAATTTTAGACCAATATCCTTGATGAACATTGATGCAAAAATCCTCAATAAAATACTGGCAAACAGAATCCAGCAGCACATCAAAAAGCTTATCCACCATGATCAAGTGGGCTTCATCCCTGGGATGCAAGGCTGGTTCAATATACGCAAATCAATAAATGTAATCCAGCATATAAACAGAACCAAAGTCAAAAACCACATGATTATCTCAATAGATGCAGAAAAGGCCTTTGACAAAATTCAACAACCCTTCATGCTAAAAACTCTCAATAAATTAGGTATTGATGGGTCGTATCTCAAAATAATAAGAGCTATTTATGACAAACCCACAGCCAATATCATACTGAATGGGCAAAAACTGGAAGCATTCCCTTTGAAAACTGGCACAAGACAGGGATGCCCTCTCTCACCACTTCTATTCAACATAGTGTTGGAAGTTCTGGCCAGGGCAATTAGGCAAGAGAAGGAAATGAAGGGTATTCAATTAGGAAAAGAGGAAGTCAAATTGTCCCTGTTTGCAGATGACATGATAGTATATCTAGAAAACCCCATTGTCTCAGCCCAAAATCTCCTTAAGCTGATAAGCAACTTCAGCAAAGTCTCAGGATACAAAATCAATGTACAAAAATCACAAGCATTCTTATACATCAATAACAGACAAACAGAGAGCCAAATCATGAGTGAACTCCCATTCACAATTGCTTCAAAGAGAATAAAATACCTAGGAATCCAACTTACAAGGGATGTGAAGGACCTCTTCAAGGAGAACTACAAAGCACTGCTCAAGGAAATAAAAGAGGATACAAACAAATGGAAGAACATTCCATGCTCATGGGTAGGAAGAATCAATATCGTGAAAATGGCCATCCTTCCCAAGGTAATTTACAGATTCAATGCCATCCCCATCAAGTTACCAATGACTTTCTTCACAGAATTGGAAAAAACTACTTTAAAGTTCATATGGAACCAAAAGAGAGCCCGCATTGCCAAGTCAATCCTAAGCCAAATGAACAAAGCTGGAGGCATCACGCTACCTGACTTCAAACTATACTACAAGGCTACAGTAACCAAAACAGCATGGTACTGGTACCAAAACAGAGATATAGATCAATGGAACAGAACAGAGCCATCAGAAATAATGCCACATATCTACAACTATCTGATCTTTGACAAACCTGACAAAAACAAGAAATGGGGAAAGGATTCCCTATTTAATAAATGGTGCTGGGAAAACTGGCTAGCCATATGTAGAAAGCTGAAACTGGATCCCTTCCTTACACCTTATACAAAAATCGATTCAAGATGGATTAAAGACTTAAATGTTACACCTAAAACCGTAAAAACCCTAGAAGAAAACGTAGGCAATACCATTCAGGACATAGGCATGGGCAAGGACTTCATGTCTAAAACACCAAAAGCAATGGCAACAAAAGCCAAAATTGACAAATGGGATCTAATTAAACTAAAGAGCTTCTGCACAGCAAACGAAACTACCATCAGAGTGAACAGGCAACCTACAAAATGGGAGAAAATTTTCGCAACCTACTCATCTGACAAAGGGCGAATATCCAGAATCTACAATGAACTCCATCAAATTTACAAGAAAAAAACAAACAACCCCATCAAAAAGTGGGCGAAGGACATGAACAGAGACTTCTCAAAAGAAGACATTTATGCAGCCAACAGACACATGAAAAAATGCTCATTGTCACTGGCCATCAGAGAAATGCAAATCAAAACCACAATGAGATACCATCTCACACCAGTTAGAATGGCAATCATTAAAAAGTCAGGAAACAACAGGTGCTGGAGAGGATGTGGAGAAATAGGAACACTTTTACACTGTTGGTGGGACTGTAAACTAGTTCAACCCTTGTGGAAGTCAGTGTGGCGATTCCTCAGGGATCTAGAACTAGAAATTCCATTTGACCCAGCCATCCCATTACTGGGTATATACCCAAAGGAGTATAAATCATGCTGCTATAAAGACACATGCACACGTATGTTTATTGCCACATTATTCACAATAGCAAAGACTTGGAACCAACCCAAATGTCCAACAATGATAGACTGGATTAAGAAAATGTGGCACATATACACCATGGAATACTATGCAGCCATAAAAAATGATGAGTTCATGTCCTTTGTAGGGACATGGATGAAATTGGAAATCATCATTCTCAGTAAACTATCGCAAGAACAAAAAACCAAACACCGCATATTCTCACTCATAGGTGGGAATTGAACAATGAGAACACATGGACACAGGAAGGGGAACATCACACTTCGGGGACTGTTGTGGGGTGGGGGGAGGGGGGAGGGATAGCATTGGGAGATATACCTAATGCTAGATGACGAGTTGGTGGGTGCAGTGCACCAGCATGGCACATGTATACATATGTAACTTACCTGCACGTTGCGCACATGTACCATAGAGCCTAAAGTATAATAATAATAATAATAATAATAAAAAAAAGAAAAAAAAAAAAACCATGTACCCATACCATACTGTTTTAATAACTGCAATTTTTGAACCAGGTTTTATTATTTGTTAAAGTCCTCCTCATTAGACTTCTTTTTCAGAAAATATTTGCTATTCTTGGCTATATATTCTTCAGGATGGAGTTTAAAATTACTTTACCAAGGTACAAGAATAATCTCTGGTACTTTTATTGTAAATTTTATTAAAACTATTTCAGAGGAATTAACAAGTTAAAAATGTTTGTCCTCTCATTCATGTTTCAGGAGGTTTTTTTGGTAAAGTTTCACCATTTTCTTCATACAGATCTTGCACATTTCTTGTTGAGGTTATTTCTAGGTATTTTCTACATTCTGGTGTTACAGCAAATAAGCTCTCCACTGTGTTTTCTAACTGGTTACTGAAATGTTTAGGAAAACTAATAAACCTTTAAAATCTCATTCTAAATGGTTTTCATTTAGACTCTGTGGGTTAGAAAATCATTTCATTTGAAGATATTAATTGTGCCTCCTGATTTCTATTAGTGATGGCTCTTATTTCTGGTTCCTGCTTTATTGCACCGGCTAGGGAATTTTAAAAATTAAATTATAATGGTGATAGCAGATCTTCTTAGCTTGTTACTGATTTTAATGGGGTTACATCTATAGTGTTTTACCATTGCTAATGATGCTAGCTGATGGATTTCGGATAGCCATTTTCTATCCCAACAAGGAAAAAAGAATATATGATATTCTTTATGAATTGACATATCATCCTTGCTCTTCCAATCTTTATATTTTTCCAAATTTAACACACGTGCTGCAGAAGAAAAGACTGCATTACTCTTTAAATAAAATTAACCTGTTGCCAGGTGCGGTGGCTCACGCCTGTAATCCCAACACTTTGGGAGGCCGAGGCGGGTGGATCATTTGAGGTCAGGAGTTCAAAACCAGCCTGGCCAACATGGTGAAATGCTGTCTCTACCAAAAATAATAATAATAATAATAAAAGCTGGATGTAATAGCCCGGGCCTGTAATCCCAGCTACTTGGGAGGCTGAGGTAGGAGAATCACTGAACCCAGGAGGCAGAGGTTGCAGTGAGCTGAGATCAGGCCACTGCACTCCAGCCTGGGAAACAGAGCAAGACTCCATCTAAAAATAATAATAATATTAGCCTGTCATATTTAAATGTCTTTTAAAATATTTTGAGGGTAAAGGTCAAAACATGTTTTAAAAGCAGTTGGCATTAAAAGTAGGGCTCATAGAGGTCTGTAGCAGGTTGTACAATATTCAACCTAAAGCATTATGGTAATGAATCCTTTCTCCACGGATATAAGCTATTCATCTATTAAAAGGGAAGTCAACTGAGTAAGTTGGTAACTTTCTTTCCACACAGAGCTTTTCTCTGATTAGAGGCCAGGAATTTAGGAGGAAAATAAACACAAAGGGGAGACAACCGAAAAGCCTTTTATGCTCCAAATATTAAAAGTAGGCAAAGAACTGCTATTGTCCTCCAAATCTAATTAGCAATAATAAAATAGGGAGTTTTTCCCAGAAAGGGGAGAAGAGATAGTTAACAGCTTTTGACACCTGTAGGAAAGAGAGGGAGGGGGAGCTCAGAGATTTGACCATTAAGAATTGTTAGTTAATGTAGTAGCTGAAGAAAACTGCCAGCCCTTGTCAAGATGCTGTGAAAATAGAGACCGGGCATCTTTTCAATGCGTGGAAGCAGTGTAGCTGAGAACAGTAAACGTTTTCTTACCCGAGGAAACACAAAGCTTTATTTAAGGTGATTAATAACAGGTGAGCTTGATGAAAAAGGAGGCCAACCTAAGTAGGTGGTAATATTTCTTTGTATTTTGTACATATTATATACCTAGGTAAATACTTACTTGATATAGTGAATGCTAAATGTTTACACAGGTTTTATTTCCTCCAGTATACAAGGTCTTTATTCATTCTAATTTAAGATATAATTTCCACAACATATTTTGGTATTAGGAAACATTATATTTCACACTCTATATACGAACTATTATTGCTTACAAAATAAACAAGCATTTCTACATGTTTAAATCTAAAAGTTTAATAATCTACATTAACATTGCTTACACTATTGTACTACCTGAATTACCATGTGGATATTACTTTTTCAAAAAAATATGATCCATTAAAAATATTTTATAAGCGCCTATGCCCAGCCGCTGCACCGTCTGGTAAGTGTGGAGTGCCTCGGCTGGGCCGCCATGCAACCCTCCAGGAGTGAAGTGGCAGCCTTGTGTGTGATCTTTTTGCCCTCCCCAAGTTTGCATTTTTGACAGTAAAGTTTACTTTTAAATTAAAAGATTTAAATTGGGGAAGATAAAACAATTTATAAATAATACATATTCACTGTAAAAAGTTCAAAAACAGAAAAGTGCATAAAGTGAAATTTGAAAGTAGCTACCACATCCAAGCTCATTACTCCCACGTAGCCACTGTTAAGGATTTGCTGTATATTTCAGAGCAAACAAATTCAAAAGCTAGCAGAAGGCAAGAAATAACTAACATCAGAGCAGAACTGAAGGAGATAGAGACACAAAAAAAACCTTCAAAAAATCAATGAATCCAGGAGCTGGTTTTTTGAAAAGATCAACAAAATTGATAGACCGCTAGCAAGACAAATAAAGAAGAGAGAAGAATCAAATAGACGCAATAAAAAATGATAAAGGGGTTATCACCACCGATCCCACAGAAATACAAACTACCATCAGAGAATACTATAAACACCTCTACACAAATAAACTAGAAAATCTAGAAGAAATGGATAAATTCCTGGACACATACACCCTCCCAAGACTAAACCAGGAAGAAGTTGAATCTCTGAATAGACCAATAACAGGCTCTGAAATTGAGGCAATAATTAATAGCCTACAAACCAAAATAAGTCCAGGACCAGACAGATTCACAGCCGAATTCTACCAGAGGTACAAAGAGGAGCTGGTACCATTCCTTCTGAAACTACTCCAATCAATAGAAAAAGAGGGAATCCTCCCTAACTCATTTTGTGAAGCCAGCATTATGCTGATACCAAAGCCTGGCAGAGACACAACAAAAAAAGATAATTTCAGACCAATATCCCTGATGAACACCAATGCGAAAATCCTCAATAAAATACAGGGAAACCGAATCCATCAGCACATCAAAAAGCTTATCCACCATGATCGAGTTGGCTTCATCCCTGGGATGGAAGGCTGGTTCAACATATGCAAATCAATAAACGTAATCCATCACATAAACACAACCAAAGACAAAAACCACATGATTATCTCAACAGATGCAGAAAAGGCCTTTGACAAAATTCAACAGCACTTCATGCTAAAAACTCTCAATAAACTAGAGATTGATGGAACGTATCTCAAAATAATAAGAGCTATTCATGACAAACCCACAGCCAATATCATACTGAATGGGCAAAAACTGGAAGCATTCCCTTTGAAAACTGGCACAAGACAGGGATGCCCTCTCTCACCACTCCTATTCAACATAGTGTCGGAAGTTCTGGCCAGAGCAATCAGGCAAGAGAAAGAAATAAACGGCATTCAATTAGGAAAAGAGGAAGTCAAATTGTCCCTGTTTGCAGATGACATGATTGTATATTTAGAAAACTCCATCATCTCAGCCCAAAATCTTCTTAAGCTGATAAGTAACTTCAGCAAAGTCTCAGGATACAAAATCAATGTGCAAAAATCACAAGCATTCCTATACACCAATGACAGACAAACAGAGAGCCAAATCATGAGTGAATTTCCATTCACAATTGCTACAAAGAGAATAAAATACCTAGGAATCCAACTTACAAGGGATGTGAAGGACCTCTTCAAGGAGAACTACAAACCACTGCTCAAGGAAATAAAAGAGGACACAAACAAACGGAAGAACATTCCATGCTCAAGGATAGGAAGAATCAATATCGTGAAAATGGCCATACTGCCCAAGGTAATTTATAGATTCAATGCCACCCCCATCAAGCTACCTAGGACTTTCTTCACTGAATTGGAAAAAACTACTTTAAAGTTCATATCGAGCCAAAAAAGAGCCTTCACTGCCAAGACAATCTTAAGCAAAAAGAACATAGCTGGAGGCATCATGCCACCTGACTTCAAACTATACTACAAGGCTACAGTAACCAAAACAGCATGGTACTGGTACCAAAACAGAGATACAGACCAATGGAACAAAACAGAGGCCTCAGAAGTAACACCACACATCTACAACCACCTGATCTTTTACAAACCTGACAAAAACAAGAAATGGGGAAAGGATTCCCTATTTAAGAAATGGTGCTGGGAAAACTGGCTAGCCATATGTAGAAGGCTGAAACTGGATCCCTTCCTTATACCTTATACAAAAATTAATGCAAGATGGATTAAAGACTTAAATGTTAGGCCTAAAACCATAAAAACCCTAGAAGAAAACCTAGGCTATACCATTCAGGACATAGGCATGGGCAAGGACTTCATGTCTAAAACACCAAAAGCAATGGCAACAAAAGCCAAAATTGACAAATGGGATCTAATTAAACTAAAGAGCTTCTGCACAGCAAAAGAAACTACCATTAAAGTGAACAGGCAACCTACAGAATGGGAGAAAATTTTTGCAATCTACCCATCTGACAAAGGACTAATATCCAGAATCTACAAAGAACTTAAACAAATTTACAGGAAAAAAATCAAACAACCCCATCAAAAAGTGGGCAAAGAATATGAACAGACACTTTTCAAAAGAAGACATTTATGCAGCCAACAGACACATGAAAAAATGCTCATCATCACTGGCCATCAGAGAAATGCAAATCAAAACCACAATGAGATACCATCTCACACCAGTTAGAATGGCAATCATTAAAAAGTCAGGAAACAACAGGTGCTGGAGAGGTTGTGGAGAAATAGGAACACTTGTACACTGTTGGTGGGACTGTAAACTAGTTCAACCCTTGTGGAAGACAGTGTGGTGATTCCTCAGGGATCTAGAACTAGAAATACCGTTTGACCCAGCCATCCCATTACTGGGTATATACCCAAAGGATTATAAATCATGCTACTATAAAGACACATGCACACGTATGTTTATTGTGGCACTATTCACAATAGCAAAGACTTGGAACCAACCCAAATGTCCATCAATGATAGACTGGATTAAGAAAATGTGGCACATATACACCATGGAATACTATGCAGCCATAAGAAAGGATGGGTTCATGTCCTTTGTAGCGATATGGGTGAAGCTGGAAACCATGATTCTGAGCAAACTATCGCAAGGACAGAAAACCAAACACCGCATGTTCTCACTCATAGGTGGGAATTGAACAATGAGAGCACTTGGACACAGAGTGGAGAACATCACACACTGGGGCCTGTCGTGGGGTGGGGGGAGGGGAAGGGATAGCATTAGGAGAAATACCTAATGTAAATGACGAGTTAATGGGTGCAGCAAACCAACATGGCACATGTATACATATGTAACAAACCTGCACACTGTGCACATGTACCCTACAACTTAAAATATAATAAAAACAGAAAAAAGTATACCACATACAATTATGTACAGTACATAATACTGACAAATAATAAATGACTATAATGGTTAAAAAAAATAATTTGCTGTGTATTTCTATGCATATGCGAACACACAAATACAAAGATTTTTTTGTTTGTTCTTTAAATGTGATTACATACACTATACAGATTTTTTACAACTTGCTTTTATTCACAACGTAATTGATATCTTTCCATATGTACACAGCAATTTTGGTAATAGTAATATTTTTGTAAAAAAAAAAAAAGCAGAGGAATCTAAATTACTACTTTTTTTTTTTTTCTGTTTTAAGTTGGCCCTGTCTGGATAAACTTCACAATTGTACCAAACCAGTAAACCTAATTTAACATCATCTACCTTGTGGCAGCTAATGGAATTATTGGCTAATGTCTTAAAGTAGTAATTCTCAAATTTTAGCATCTATCAAGGTTGTACCACATAACTGCCTTCCCACTCAGTCCTGCGGGGATGATTTATAAGTTTCTTATGAGCAAGGCTTTGAAACTGAGAGAATAGACTCTTTCTCTTCTGAAGACCACTCTATCTCCCAATTACCCACAATAAAATGCCTATTAGCAATTCACTAACACAACACAACACAGTTGTCCTCAGAAGTAGAACAGGGAGAAAACACACAGGCCCTTGTCCCCAGCATAGCTCAGACCAGTCATTCTCAAATTGTAGTACACACTAAAAATGACCAGGAGGCTTGTTAAAATACAGATCACTGGGTCCCACAACCAGAATTTCTGATTCTCAGGCTCCAGCCTGAGAATTTGCATTTCTAACAAGTTCCCAAGTGATGCAGCTCCACCTGCTCCCAGGACTACTCTTTGAGAATAACTGTCTCACAGAAAATAATCAACCTCTTCATCCATTTCCCAATGTGTCTGACTTAAGACAAACAAAAGTCACAGAGCAGAATTCACCAAAAGTCAAAAAAGTAGGCCGAAACTAGAACTTGCATATAGAATGCTCTTTAATTGCTATCTGTCAAAACCAAACTGCAGTAAGAAATGTTGAAGCACTTATCTCTATTGACTGGATTGAAAATATAACTTTTCTTTTCCCCCAGGTCTTCTTACTTCCAACTTAGCTAGGTCCCCCAATTAAGATGGAATACGTGGCCTCAGAGCATCATCACTTAAAAAAAAAAAAAAAAGCTATTGTAATCCTAGAGTGAAAAATGAGACCCTAAGAATGGTTAATAGCATATTTCTGTTCAGTTTTCGTAGAAGCTCCTAGTAGAAATGGAGTCTTTCAAAGGAAGCCCTTCTTCATTCCCAATGCCAAACCAAGCTCTTTTCTACTCAAGTGATTCCTGTTGTCCAACATTCATCCGAAGAAGAATATTGAAGGGGTAGGGCTGGGCACAGTGGCTCACACCTGTAATCCCAGCACTTTGGGAGGCCGAGGTGGGTGGATCACCTGAGATCAGGAGTTTGAGACCAGCTTGGGCAGCATGGCGAAATCCTGTCTCTACTAAAAATACAAAAATTAGCCAGTATGGTGGCACGCACCTGTGGTCCCAGCTACTCAGGAGGTTGAGGCATGAGAATCGCTTGAACTCAAGAGGCAGAGGTTGCAGTGAGCAGAGATGGTGCCCCTGCACCCCAGCCTGGCCAACAGAATGAGACTCTGTCTTAAAAATAAATAAATAAAAAAGAAAGAATAATGAAGGAGTAAAGAGTACTTGGCTCCAATCCCAACTTCACACTTCCTACCTGTGTCACCTGACCTCTGTACCTTCAGTTTTCTTACCAATAAAATGGGTATAATAATAACCCCTATTTGAAAGTTATTCAGATTCAATAGTATAATACAATGCATGTAAATCACTTAGCACAGTATCTGGCATAAAATAAATATTCAATAAATAGCTATTACTACTAAAACTGCTAATGCCTACTAAATAATTGGAATACAGAATTGGGTTTCTGGCTATATATCTATCTTTCTTTCAACACAAACATAACTAACAATGTACCTTTAAAATTTTTTTTAGATTGAGTGTTACATGATCCAATTTACATATCGTATGATCTGTGTGACTGCTATACAGAGAGTGAATCATGTGTACACAAAGATGAAAATGAGAACCTATACTGGAGACTATTACAATAATCAAGGGGAGAGATGATGGTGGCTTGGACTAAGTGATTGCAATGAAGATAGGAATATGAGATTAATATGAGAGATTTTGGAGATAAAACCAAACAGATTTGGGGATAGATTAGATATCAGGAAAAAGGAAGAATTTAAGATGACTGCTAGTTTCCTAGTATGGATAACTAAGGGGATTGGTGATATGGTTAACCAACATGAAAAAGAAGCAAAGATTATGGAGAGTAGGAATAGAAGCAAAATGTTGGGATTTGAAGACGGTATGCCATATTCTCAAGCCACCCTGCAGGTCACTGCCGAGTATGCCAAACTGTAAGTCCTAATCATCCTCTGACTCTGAGCCTTTTCTGCAGCTAGTCACATAAACAATGAAGTAGGTCAGGTATAACTACCATGCAACTACTATGCAACTATTTTCTCCCTGGAGAATGCACTGGCTTGTTTACTGCTTGCTACAAAAGGTGCTGAGCCTTTAGTCCTGGATTCCTCAGGTTGCAGTGCAACTTACTCCATGTGGAGCTACCAACCGGGGCCATACGTCCATGTGGTACCATGGGGAACAAGCACTACCATGTGAATGCTCTTCCTGTTTACTATAGGCTCAAACTATAACGTTCATATAGAATGCTCCTTAATCCGTTTACCGTGCTGTGAGTATTGTCTTGTTCTGATTCAGGGGTCAGAAAACTGTTCCTGCAGTGGGCCAGATAGTAAATGTTTTAGGTTTTCTAAGCCAGCTGTAAGAATTACTCAATTATTGTCATTGTAGCATGAAAGCAGCCACAAACAATATGTAAACAAATGAGTATGGACGTGTTGCATTAACATTTTATTAACATTTTATTATGGACACTGAAAGTTGCCTATCATATAATTTTCATGTGTCATAAAACATTATCCTTCTTTTGACTTTTTCAAACATTAAAATTTAAAAACATAGGCTGGGTGTGGTGGCTCACACCTGTAATCCTAGCACTTTGGGAGGCTGAGGCAGGTCGATTGCTTGAGCCCAGAAGTTCAAGACCAGCCTGGACAACATAGCAAGACCCAGTCTCTAAACAAAAAAAAATTAAAATTAACTATAAAAACAGTTCTTAACATACAAAAACAGTTGGTGGACTGAATTTTGCCAGCGGATGTAGTTTGCTAACCTCTTCTCTATAAAACTGATTCAAGTTGCCTACTTTTGACTCGTATGGCACTGTGGCAAGACAAACTGCTTGCTTAGTAACCTCTTTTGGAGTTTTGTTATTCCTTCCTATTCTCTGTCAGATTGGGATTCTTTGCCAACAATGGGATACATTTTTAACATGCTTAATTTGAGGTACCCATAGGACTATAGACATAGAAATGGAGATAGGCATGCCCACCCTAAGGAAAGATATCAGAAATAAAGATGTATTTGAAAGGCATTAGATTGTAGGTGATAATTAAGACAAAAAAGTTGGCTAAGTTTGCCCAAGGATAATATGAATAATGAGAAAAGAAGAGAACCAGGGATGTGAGATCCTGGGAAACATGTACATTTAGAGTAGTGTTTCTGAACTTGGGGTGATCTTGCCTCCCTAGGGACATCTGGAAATGTTTGAAGACATTTTTGGCTATCACAACTGGAAGAGTGCTACTGGCATCTAGTGGGTAGAGGCTAGGAATGCTGCTAAACATCAGACAATGCACAGTCTAGCCCCCCACAACAAAAAAAAATTTCCAGTTCAATATGCCAATAGTGCATAGGATAAGAAACTGATTTAGAAGAAAGAGAAAAACAAAAAGAGAAATAAAATAAGACCCAAGGAACACACCCAGTGCCTAGACCTTGAGCTCTAATACCATTCCTAATAAAAGTAAGCAGTAATTCTTAAAAGAAGTGGTTGCTTCTAGGGACTGGTGCAGAATATGTACAAATGAACTTGGTGCATCATGTGGTGTCAGAAAGTAATTAAGTGCTAACACACACACACACACACACACACACGTTGATGGAGTATGTCAAAGGGACAAGGAAGCCAACTGAAAGAGCTCCCAATGGCCAACTGGAACAACTTAAGTGACAAAACAAATACATTGCATTGGATGGTCATCCAAGAATTAAATAGACATCCATGAGTCTATACTGATATAAATGAATGATTGAATAAATAAATGAGGAAGAAGAACGAAATCTCCAGTGAAAAAGAATTGCAAATACTTTAGGTGTTCCACCCAAAAGGAAAGGTAGAGCACAACTACTCACTCCTTATTTGTGATATGGGCTCTGCAGAGTAGCATCCTTCCAAAAAGAACAGTATGGAAAGGGGGGAAAAAACACTACTTTAACCAGGTGATCAAGGTCAACAATTGTGATAAATCAATTTGGTGTTAAGGACCCTTGATATAATCGAAAAGAATGACAATTTACCTCTGTGGTCTTCGTCCTCAAAACCCAGAACCCCAGTCTACTTAGGAAGAAAACATCAGACAAATATCAGTAGAGGGACATTGTGCAAAACACCTGACCAGTACTTCTCAACACTTTCAAGGTCATCAAAAACAAGGGAAGTCTGAGAACCTGTCACAGCCAAGAAAAATCTAAGGATACATGACAGCCAATTGTAATATAGTATCCTAGATGGGTTCTGGAACAGGATAAAGACATTAGGTAAAAACTAAGAAAATCTTAATAAAATACGGGCTTTAGTTTGTTATAATGGACCAATATGGTTTCATTAATTGTAACAAATGTACCATACTGTTGTAAGATCTTAATAACAGGGAAAACTGGATGTGGGCCATATAGGAACTTGTACTAAATTTACAATTTTTCTCTAAATCCAAAACTACTATAAAATAATAAAGAGTTTATTAAAGAACGGAAGCACTAGGAATGGCCAGAGAGGTGGGATAATTGTAATAGCAATATGGAAAGCAAGGAAGAAGAGGGTTTCAATGATGAGTGAACTATGGATTAAGGATAAACAAATAAGATAGGATTAAAAAGTATCTCATGGAGTTGGCGCTTGAAATTGTTTCCTGAATGACTGGTGTAGACTATTCTTTCAAGAGGTTTGGTTTTGAATAAAAAGAAAGATACAAGGTTCAGCTGGGCGCTGTGGCTCACGCCTGTAATCCCAGCACTCTGGGAGGCCAAGGCGGGTGGATCACCTGAGGTCAGGAGTTCGAGACCAACCTGGCAAACATGGTGAAACCCCATCTCTACTAAAAATACAAGCCTGGCATGGGGGCAGTCACCTGTAATCTGTAATCCCAGTTACTCAGGAGGCTGAGGCAGGAGAATCACTCGAACCTGGGAGGCGGAGGTTGCAGTGAGCTGAGATCACACCATTGCACTCCAGCTGGGCAACAAGAGTGAAACTCCATCTCAAACAAAAACAAAAACAAAAACAAGACACAAGGGTCATAACTGGAAGGTGAGATTGGTTGGAAAGATAGATTTCCTCCTTTTTCAAGTCAGAGAAAAAACTCTACTTATTTTCTCCCTCCATATAATTTATCTAGAGAAAACACTCTTCTCATCTCTATTTAGTTTCTACCATATCTTTGTTTTTTTGTTGTTGTTTTTTGTTTGTTTGTTTTGTTTTGTTTCTACTCCGTGAATCAGCAACTACTATATATATATATCCTTTAAGGCCCAACTCTGTCTCCACCTCTGTTAACTCTTCCTCAATTACTTCCATCCACACCAAGTTTTCCCTTCCCTAATTCTGACTACACTGTTTGTCATTATTACACAGTTGGTCCCTTACTATTCTCACGGGGATAACCACCTTGAAAATAAGGCCTCCAGCACACACTTTTGCACCTCCTGCAGTTTCTATCACTAGACTCTACAGGTAACAGCTACCAGGTAAAGTCTATTTGGCTCGCTGGATGACTTCAAACATTCCAGCTAACTCTAGGAAGCTTGTGATGATCAGCTTCACTGGATTTGACTTCTGCTTCACCCCATTCAGTTTGTCTCTGTGGCGCTTTCTAAAAATCTTCCTCTGTAACTCCTTACAGTGCCCAGTAGAAAATAAATGTTTGTTGAGTGAATAAATGAGTTTGCATTCTGTCATCCTCTCTGGATAAAAATCTTCTTGAGGGAAAACTTTGTTTTTCCTGATATGTCTCTGTAGTACTCAGTATAGAGATCTGTACACAGTAGATTCAAAAACTCTAATTGACTGACCAATAGCTAAATTGCTAGTAGTAAACGTGATCCAACCTTTGTGTTTGTGCACTCATTGATAGATGTTTCTTCAGTTAGCACCTAAAATGGATATTTTTAAGAAATGCTGTGAAAATTTTCAAACATTCATAGAACTAGAGAAAATAATATAAATCCTCATGTTCTCATAACTGGGCTTCAACAATTATAAATATTTTGCCAGTTTTACTTCATATATTTTCTATCCTCAGTAATGTTTTTTCTATTTTTTGAGGGGGCAGGACATCTTAAATAAAATTCCAGATGTAATGTTACCTACCTTCCTTCCTCTCTCCCTCTCCTCTCTTTCTCTCTTTCTTTCTAGACAGAGTCTTGCTCTGTCACCCAGGCTGAGTGCAGTGGCATGATCTCAGCTCTCTGCAACGTCTGCCTCCCAGGTTCAAGCAATTCTCGTGCCTCAGTCTCCTGAGTAGCTGAGATTACAGGTGCACGCCACGATCCCCAGCTAATTTTTGTATTTTTTAGTAGAGATAGGGTTTTGCCATTTTGGCCAAGCTGGTCTCCAACTCCTGGCCTCAAGTGATTTGCCTGCCTCGGCCTCCCAAAGTGCTGGGATTACAGGTGTGAGCTACGGTGCCAGGCACATAACATTATTTCAACTGGAAATATTTCAGCAAATTTCTCTAATAGATAAGGACTTTTAAAACAACGCATAATACTGTTATCATACCTAACAAAATAAAAACTATGTTATTAATATCATCTAATATGTATTCAAATTTCCCTATTGCCTCAATTTTTTTTTAATTATTCTAGGTCTGGCCGGGCATGGTGGCACTTTTTATTTTATTTTTAAAAAAGTTATTCTGAGCCTAAACAAGATCTGATTGGATAGTGTCGTCAGCTTAACAGCAAAAGTTTTAAAAATAATACTTGTAGCTGTCATAGAAGAGGGAGCAGGAAGGTCTTGGCATCAACTGTCGCACCACACAACCTAACACTCGATAGTATGCTGTCTTACATTGTTCTCCAGCTATATTATCAGTCTTAGTTCCACAACTAGATTGGAAGCTCTCTGAGGACAAGAACCATGATTCCTACTTCTCTGGATTCCCCACTGTGCCTGTCATAAAGCTGAACAGATGGTTTTTGAGTTTATTAACCATATATTTATATCACAACACAATTTGGCTGATTAGATCAATTCAGATATTTTTTAAGTACAACCACAAAAATTAGCAATAGCACTACTCTTTTTCCAAAGTTTCTATATCGGAACATACTATTAACTTCCACGATTATCTACATCTCAGGAATTCTTCTAAATACATACCAAGTGGAATCATAGCACTGTGATTCTCTGTGAATTCATAATGGCTCTCTTAGGGACCTATTTATTTAATCCATTCAGCGTCTAGGTCTGGTTCCTTCCAACTTTTGGCAATTCTGAATAAAGGCTCTACAAACATTCGTGTGCAAGCTTTTGTGTGGACATAAGTTTTCAGCTCCTTTAGGTAAATACTAAGAAGCACAATTGCTGGATTATATGGTCAGAGGATGTCTTCCAAAAATGCTATACCATTTTGCATTCCCACAGCAATGAATGAGAATTGCTGTTGCTTTATTATCCTCACCAGCATTTGCTATTGTCAGTATTCTCGATTTTGGAATTCTAGTAGCTGTATAGTGATAGCTCATTATGGTTTTCATTTGTAATTCTCTAATGATACATGTCAGATTCTTATTTGCAATCTGCATATCTTTGGTAAGATGTCAGTTAAGGTCTTTGGCCATTTTTTTTTTTTTGAGACAGAGTCTTGCTCTGTCACCCACACTGGAGTGCAATGGTGCAACCTCAGCTCACTGCAACCTCCGCATCCTGGGTTCAAGCGACTCTCCCACCTCAGACTCCCCAGTAGCTGGGATTACAGGGATATGCCAACACACCTGGCTAATTTTTGTATTTTTAGTAGAGACTGGGTTTTGCCATGTTGGCCAGGCTGGTCTTGAACTCATGGACTCGAGTGATCCACCTGCCTTGGCCTCCCAAAGTGCTGGGATTACAGGCGTGAGCCGTAGCGCCCGGCCTTTGGCCAATTTTTAATCAGGTTTTTTTTTTTCCTTACTGTTCTAAGAGTTCTTTATATATTTTGAATAACAGCTCTTTTTTTTTTTTTTTTCAGACAGAGTCTCACTCTGTCACCCAGGCTGGAGTGCAGTGGCATGATCTCAGCTCACTGCAACCTCCGCCTCCCGGGTTCAAGCGATTCTCCTGCCTCAGCCTCCTGAGCAGCTGAGATTACAAGCATGCGCCACCATACCCAGCTAATTTTTGTATTTTTAGTAGAGATGGGGTTTCACTATATTGGCCAGGCTGATCTCGAACTCGTGGCCTTGAATGATCCACCTGCCTCAGCCTCCCAAAGTGCTGGGATTACAGGCGTGAGCCACCACGCCCAGCCGGATAACAGTTCTTTATGTGACATGTCTTTTACAAGTAATTTCTCCCACTCTGTGGCTTGTCTTACGATTACTGATATGGTTGGATTAATATCTACCACATTTGTTGCTGTTTTCTATCTGTTGTCTTTGTTCTTTTTCCCTATCTTTGTCTTCCACCTGTTTTCTGCCTTTTGGGGCTTTGAGCATTTTAAAATGTCATTGTCTCTTTTCTTAGCATATCAGTTATCATTCTATTAATATTTTTTCTAATTTTTAGTGTGGTGTTTGTTTCTAATTTGCTGTGGTGTTTGTAATATAAATTTACCACTAATCCAAGCCAGCTTTGAAATAATACTATATAGTTTCATGGGTAGTTTAAACACCTTATAATAACAAAATAATCTTAATTCCTGTCTCTTGTCCCTTGTGTCATTGCTGTCATTCATGTCACTTATACATAAGCAAATACATACATAATTGAACATATTGTTGCTATTACTATTTTGAACAAACTATCATCTGGACCAGTTAGGAATAAGAAAAATACCTTATTTTACCTTCATTTATTCCTTCTCCAATACTCTTCCTTTCTTTATGTAGATCCAAGTGTCTGACCTATTTCATTTTTCTTCGCTCTAAATAATTTCTTTTAACATTTCTTACAAGGCAAATCTACTGGCACCAATCTCCCTCCATTTTTGTTTGTCTGAAAAAGACTTTTTTCTCTCAATACTTTCAGTATTTAACTCTAATCTCTTCCTGCTTGCATGCAAGGTTTCTGAGAAGTCAGATATAATTCTTATCTTTGTTCCTCTATAGGTAAGGTATTTTTTCTACTCTAGCATCTTTTATAATTTTTTCTTTATCTTTGATTTTCTGCAATTAAAATATACTATACCTAAGTGTACTATTTTGATAATTTGTCCTGCTTGCTGTTGTCTGAGATTACTGGATTTGTGGTTAATCTGGAGATGTGCTCAGTCATTATTGATTCAAATACTTCCTCTGTTCTTTTCTCTTTCTTCCCTTTCTGGTATTCTCATTATGTGTATGTTACACCTTCTGTAGTTTTTCCACAGTTCTAGAATATTCTATGCTTTTTTTTTTTTAATCTTTTTAATCTGTGTTTTTCAGTTGGGAAGTTTCTTTCATAACATTCCTAAGCTTAGCAATTCTTTCCTCAGATGTGTTCATTCTACTAGTAAGCCCATTGAAGACAATTTTCATTTCTTTTTTTACAGTGTTGTTTATTTCTAGCACTTTTTTTCTGTTCTTTCTTAGAATTTCCATCTCTCTGCTTACATTGCCTATCTGTTCTTGCATGTTTTCCACTTTATCCATTAATATATTAATCACAGTTGTTTTAAATTCATGGTCTAAGAATTCCAAAATACTTGCCATATCTGAGTCTGATTCAGATGCTTGCTCTGTCTCTTCAAACTGTGTTTTTTGCCTTTACATGTGCCTTGTGATTTTTTGTTGAAGGGTAGATATGATGTACATGCTAAAAGGAACTTCTGTAATTAGGCCTTTAGTGATGTGGTGGTAAAGTGTAGCAGGGAAAGAGAGGAAACATTCTATGCTCCTATAATATGGTCTCATGCATTTAATGAGCTTGTACCTCTGGACTGTGAATGTCATAAATGCGTTTCAATTTTTTTCATGCCTTAGATGGGACACAATGGCTAGACTGGGCTGGAGTTGTGTATTTCTCTTCTTCTATGTAAAAGGCTAGACGGGGCAGGAATTGAGTATTTCCTTACCCCAGGTCAGTCAGGTTCTGAAAAAAACCCAATACTTTAGGGTCTGGTAAAATAATTTCTCTTGAAGACAGGCCTTGTTAACAAGAATAGAATGCTCTGGTGTATCTCAAAATGATTACCTTTTTCCCTTTCCCTGTGGAAGCACAAAGGGATTTCTCTTTCATCTTCACTGTGAGAATGCAATTGTATTCCTGGAGGTAAAACTCACAAAAGTGTAACCCTAACCCTAATCCCCCAACCTCATGACTGGTACTTCTGGTTATTTTATGGATTTCTGCTCTGGTAACTTGTGATTCTCTATGTTCTCCTGTCTGTCTCTACAATTTTGGAAGCAGCACTTTGCCTTGTGACCTCACTTCTCTGATAGATCTAAGAAGAGTTGCTGATTTTTCGGTTTGTTCACTTTTTACTTTTTGTTAGGATGAAGTGGAAGCGTGAAGCTCCTTACATGCTTGACTAGAAACCGGAAGTCCTGAATTTTTCATCACACTTATAAACAGACCTTAAGATAAATGATGTTCAAATCTATAGAGCACTGTTTTCTGTCTCTGTAACAAGAATACTACAGATTAAGTGATTCATAAAGAAGATACGTTTATTTAGTTCACAGTTATGGAGTCTGAAAGAGCATGGTGCTGGTATCTGATGAGAGCCTCTTTGCTGGGTTATACATGGCAGAGGGCAACATATGGCAAGAGGGTAAGAGCAAGAGAGCCAGAGAGAACGCACTTTTATAACAAAGCCACTCACAAAAGAACAATCCACTCCTGTGATGGCAACATTAATCCATTCATGAAGCAGAAACCTCATTAGTCCTCTCATGGGGGCAAAGGAATTAATTTTCCAACACATAAACTTTTGGGGGCCACATTCAAACCATATCAAGTGTACTACCATATTTTCACACTCTTCTTTCAGAAAGTGATGGTTTTGCAAAGGCTGTATCCACATGTGATATCAACATTCACAAGAAAACAATGTCATCACTAATTTCAGCATTCAGAAAGGACAAAATGAAACAGTATGTAAAACATTCTACAATTCCACGACAAATTCAGCATCCATTATGTGTAGGTTCCCCAATACATTTTCCCTAAAGCAAGGATACCTACTGATACTTTTTTGTAGACAACATTGCTAAAGTTTTTCCATTGCTAAGCAAGTCATGTGTGAAACCTCCCAGACCTAGAGGCAGGGGGCCTAATCTCAGGGGCCTTTCCCCACTGTTGAACAGTTAGAGCTTCAGTTAGGCTTTGCTCTTGTTCAAATCTATCTCCCCTTTGCAAAATGAAAAATGCTATTTCTGAATGGACTCATTGGGACTGGTAGAAGACCCAATAACTTCTTAGGTCTGAGTGCTTATAGAAACTGTTTTGCTTTCTATTGTTTTAGTTGCTTAGTTTCAATTAAACTTGCCACACCAGGCGAGATGATTGCTTTAGAGGCAGTCTCAGAAAATAGGTCACCCTCTGTCAAGCTATCTTCCTCTCCAGAACTGCTTCAGACCACTCCCAGCAGACATGTTACATGTCTTTCTTTCAGCTAACTGATGGGAGCACTTCCTTCTGAGCCAGATGCTGTATTGTTAATTTGTTGGAAGATATACTATTATTACCAAGACTGGCCTTACACAAAGATGGGGTACGCAGCCTGTTAGTGTTATTTCAGTGACAAAGGGAAGGCACCCTTTGCCAAAAATATCGCTCCAGCCTGTTCTCTGAGGCTTAAAATCATTTAATGAGGACTTTGCATTCTCTTTCAGAATTAGAGATAAAGATGATAAATCAGATACTCTTGAGAGAGAGAATTGGACTCCCACAGCATTTGTCTCATATCTCAGTAATAGCACTTAACTATGTTGCTTTATAATTTATCTGGTTGCTTGTCTGTCTGCCCCCACAAGGCTGTGAATTCCTTGAGGGCAGTGACCATGCCACACTCAATTCTGACTCCTAAGACTTTTTACAAGTGCCTGGCAGAAAACAAATACTCAGTAAACAAAATGACAAAGGAACAAATTAGTGAATGAGAAAATTTATATCTACCATGAGATCTAAAGGACTGAGAAGAAACTTTTTCTTAGGAATAGGGAATAAAAGGGAAACAACAGTGCTATCAGAGCCCCAGAAGAGGTATAAGGAGAGAATAATGATAGTCCTAACTATAGAAAGCCCACTGTTAAAGAGATTGTCATCTATTCCTGATTCAGGGCTGCTTCATCTATTTACTTTGCAAGATACATCTGTCCTATTTTGTTTAAGAAAAAAGTAAAACCACTGTTCAAAATGTTTCATTTCTAAAGAAGCCAGAAGGAGCTAGCTCAGTTTGCCTCCACGGATTAGGCTTTTTTACCCCTTTAGGAAATTAGCCCTCACTGTAGGAAGTGATTTGTGAGCAGTCTCACAGAAGACACATTAAAGTCCAACATTTTATAAAATGAAACCTTGTCCAAAGTCCAGGTCTGTATTGGGGAAATTAAAAACCCAGCCTGGCTGATTCATTCTTATGTTCTGTCTTTAGAACAAGATGTGTGCTGTGCAAATGATCCAATTATAATAGATAGGTGCATGATATTTTTACACAAACAACAAAAAAAATCCAATCCATTAATTTTTCAGCTCTTAAGGCCGGGCGCGGTGGCTCGTGCCTGTAATCCCAGTACTTTGGGAGGCCAAGGCAGGCGGGTCACCTGAGGTCAGGAGTTCAAGACCAGCCTGGCCAACATGGTGAAAACCTGTCTCTGCTAAAAATAAAAAAATTAGCCTGTAATCCTAGCACTATTTGACTATTTCTTTTGATACCTGTAAAATTCTCAGGCTCCAGCCTGAGAATTTGCATTTCTAACAAGTTCCGAAGTGATGCAGCTCCACCTGCTCCCAGGACCACACTTTGAGAATAACTGTCTCAGGAAATAACTTCTTCATCCACTTCCCAATGTGTTTGACTTAAGACAAAAGTCACAGAACAGAATTCACCAAAAATCAAAAAAGTAAGTCAAAACTAGAACTTGCATATAGAATGCGCTTTAATTTCTATCTGTTAAAACCAAACTGCAGTAAGAAATGTTGTAGCACTTATCTCTATTTACTGGATTGAAAATACAACATTTCTTTTCCCCCAGGTCTTCTTACTTTTGACTTAGCTAGGTCCCCCAATTAAGATGGAATAGGTGGCCTCAGAGAGTCATCACTTAAAAAAAAAAAAAAAAAAAAAAAACACTATTGTAGGCCGGGTGCAGTGGCTCACACCTATAATCCTAGCACTTTGTGTAGCCGAGGTGGGTGGATCACGAGGTCAGGAGTTCAAGACCAGCCTGACCAACATGGTGAAACCTCGTCTTTACTAAAGATACAACAAATTAGCTGGGCATGGTGGTGCACGTCTGTAATCCCAGCTACACGGGAGGCTGAGGCAGGAGAATTGCTTGAACCCGGGAGGCGGAGGTTGGAGTGAGCCGAGATCACACCACTGCACTCCAGCCTGGACGGCAGGGCGAGACTCTGTCAAAAAAAAAAAACAACTATTGTAATCCTATAGTGAAAATGAGACCCTAAGAACGGTTAAGAGTATATTCTGTTCAGTCTTTGTAGAAGCTCCTAGTAGAAATGGAGTCTTTCAAAGGAAGCCCTTCTTCATTCCCAATGCCAAACCAAGTTCTTTTTCTACTCAAGTGATTCCTGTTGTCCAACATTCATCTGAAGAAGAATATTGAAGGGGTAGGGTTGGGCACAGTGGCTCATGCCTGTAATCCCAGCACTTTAGGAGGCTGAGGCTGGTGTATCACCTGAAGTCAGGAGTTCAAGACCAGCCTGGCCAACATAGTGAAACCCCATCTCTACTAAAAATACAAAAATTCACCAGGCATGGTGGTGAACACCTGTAATCCCAGCTACTCGGGAGGCTGAGGCAGGAGAATCACTTGAACCTGGGAGGCAGAGGTTGTGGTGAACCAAGATCGTGCCATTGCACTCCAGCCTGGATGACAGAGCAAGACTCCATCTCAAAAAATAAAATAATAGCTGGGCATGGTGGCCAGTGCTTGTAATCCCAGCTTCTCGGGAGGCTGAAGCAGGAGAACCACTTGAACTCGGGAGGCAGAGGTTGCAGTGAGCCAAGATTGCACCACTGCACTTCAGCTTGGGCGACAGAGTGAGGCTCCATCTCAAAAAAAAAAAAAAAAAAAAAAAAAATGGCCGGGCATGGTGGCTCACGCCTGTAATCCCAGCACTTTGGGAGGCCGAGGCGGGCGGATCACGAGGTCAGGAGATCGTGACCATCCTGGCTAACACGGTGAAACCCCGTCTCTACTAAAAATACAAAAAATTAGCCGGGCGTGGTGGCGGGTGCCTGTAGTCCCAGCTACTCAGGAGGCTGAGGCAGGAGAATGGCGTGAACCCGGGAGGCGGAGCTTGCAGTGAGCCAAGATTGCGCCACTGCACTCCAGCCTGGGCGACACAGCGAGACTCCATCTCAAAAACAAACAAACAAATAAAAAACTACCAAATAATGTATTCATTTTGCAAGTTATCGATTAACTACCTACCATGTGATAGGCTCTGAGCTAAGTGCTGGGCATTTAATAGTGAAGATGACGAACAAGGTTGTGTCCCACCACAGACCATCTTGCCCCATCTATCATTTCCAATCCATGTGTAAACTTGATACTTGCTGAGCCTGGTTCAGAAGGATGAGAGGGAGGATGAAAAAACTGCCAGGAACGTCTGTGGCATACATCATTTGTTAATAAAAGCCATGTTTTTCAAGCCAGTTGTTTTATCAAAATAGATGCCACAAATTGGCTATGTCAGTAGGAATCAGCCTTGATCAGGGAGAGCATGGAGGTCCTTGAGAAACTCTTTACTCTAGGCAGAAGAACCTCCGGCTATGTGCTGGGGGTCTAGATTCTAGTCCAGGATATAACTTCCTGTGAAATATAAAACAAATCAGTTAAACTCTAAGTACCCATTTCTTTCTTTCTTTCTTTCTTCCTTCCTTCCTTTCTTCCTTCCTTCCCTTTCTTTCTTTCCTTTCTTTTCTCTTTCCTTCCTTCCTACCTTCTTTCTTTCTTTCTTGCTTTCTTGCTTTCTTTCCTTCTTCTTTTTTTCTTTGACAGACTCTTGCTCTGTCCCCAGGCTGGAGTGCAATGGTGCAATCTCGGCTTGCTGCAACCTCCGCCTCCCAGGCTCAAGCAATTCTCCTGCCTCAGCCTCCCGAGTAGCTGGGATTACAGGCACGCACCACTGCTCCCAGCTAATTTTTTTTTTTTTTTTTTTTTTTTTTTTTGTATTTTTAGTAGAGACGGGGTTTCACCACGTTGCCCAGGCTGGTCTTGAACTCCTGACCTCAGGTGATCCACCTGCCTTGGCCTCTTGGCCTCCCAAAGTACTGGGATTACAGGCATGAGCCACCACACCCGGCCTATGTATCCATTTCTTGAAAGGCAACATGAGAATTATCTTCTCTGCTATTTCTATACCACAAGATGATTTTTTTTTTTTTTTTTGAGACAGAGTCTTGCTCTGTTGCCCAGGCTGGAGTGCAGTGGTGCAATCTCGGCTCACTGCAACCTCTGCCTCCTGGGTTCACGCCATTCTCCTGCCTCAGCCTCCCCAGTAGCTGGGACTACAGGCACTCGCCACCACGCCCGGTTAATTTTTTGCATTTTTTAGTAGAGACGGGGTTTCACCGTGTTAGCCAGGATGGTCTCGATCTCCTGACCTCGTGATCCGCCCACCTCGGCCTCCCAAAGTGCTGGGATTACAGGCATGAGCCACCGCGCCCGGCCACCACAAGATGATTTTGATAATAAGATGTAAACTAATAAATGACAATAATTATAGTGAACATTTGGACACACCATGTACTAGATGTGTGCTAAGCCCTTTTATAGACTCATTTAATGTTTTCAGCTGTATGAGATTATTGCTACTATTTTCTATTAGTTTACAGGTAGATAACCTACTTCAGAGAGGATAGGTGACTAGCTCAAGATCACACATTTAAGTGGGGGATGAAATTCAAAATCAGATCTTTCTGATTTCAGAGCCCAATCAAGATGTGAAACTATATATATGGCTAGACTATTTAGCACATTATATTGGAGCTAGATATTAAGTCTTAGTATGAACTGATAATTTGTTATATCCTGAGCTCTGAAACCTGATGGAAAAATGAGTTAATCATATTCTGCTTGGTATTCTAGACATATTCTCCCCTCCCTTAACCTACTCTAAGCTAACTATCATTGGAATATCTGATTATAAAATTCACACTAAGATATTACTGCCTGATAAACAGTTTACTATGTTTTCCTTCTTAGGGTCATTGAATTACAACAGGAGGCATGAACCATAGGAATTGTGAAGAAGGCATTTTTTTAGACTTACCAGTCTCCTTTAACACTCCTTGTATTACATTTATAGGCAATCACTTACTCAGCCTATGCACAGAACCAGCACTGAAAAAGCTTCACTGTAATTATTTGTATAAGCTGGGACAAATACTACAGATCAAAATCTGGAAACATAGTTAGAAGTCTCTTATTCTAGAGCCATGCCTAGTGTGTTTATATAGAAAACATTTATTGAGCGTCTTCTATATCTGAGGCATTTTTACATGCAGCGTTTCCCTTAATGCTCACAGCCACACTGTGAGATAGGCATTATTTTATTATTATTGTTATTTATTTTTGAGACGGAGTCTCGCTCTTTCACCCAGGCTGGAGTGCAGTGGCACAATCTCCGCTCACTGCAAGCTCCACCTCCCGGGTTCAGGCCATTCTCCTGCCTCAGCCTTCCGAGTAGCTGGGACTACAGGCACCCGCCACCACGCCCGGCTAATTTTTTATATTTTTAGTAGAGACGGAGGTTTCACATGTTAGCCAGGATGGTCTCGATCTTCTGACCTCATGATGTGCCCGCCTCAGCCTCCCAAAGTGCTGGGATTACAGGCGTGAGCCACCGTGCCCAGCCAAGATAGGCATTATTATACCCAATTTTGTAGATGCATTAACTGAGAATTTGAAAGGTTAGATAATTTGTCCAAAGTAGCGTAGCTAATAAATATGCACATTAAGTCATGAGTACTCTGGCATGTATGGTTGGCATCTGAGCCAAAAGTCATTTCTCACTCTTTCTTTCCTAACAGATCCCAATGTTATTCTAGCAGCAATCTGTTCAGGCCTAGAGGATGTATCATAAATTATTTAAGCCCACAATGGCAATGCTGTACCCCTTTGCCAGTGACTGAAAATCAGCTGGGGCGTCTGAGAAAGGCATAGGAATAAAAGGCTCTTTTGGTGCCACTGATGCCCTCTTGGATCCTGCTTTGGACACGGTAGTATGATGATGTGATATGTGGAGCTACAGCAGCCATTATCAAATCATGAGGAAAGACATCATGGGCTCACTGAAGAAGGGAGGGTGGAAGGCATCACAGCAACCTGCCTCCTTAAGGACATTGTTGAAATACCAGATCAACCCTGGGCCCTTCCTTCTTCATTGTCCTGTGATTCAGCTGCTGTTAGTTAGGTATTCTAATATTTGCAGTCAGAAGAATTTTTAACAACTACAACAAAATAAAATATACCATATGAGTCAAATGAATGGTGTACAAATTAAGTGCTGCCTGAGAGCAAGAAGAGGTTCTGTTGGTTGAGTTTGTCAAAGAGAGGGACATAAAATAAGACTACTTGAAGCTGGGTCTTAAAGGATGATGGGCATTTCTAAATATAGAGATAAAGAGGAAGAGTATTTGAAGCCAGGGCCGTGTTTGTCACATTCACTGCTGTAATTCCAATTCTTAGCACAGTTGACAGCACATAGCTGCCACTCAATGCATTTTTATGAAATGACTTAATAAATGAGCAAAAATACAGAGACAAAAAGGTATGGAACATTTTGGACAGATAAGCAACATGGAAAAGAGTACATAGGATGGGGAGTGGTAGGAGCTAATGTTGGTCACAGGCAGAGGATGGAGGATTGAGCCTGTCCCTTGAGAAATTTGCGTTTCACCTTAACCCTTGCTTACTTTCTCAACCCTACAATCATAATAAAATCAAACAGGGGATTTGGCATGGTGGCCTGTATAGTATTTCAAGTATACACTCAGGTGACAAAATAAGTTAAGAAAGCCATGGGTCAGAAGCATTGCTGGGTGGCCTTAGAAGCCCAAATATCACAGACAACATTAAACAAATAACTCAGCACTTGGAAAGTGACTAATTTTGCCTTTCAGCCCCAAAACCCCACCCTAATGACTTTTCCCAAAGACAAGAAATATGTCTGCCTTAAGAAAGGCTTTCTCTGTGTTAAGCGATTGCTTCTTTTCTGATAACAATTTCTTGGAAAATGAGCTCTCACACCTTAAAAGTGTTCTTTTACAGTTGCCATATTGAGTGCTCTGGTCCAAGACACAGAATAACTTATCAGGAACCATTACTTGCATAAAAATTAGAATTTGCATATCCAGGTCATTTTTTCCTCCAATGTAGTTAAGAAAGTTAATTTTTAAATATAAAATAACATGTAGATATAAAAAAATAAACATCATCTGGAATGAGACTTATACGAACTCTGGAAAAGGAAAAGTTAGGATTAAATTGGAAAGCCATGAGAGACATCTCAGCCTCAGCAAGTAAATTTGTGACTTGCCATTCTCTAATCCCAAACTCCACTCTCTACCCACACTGCCCTACTCTTTCCTTAGTAATTCTGGCTCAAGACACAGTCTGAAACATGTCCACAATGAGATATCAATGTCTGATAATAATAACAGCTACCATTTCTTGACTGCTTTTCATATGCCAGGTATTATTCTGAGTGCTTTACTTACATTATCTTATTTAATACTCAAAAAACCTATGAGATAGGTGTAATTATTATCTCACATTATTACAGTTAAGGAAAGAAAGGCTGGGAGAGCAAAGCAACTTATCCAATATCATTCAGTAAGCGGCAGGGCTTACATATGAACCCAGGCATTCCATCTGGAGCTCCTCTTAGCTTACCCACTGTCCTGTGCTACCCCTTCATACATTTGTTTTGCTTTCTTTTAATGTCAGAGATAAAACCTTAGAATAAAGAAATGAAATCCTTTAGGTTGAATTTCAAGTATCAGATAGGGGATATAATTGGCTTGGTATTCTAGCACCTTTCTGTCCAGACTGAGTATGTATTAACTCAAAATCTCCAGACTGAGACCACCATTTCAGTTTTGGTTGAGTTATTTTTTTCAAAAAGATCATTTGGCTCTTGAAATCAATCATGTTAATTTGATTGGTGTTGCTGTGATCCATCTTCTCATATAACCTATTAAATGGTTTATGTGTTGACTGGGTATAAGTTCATGCTGATTTAACAAGACAGTTTGCAGTCTTATGTCATTTTTATGCCATATTCTCATATTTTTATGTTTATATTCTTCTTGAGTTTCTTTTTCTAACTTGATTCCTTGAGTTTCTTTCCTAAAATTTGTTCCCACATGTAGACAATGCAACCCAGACAGAAATAGGTTTTGCTATACTACCACTGTGCAAGGAATACTCTTTAGCTTGTCTGCCCACTCTGTGGACAAGAATTATTATTACAATTCTCAAAGGAGAACATCCAGTTTAAGTACATCAGTAATAATGGAAAAGATTCTTAAATAAAGACCTACAGGTTGAGAGTAATAATGCCAATATTATGGAATGAATTATGTGTGTAATTTCTTAAACAGTTAACTTTAACATGAATATATATACACCAACATACAAATAAGTTCAAGCATCATTAACAGGGATTTGGGTTTGACTTACCTCCCATCCCTTTATGAAACCCTTAGCCATGAAACTCTTGTCCTGGTTCCACTCCAGGTTGTTTTTATCTTTATTATCCTGTTTTCATACATGATCTGTGCCCTCATTTCATTACATTAGAGCTAATATGCAAATTTCAAACAATTCTGAATCTATTTGTATGCAATTATTCAAAATTCCATCTTCTAAAGCAATGGCTCCCAAATTTGGCTGATCTTCAAATGTATTAATCAGAAACTCTGCGTAGCGAGGCCTGAGCTATGTTTTTAAAGCAACCCAGGAGACTCAGCCAGGTTTGAGAACCACTGATCTAAGTACAGATTTTATCAAATATATTTCCATAGCTCTTGCTTTGTATTTACTACTGCAATTATTACTATTATTATTTTTTGAGATGGAGTTTTGCTCTTGTTGCCCAGGTTGGAGTGCAGTGGCATGATCTCAGCTCACTGCAACCTCTGCTTCCCGGGTTCAAGTGATTCTCCTGCCTCAGCCTCCTGAGTAACTGGGATTACAGGCACTCACCACCATGCCCAGCTAATTTTTTTGTATTTTTAGTAGAGATGGGGTTTCACCATGTTGGCCAGGCTGGTCTCAAACTCCTGACCTCAGGTGATCTGCTGCCTCGGCCTCCCAAAGTACTGCAATTATTTTTATAAATGTTCAAAGAACTAAAAGTGGTGTGACTCTTCCAGCATGCGCTTTGTTTAATATGTGATCTCCAAAAGTGAATCTATTACAGCTGCCTAGAAATATTTCCTCCTCTCTATGCTATGGTGGGGGAAGAACTCTGGGGACAGTATTTTCCAAACTGTAGTCCCCATAACACTGATATCCTCCAGAATGTTAGTATGAGTCCTTCATTAACAACTAAAAAAATGTTCTGTGGTCAAATGAGTTTGAGAAATGGTGGGCTAAAGAAAGGTGAACAAATTTCTTAAATGGAATGATTCTCAGTGCTAATATTATGCAAATATTCTGGATGAATGCACCCCAAAAGATTCAAAGTACAGTGTTTCCTAAATAAACATTTTTATTCTGGTAAAAAAAAATACAACATAAAATGTACCATATTAACTATTTTTAAGAGTAAAGTATATCAATGTTAACTATATGCACATTGTTGTTCAGCAGAGCTCTAGAACCTGTTCATCTTCCATGACAGAAAATCTATACCCACTGAACAATTCCTTATTTCCCCCTCTCTATAGCCCCTGGCAACCATCATTCTACTTTCTGTTTCTAAGAGTTTGACTACTTTAGATGCCTCATGTAGGTGGAATCATGCAGTATTTGTCTTTTTGTGACTAGATTATTTCACTTAATATAATGTCCTCAAGGTTTATCCATGTTGTGACATATGACCTGATTTTCTTCTTTTTTAAGACTGAATAATATTTCATTGTATATATATACCACATTTCCTTTATCCATTCATCCATAGATGAACATTTATGTTTCTTCTACCTCTTGGCTATTGTGAATTATGCTGTAATGAACATGAGTGTGTTAAAATCTCTTTGAGATCCTGATTTCAATTCTTTTGGATATGTATCTAGAAGTGGGATTGCTGGTTCATGTGGTAATTATATTTTTAATTTTTTTTGCAGAAACTCCATATTGTTTCCCACAGGGGCTGAGCCATATAGATTCCTTTCCTAAATTAATTTTGAACATGGAAGCTTTTTCTCTTGGAACATGTATTAACATTTCATGGAAAACCAGAATACAGTTGAAGAAAGGATATAGTTTGGGAGACACTGTTACAGGGTGCCTTGGGTTTTGACAAGGAAAAGAACAACTTCTAGTTTGAGTGCTACCTCAAAACATATTCCCCTATCATGCTGGATATTTTCTGTGTTTTGCTACTAGACATACTGCCTTCAGGAAGCCCATAATCCTTTAGAGGACAGAACTTATTCACATTTAACAATCAGAACAATAGAAATACTTACTCAAGGCTTAAATTTAAGAAATAAGTACTTTTTTTAATAATAAAATAATACAGAAAATGTTTGCATTTAGGACACTTTAGTAATACTGATCTCATTTAAAGGTTCTAGATTTGCTATGGCTTGTAGAAAACACAAGGACAGGCAGTCCTTATTATCCAAGTATCCACGATCCATGTCTGAGAAATTAAGACTATGTGAAGGGAAGCAACTTATCAGAACACAAATTATTCACCAACGAACTGACCCCCTTTAAAATTAGCCTCTACTAAAGCACCTCTTCCTGCTTAATATGAGTCTATGTTGATCAGTCTCTGGATGATTTTTGGATACTGCCAGACAATACAATGCAAACAAATTGCAAATCTTGCAAAAATATTCAGGATTGCACGAAGTTGGTAAAAGTGATGCTGAAGAACTACTTCTATCACATGCAACACTGCGACAACTGATCATCTAGTACAGGAAGACCAGTTAACAAATGAAGAAAATAAAGTTAACAAGAATGATACCAGAAGATAAAATTAACAAGAAGGATACATCAAAAGAAAATGATTTGGATGTCAAAGGATTAAGAGAAGTCCTTGGGAAAATTATAATAAAGTCCTTGACTTTTTGAGCCTTTTAAACTTCTTATTCTAAAAATAGTACAAAACTATAAATTTTGCCTGAGTTTGGGTACATTTTGGTGAAAATAAACTTTATTGTCATAATTTTTTTTTTCCATTTTATGAAAATTGGAATACTATCAGGGTTCGACGTGTATAGACATCACCAGTGAAACAGAACACTCCTTTATTCTGCTTGGAAAATTAGCCAAATACATTGCATCTTCTCAGCTATTTTGGGAAAGAATGGTTGCACTTGGAGGCTTCCTTATTTACTTCAGTTAGCAAATATTCTAGACATTTGCAGGTGCCAAATATGTGTGCTCTAAATAAACAGGGCAGCATTCGATTTCATTTATCTTTCCTCCCAGATGCAGTACCTAGCATAGTGCTGAGCATTTAGTTGGTGCTCAAAGAATGATTAAATTTATTTGAACTTCCTCCATGAAGATTCACAATCAAGAAAGTTTATACACTTGGATATCTCAAGCATTAAAAATAAGTTCCAGCTGGGCGTGGTGGCTCACGCCTGTAATGCCAGCACTTTGGGAGGCTGAGGCGAGTGGAACACCTGAGGTCAGGAGTTCAAGACCAGCCTGGTCAACATGATGAAACCCTGTCTCTACTCAAAATACAAAAATTAGCCAGGCATGGTGGCACATGCCTGTAGTCCCAGCTACTCAGGAGGCTGAGGCAGGCGAATCACTTGAACCTGGGAGGTGGAGGTTGCAGTGAGCCGAGATCGTGTCACTGCACTCCAGCCTAGGAGACAGAGTGAGACTCCATCTCAAAAAAAAAAAAAAAAAGAGTTCCAAAGCAGTTACCACTGGGTGCCTGTTCAACAGAGAAAACAGAATTTGGTAGCTAGGCTCTTTCCTGAGATGAAGTCATTGTGAGGATTTTGTGGATGCTGCAACCTATAAGGATGAAATCAGTGATTTCTGAAGAACATGACAGTTTGGGTATATAGAACAAAATACCCTTTAGTTTCCTCAGATAGATTTGTCTGGGACAAAAACATATAATCTCTTAATTAAGATTAACATCGTACAGATATGATCTCAGTTGGAAAGATCCTAAAATTTATAACTTCCTTTCTTTCTCAGAACAGTCAGGTCTTTACAAATTTATGGTATTTAGATGTACTATGATTAAAGTAAATTATTTAGTATCATTCCTAAAGTACAACAAATGTATTAATGTGTTTTTAAATGAAATATGTTTGAATTTATTTTATTATTCTTGGTGAAATATCTGAAAAGACTTTTCCATCAGCACACTTAGTACAGAGACTCATAATTACCATATTTGCTTCAAACTTTCCTCTTTGTGGAGGCATTTTACCCATTATGGAGGAAACTATTAAAGCAAAGTACTTTGGAAGCTGACTTCTGGGAACACTGCCACACCTAGAAGTCTAATTTCCTCCATGGATAAGCTTTTAAAGGAATGGTCAAGACAGCTAAAGAAGCCTAAACAATGATTAAGTTATCTTCCTTTTGCATTAGTGGAGTTGTTTATTTCTTCTCTACTGCCCTAACCAAGCCTTCAGTGGGTTTACTGCTGGTATATGTGGTGTCTTCCCAGGAGGAAAATCAGACAAAGTAATTCATATACTTTCCTTCATCACTGGGGAAGAGAACTTATGGAAAAGGAAAATTTTCTGATAAGAGGAAATGGTCAAAATTGCTCCTGCCTTCAATAAACAATTGATCACTCTTCATTAAAAAAAGTATGAAAACTTCACAGATGTTGATGTCTATGGAGAACATTCTATTAAAGATAGCAGTTCTCAAATGTTCTCAGTCTTCAAGAAAAAAAAAAATAAGGTTGCACCATCCTTACCTACTCCCATGTGTTTATGCATCCCCTCAACACATCAATGTATCCACTCGTGCAGCCAGCATTATCTATTGGGCAGCTTACTATTTACCTGCCATTTTTAATTTGGATTTTGAGATGTTTTAAAGACAAATCAGTTCGCACCGTTTCCTAAAAACCCCAGCAAGTTCCTGTTGTTCTTCCTGCAGAGCGTGTGCCCAGCTGCTGTGGTCTAGGGTGAAGTGACACCTTAAGCAGATGGCGGCTGGGCCAGCCAGCTCAGTGGACCGATGGGGGAGATTGGATCATAGAGATTCTAAAACGTGGCTCACCAAAGCACAGTAGACCAAAAAAGAGAAAAAGAAAACTAAAAACTAAAAAATAATAATAATAATAAATGAAAATTTAAAAAAATAATAAAGACAAATCAGTATCCAGAAAATTTTAGGTTTTCTAAGAGATTCAAAGCCCTTATGACAACCAGAAAGTTCTTAGAGATATTTCTTTCCCAGGAGTTTCCTAGTGGCTGATATTTTTGTTCATGTCTCGCTTAATCAGAAGGCATCCAAGTAAATGATATTTTAAAGGAAAAAATTAGACTCATATCTCTTTTTGGCTTTGCTGTAAAAATAAAATCCTAAGATAAATATGTGCTCAGTGTGCCACATGTGGAAGAAAAGGAACATTCATCAAGCTCATTTCCTGCAGAGCAAGCCCTCCCACATCATTCAGTCCAGCCACAACATCTGGGTAATTGGCTGCAGCCTGGTGGGAGCCACCCTCCCCAACACACACAAACAAGATTTCTGGATAATTCCTGATCATGAAGCATGCAAACCTCCTCAGTGCTCACCTTGAATATTTGTTCTCCTTTCTTTCTCATCTACTGTTCGTAGTTTCAGCTGCTCCCCAACTACCAAATAATTTTAGAATAATCCTCTTTGAAATAAATGCTCTTTAAGAAATGTACAAAAATCCAAAGGTGATAGGAAAATTTCTTTTCCTTGTGGTGATGCAGATGATATTCTCTCTCCTTCCTAGGCATTACTCTTAAGGGTTTAGTTAACTCAGTTCTTCTTGTCCAGCTCTTTGGAGCTCCAGAATTGCAAAAAAACATTCAAATACATCTTGTAATTATCTTGTACAAAGGAAAACCCAGTGCTTATCATTTTTAGATTGTCAAAACTATTAAGATGAGAGTTTTCCATCAGCCCAGAGTATTTATCTTTCCAGATGTAAAAGAATATTGAAGGTAGTTTCCAAATATTTTATAATTCTAGGACTAGATTTTGAATTCCTTTAGGTCATAGGCCTTATATAAACAGTACTTTAAACGGGGTATGGGACATAGTAGGTTTGCAATAAAGATTTGTTGAACAAATGAAAGAATAAAAGACTGACCTTATGTTTGTATTAATAAAATGCTTTAGTATTCATCTGGCAGAAATGTTACATCGAGTGCTGAGATTCAGCTGATACGCAGTTATAGCCTTACAAGTTTTAGGGCTTGCAAAGTCACCTTTGACTGTTGGTGCTGGTTGCACTCTGGTTGTTAAATATTTTGGAGATCTCTCTTAGCAACAGAATGCCATAGCACAGAGAATTATGTACTCTTTTAAACCTTAAACATGTGTTCATAGAGTGCTTAGGACCCAGACCCTTCCTTCTGAGTAACAGTGACTGGGTATATCTGAGTTTAGCAGTGCTCAAGGATAAAGCAGAGAAGGGAAATATTCAGGGAAAAAAAGTGCAGGTGGGAGTGTCTGCATGACATTGTTGGATAATGCCTGGGTTTTAAAATGGATATTAGGGTATAGAGTTGTGGTTTTCCAGAGACGAAAGTGTTAGGCACACAGGAAGTCAGAGTAAAATTGTTATTTAAAGATCAAGAACAAGAGGCCTGGCACAGTGGCTTACACCTGTAATCTCAGAACTTTGGGAGACTGAGGCAGGTGGATCACCTGAGCTCAGGAGTTCGAGACAAGCCTGGGCAACATGGCAAAACCCCCTCTCTATCAAAAATACAAAAACTAGCCAGGCGTGGTGAAATGCACCTGTAGTCCCAGCTACAGGAGGCTGGGGCAAGAGGATGGCTTGAGCCCAGGAGGCAGAGGTTGCAGTAAGCCAAGATCACACCACCACACTCCAGCCTGGGCGGCAGAGCGAGACTCTGTCACACACACACACACCTGGGCGGCAGAGCGAGACTCTGTCTCACACACACACACACACACGCACAGAGAGAGAGAGAAAACAAGAGAGGTCAGAAGCATAGCCTAAACATAGCCTAAAACAGGATAGACTACTCTGAGGCCCACCCTGTTCCCAGCAGAAAGTTCAGACTTTGCTGACCCCCACCCCCAGCACCCACTCTTTGTTTGTTTGTTTTGTTTTTTTTGTTTTGTTTTGTTTTGAGACAGACTCTAGCTCTGTAGCCCAGGCTGGAGTCAGTAGTGCGATCTCTGCTCACTCCAATCTCTGTCTCCTGGGTTCAAGCAATTCTCCTGCCTCAGCCTCCCGAGTAGCTGGGATTACAGGCGCATGCCACCACGCCTGGCTAATTTTTGAATTTTTAGTAGAGACGGGATGTCACCATATTGGCCAGGCTGGTCTCGAACTCCTGACCTCGTGATCCACCCGCCTCGGCCTCCCAAAGTGCTGGGATTACAGGCGTGAGCCACCGTGCCAGGCCTCAGCACCCACTCTTAATCAACATAGGCCAGGTCAATCACTTGTTGCCCCATCAGCCTACTCCTCCACTTGGGCCTTAATAACATCTGAAATGTAGACTGCTGGCTTAATTAAAAGCTTCAGCTTGTGCCCTTCAGGGCCTACTGAATTTTACTCTACCAATAAGCAAGGCAATGTTTTGAATAATGTGGGGAGCAGGTGTGGGGAAGGCACTCTGCTGCTATGTTAGTGTTGTTTCTTTGTATGCTCATAAGGTCATGTATACCAAGAGATTCCATTTGACCTCGAAATTGTTTTTTTTTTAATGCTGGGCAGACTCATACAATGTTCCTGACCATTTATGGGTCCCAAATATATGCCACTTGAACATCTCTCACCTTACTAAGTTCACCTGAGATCAATATATTGGGTAAAATTGTCAAATACTTAAAAAGCACATTTCTGCCTTGAGTTCAGAGATCTAAGTATCAAAATCCTAATCAACAGTTCTCTGCTTACAACTCCAAGTTGCACCATCAGGTTCAATATTGGTTGATGATTTCTCAGATAACATGCTGCAGAATCACCTTGTATATGGAGGGCATGATAAAGTTCTTGACTGGATTCTATTTTATATTTTTAGTGTCAAAAAAATGGTCCTAGATGTTAAAACAGAGAAAGGTCCTAGATGGTAAAACAGCATTGCTGAATGTCTTCTAAATCAAAACAGCAGTTACCAATATTAATCCTGCCCAAAATATGACCAAATGAGTCAACAGAACACATGTGGCGCCTGGCCCCAAAATTCTACAGGTCACTTCAGACACACTAACCCCCATTCTGGCTCTGGAGGATGATATTAATGCTGTTTTTGCTGACTCAAGATCATGGAGTGGTAATTCCTCTCAAAGAGGGGGTACCATTCTTAGAGGGTTTGCCATTCAAAGTTTATTCTTAAAATGTCAGAGCAGGATCACATAATCTCTCATTATCTTAGTTAAAGTAAGCATTTATGCTTCAAGAAAACAAAAGACAGAACTTGTAGCATAGTCAGAGAGTTAACGGCAGGTTAGCTCTGAACACTGCAATACTTGCAGCAGTAGGAAACAGTGTCCATGAGTGTAAGATGGCATGCCCCTAACTTGTTAAGACATTTTCCACAACTTTGTTTCAAAGGACCGCTCTCCAAGCTTATTGACCCTCAGGAGTAAAATAACAGAGTTGAGGTGGCTGGAAAGCTTCCTTAGGTAGATGCAGCATGACTACTCCACAGAGATGTTTGCACTTGTAAAGGTAAGAGGTGGTACAGAAACCTCTTAGGAAGTGACTAGGAAAACATTTGTATCCTTAGAAGTACTGGTCATTTGAGGTGATAACAAATTTCCTAAAGTGTCCTTCAGAAAACAGAAGGTTACAGGAAATCCATACCATAGGCACCACTTACATATATTTACTTGTCAGCTACCTCCTCCAACAAAGTACTTGAGGTTATAAGCATGTATAAAAGAAGAAAAGATAAATAGTTTAAAGAACAAGGTAAATGAAAAATAATAAAATCGGTGGAAGATTAGTGACTAGAAATGCATAGCTATGATTGCATTAAGTTACTGAAAGTGGGCTTCTAATTTAATTTGAAGCTATCTACTGGCCAAAATGAAGAAGAAAACTTGATCAGTTATAAAATTTACTGAGGGCAGGAAATAATTATTGGAATACAGCCTTTGCACTTATGTGCCTGTAAGTTAAAGTTGTGTCTTTTTACATTAAGGCATAAAATGTGGTAGTATCTGAGCCTCAGGTACTTATACCCAAAAGGTCATAATAATAGTGTCCATCCTAAAAGCACTGAACAGAAAAGAAAAAGATCTTAAAAAGTCATTTCAAATTCAAAATAAGCTTGATCAGTTGATGAATGAATTCTTAAAAATCAAAACATTCTTGCATTCAAACCTGCAATAGAAAAAAAAAAAGAAAAAGAAAAATCGGACTGGGCACAGTGGCTTACGCCTGTAATCCCAGCACTTTGGGAGGCCGAGGCGGGTGGATCACAAGGTCAGGAGTTCGAGACCAGCCTGGCCAACATGGTGAAACCCTGTCTCTACTAAAAATACAAAAATTAAGCCAAGTGCAGTGGCTCACGCCTGTAATCCCAGCACTTTGGGAGGCCAAGGCGGGCGGATCACGAGGTCAGGAGATCGAGACCATCCTGGCTAACACAGTGAAACCCCATCTCTACTAAAAATTTTTTTAAAAAAATAGCTGGGGTTGGTAGTAGGCTCCTATAGTCCCAGCTACTCAGGAGGCTGAGGCAGGAGAATGGCATGAACCTGGGAGGCAGAGCTTGTAGTGAGCCGAGATCACACCACTGCACTCCAGAGTGGGTGACAGAGGGAGACTCCATCTCAAAAAAAAAAAAAAATACAAAAATTAGCCGGGCGTGGTGGCACGCACCTGTATTCCCAGCTACTTGGGAGGCTGAGGCAGGAGAATCACTTGAACCCAGGAGGCAGAGGTTGCGGTGAGCAGAGACCATGCCACTGCACTCCAGCCTGGGCAACAGAGCGAGACTCCATCTCAAAAAAGAGAGAAAAAAAATCAAAATATCTGCCTCACAAAAACAAGAAGCAAAAACCCTGAAACTCTCAGCAATTGAAATTCAGATTTTAGATCACACATTGAGGTTCTTAAAGAATACTTTTATTGCCCAAGAGCAGAATGCAAGGAGAAAAGTCACAAGAAACTGCAGGAAAAAATCAGCTTTTCTATAAATTGGCCAAGACAAAAGCTACAAGCTATCCCAGAACTGAAGAAAGCACCAAATATTAATTTTGATTCAGACCTAAAATGGCAGTGTTCACAATAATTGCTTCACTGAAGCAATGGAAAGGGATCCTGTGGATGAAATCTAGATGTTAAAGCCATTTAACTTCTTATTATACTTCCTGAGGAAACTTCAATGCCACAAAGAAAAAAAAGTAATATTTCTTAGGTGACTACTACAACTGCTGAAGTAGGATAACATGGAAATTCTAAGCAACCTCTTCTAGCAGAAACATCCTCACGCTAGAGTACTTAGGGTACTCCTCCAATGATGCACCACCCCACCTCCCCACGAACCTGGCCCCTGACAAATACACCCTTCCTGGTTACAAGATTGTATTAGTTGGGTGGGATGAGTATATATGTTTTTAGGAGCCATTTATTTGTATGCTAGAAAAAAATGGAGATTCATGGTTGTGCAGTTCTTAGCTATAGTAGTGTTCTATTGCTGAAATCAGCTTAGCTTCTTCTTAGAAGAATCTCAAAACTCTAAGGAAACTTGGCCATATCAAGCTGAAACTTTTGGCTCAGATTCAGTCCAGTTGTTCTCATGTAGATACATAATGAGTTTTTCTCTTCCAAAGAAAAAAATAAAGAGAAAAAAAAAAAAACCACCAAAAACGAAAAAACTAACAAATGTTAACTGTTTAACAAAGTCTGATTAAATTCAAAACCTGGAATCCACAGGGCTACAAATGTGATACTGACATTTGCAAGGTGTGCGTCTATAAAACTGTAATTTAGGCATTTGAATTATAGTCATGAAAACACTAATTCATCTCTTTTCCTAGGTTTCAAATTTTATTGTCTTAGAATTGAGAAAGTATAGTGAAATAAAATTAACTAAGCTCTTCCAAAATGACTACTGATAAGGAATATTCTTAGAACTCAACTTTTTACACTACTTTTTTTAAAAAAGTGCTGTTTGGTTCTTAAAAGACTTATCTACACTTCCTCCAGCTTTAAGTATTAATGACTTAAACTTATTAAAAGTATACAAAATAGGCCGGTGCAGTGGCTCACACCTGTAATCCCAGCTCTTTGGGAGGCAGAGGCTGTGGGTCACTTGAGGCCAGGAGTTTGAGACAAGCCTGGCCAACATGGTGAAACCCACTCTCTACTAAAAATACAAACATTAGCGGGGCATGGTGGTGCACGCCTATAATCCCAGCTACTCCAGAGGCTAAAACATGAGAATCGCTTGAACCCGGGAGGCGGAGGTTGCAGTGAGCTGAGATCATGCCACTGCACACCAGCCTGGGTAACAGAATGAGACCCTGTCTCAAAAAAAAAAAAAAAAGAAAGAAAGAAAAGAAAGAAAGAAGAAAGAAAGAAAGAGAGAGAGAGAGAGAGAGACAGAAAGAAAGAAAGAAAGAAAGAAAGAAAGAAAGAAAGAAAGAAAGAAAGAAAGAAAGAAAAGAAAGAAGGAAAGAAAGAAAGAAAGGGAGAGAGAAAGAGAGAAAGAAAGAAGAAAGAGAAAAAAAAAGGAAAGCAAACAAAATATTCTTAAGAAATAACTTCAGAATGCAAGTAGCTTCAATTAGCCAACACCTCTTCCCCACAGATCAAAGAAGGAACATTCTGTAGCGTTGTTCCCAGTCGTTCCTGTTCAGTTCCCCAGCCCCACCCACAGCAACACTCTCATACCTGAAGTGTGCTGTCCCATGTCCTCTCCTTTCTATCTCCAAACATCACCTTAGCCACACCCTCCTATCCTAAATCAGAATTTTTTTTTTTAGGTTTTTTTTTTTTTTTTTTGGTAACTTTTAAGTTCAGGAATACAAGTGCAGGTTTGTTACATCGGTAAACTTGTGTCATGGGGGTTTGTTGTACAGATTATTTCATCTCCCAGGTATTAAGCCTAGTACCCATTAGTTATTTTTCCTGATCCTCTCCCTCCTCCCACTGTCCACCCTCTGGTAGGCCCCAGTGTGTTGTTCCCCTCTATGTGTCCATGTATTCTCATTATTTAGCTCCCACTTACCATACCCCATCTCTACCAAAAAAAAATATTCAATTAGACAGGTTTGGCGGTGCACACCTGTAGTCCCAGGTACTCTGTAGGCCAAGGTGGGAGGACTGCTTGAGTCCAGGAGGTTGAGGCTGCAGTGAGCCAAGATTGCACCACTGCATTCCAGCCTGGGGAATAGACCAAGACTCTGTCTCAAAAAAATTTAAATTAAATTAAAAAGTGCCATCTTCTCCCTATCATTTGTGGATGTATTCTAGTTCTATTTTTCTGAAGTCTCCTCTACTGGCTTTGCTAGCTTCTCCTTTGACTCCATAAATATGGATTGTCTCTAAGGTTCAGGCCTGCTGTCCTTTTCTCTTTCTATAGTCTCTCCCAAGGTGCTCTCATTTATCTTTTAGCTTCAGCTTTCACCTCTGTACAGTTTTCTCCTCAGTTTCTTTCTCTACAACTCAATTACTATCTTAAGAAACCACTCTAGGCTGGGCGCGGTGGCTCACCTATAATCCCAGCACTTTGGGAGGCCAAGGCGGGTGGATCACCTGAAGTCAGGAGTTCAAGACCAGCCTGGCCAACATGGTGAAACCCCGTCTCTACTAAAAATACAAAATTAGCCAGGCGTGGTGGTGCACGCCTATAATCCCAGCTACTCAGGAGCCTGAGGCAGGAGAATCGCTTAAACCCGGGAGGCAGAGGTTGCAGTGAGTGGAGATCATGCCATTGCACTCCAGCCTGGGCAACAAGAGCAAAACTCAAGAAAGAAAAAGAAAGAAAGGAAGAAAGAAAAAGAAAGGAAGGAAGGAAGGAAAGAAAGAACGAAAGAGAAAGAAAGAGAAAGGAAGGAAAGGAAGGGAAGGAAGGGAAGGAAGGGAAGGAAAGGAAACCATTGTACATTTAAAACAAATTGCTGAAGAGCAACACAGAATATTTTATCTGCACATTAAACTCAGTCTGCCAAAAACACACTCATCATCTTTCTTAGAAAATCAGCAGCTCTTTTTCCAGACTTCCATCTATCTACTGATACAAAAATTTTTAAATAATAATAATGAAAAACACTTACTGGGCATTTTCTATGTGACAAGCACTATGATAAAATGATTTACATTTAGGCCAGGCACGATGGCTCATGCCTGTAATCCCAGCACTTTGGGAGGCCGAGGCGGGCGGATCACCTGAGGTCAGGAGTTTGAGGCCAGCCTGGCCAACATGGCGAAACCCCGTCTCTCCTAAAAACACAAAAATTAGCTGGGTGTGGTGGCGTGCACCTGTAGTCCCAGCTACTCAGGAGGCTGAGGCGGGAGAATCACTTGAACCCAGGAGGTGGAGGTGGCACTGAGCCAAGATCATCCCAATGCACTCCAGCCTGGGGGACAGAGCAAGACTCCATGTCAGAAAAAAAAATGTACATTTAATAACATATGTACCTCATAATAAATAACTGTACAGAATAGACACTATTATTATCATAATTTTACAGAGCAGGAAACTGAGACCTTAAAAATTAATTAACTTCCAGAAAGTTAACAGCAAATAAGTGAGGAAGGCAAGCTTCAAACCCAGACACAGCAGGTTAAACTGTTAAGGACCAGTAATCCAAGCAGCAGAAATTTGGATTTTTCAAATATTAATGCTTTGTAATGATTCATTTTCAAACAGTCTATTCTGTCAAATGTCAAGGACATTATGACCCAACAGCTAGGGTTATAAGAAGTTGACTGGAAGAAAGTTATGATATTCATTTTCTTTCTTTAATGGGTACCAGTGAGAAATCTAATCATCTCCTCTGAGTTCATCCATTCATCCGTTTAAGTAGCTCCTATGAGCCTAAATTTGAGGTCAATCTGCAATTTGCCATGAAAACACAGAGAAACTAACAATTGGGGGTGGGGGGGACTCTTTTATGAACACTCCGTGGGTGCTTTTGAATTTTCATGGCCAATAAATACTGTGGCATGATAATTCGGTGACTCTGCTTGTACTCTTTGATCTTAAGGGCATTAAAGCCTCCCTTTTTATGTGAATACAAGTAGTGACATATGAGCCTAACAAGAAATGTGAAGACATTAGCCCTTTTCAAATGGGGAAAGAGAAGAAATACATTCATATTTATACAATCTGTGTATATCCCACACACATTATGCACCCACAAAATCCCCAAGGGAACGGATAAGGAAGAACAAACATATCTTGACTCAATTAAGGTGCACAATGACGATAATTCATATTTACATTGACACTCCAAACTTCAAAGGATGCTCACAAAGAGACATCATCTCATTTTACAGAAAATGCAGCACGAAGCTTGCCTTCAGCAAAATAATAAGCTACACTAAGTCTATCATTTAGGCATCCATCCATCCAGGTCCCTTAAGTTACACCCTCAGACATCACCCCCACATCCTTCTGCCATTTTCTTCTCATTCTACACATCCTCTGGATTTGCTTTTTCTGTCCCTCAGGCCAATTATCCAACACAAAAGAATAGGTCTTTAAGAGAAAACACGCTTCAATCATTCATTCACTGAACAAACATTTATCAAGTAACCACTACATGCCAGGCACTGTGCTGGGTGCTAGAAATACAAATGTTGGCAAAAACACATAGTGCAGTCTTTAATTGGGGCCTACTCCACCTCTATCTCGGTCAGCTTGGGCTGCTATAATGAAATATCATACACTGGGTAGCTTCAATAACAAACATTTAGTTCTCAGTTCTAGAGGTTGGAAGTCCAAGATTGGGGTGCCAGCATGCTAGAGTTCTAGTGAAAGCTCTCTTCCTGGCCATCTTTTTGCTGTATTCTCACAAGGTGAAGAGAGAGAGAGAGAGCAAGCAAGCATATTATAAGGGCACTAATCCCATCAGGAGGGCTTCACCCTCATGACCCTCACCCCCTAATACATCACAGTGAGGATTCGGATTCCAACATGTGACTTTTAGGGAGACACATTCAGTCCATAACAGTCACCAACACAGAGCACTACAAATTGGTCAGGAGATAATTGTCTTGGCTCTGCTTTATTGGTTCTTACATTGGACTTGTCCTTCCAACTCTCGTTTTGTTTGCTCTTGCTCAGACTCAGAGATACATTTTCTTGAATTGGTCATCAGAGCTTGGTTCCTCAGCAATTCTACTTTTATACTACATCTAGTCTCTGGTATCCTGTATCCTGTCTATAATAGTCACAGAGTCTGCCCATTTGGCTTTGCTATTTCTACCTCAGCAATAAGAGCTCAACTGTCTGTAGCCCCATTATGAAAACTATGATAGGCTCCCTGCCTCCTTTATTTGAATTCCTGCCCTTACATCTCTCATTTGTCCTATTATCCTCTATTCCATATTGATCTAATTCTCCCCTTCCATTCCTCTTGGTTTACTCTCTTTGTCCTCTAGCCAGCACCCTTTTAAAGCCCAGTGATCAACCCTGGTAATATCCCAAGTCACTCTATGATAAGACCAAAAAACCCACAATACATTTCTTATGCATATTTTCCAGACTTCCTGGATCCCAGGGCTGCCACAGCTTTCATGGAGTCCAGCTTGACCAACCAGGGAAACCTATATTAGTGAAGCCATCAGAGTCTCTCAAAGCTAACTGATCTTCTCCGGAATGTGGGAATCTTCAATAGTCAGTCTTCTAAAAAATATCATCATCTGGGTCATTTGGTCCTCATGGTCACTGTTGTTAGGCAAACATCCAAGATTCTTGCTTTGGTAAGGGTCTTTGGTTTCTGATCCTCACCAAGAGGTTTTGAAAATCCCCCTAATTTCATGGCATAAAAAGATGTCCATATTGCCTTTGTGGAAGGCTGCCACCCAGTCATGAAACATCTTCTAGAAAATGTAACGTAATAGAACAAACACTGGATTGGATGTCAGAAAATCTGGATCCTTCTTCTTGCTACGTCACTGATTTATTTAGAGACTTTGAGTCATTTGCAACAGGATTCAGGTAACTCATATGCATAATGTGGAGGCCAGTCTAGCTGAAAACATGGTTGTTTCCAGATTATAATGTTCATGACTCTATTTCTGTTCCTCTATAACCAATAAGACAGATTTCTGTACCCTTTTTATTCTATTTGAAAAGCCCCATAATGTTATGGTTTCCTGGAACTTTGTGGCTGTGCTGGATAGAGCGATATGAAAACAAACAAATAAGCAAAACAACACAATCAGAATAAAAGGTTGGCTGCAGGTGCTTCTGTGTTACACTTAGGCACAGCCTAATTCCAGAAAAGCAGAGTTCACAGTGGTGAGTGTCATGGAAACTGCCTATGAATGTTACAAGACTTGCACGTAAACTGAAAGCCCCATTACTGGTTGAGGAGACAGAAGTGGAGAGGATTTTGTGCAGATGATTTTCTCCTTTTAATTGAACCACTCCAGTAGCAGGAACCAAACTGAAACTCCCTTAGACATTTAAATGACTCACATATTTTAATGCTTGAACATCAGCTCTGTGAATACCTAAAATGGGGCCAAGTGAAAATTGGATAACATTTGCTTGACATTGTCATTGGCCTTTCTCTAATGTCAAAGATGGATTTGCATAATTATGCTGAAAGCTAGGAAACTGCACCCAGCAGGAGGTTTCCTTGCTGGTGTTAGGTTTTAGTTCTACTCCAGCTGTGACTCTCAGGACGAAGAAAATCTTTCAGAAATGAACAGACAGAGTGCACACTTTCTAAAACAGTATAGTAACAGCCTAACGACAATTTAACTTGCATACTGATTTCCAAGGTATAATTAAGATAGGCCTGATAAGCAACTGATTGACTGAACAACCTTTTGCTTGGTATCAAAAGGGCTTCAGAGAGGAGAGTGTCCCAGCAATGTTACCTCATAAACCTCTTCCTGATTAAAATTCTTTTAAGCTGGCCAGATGCCTGATAGAAGCAAACTTCTAAAGGCTGCCCCTGTAACAGGTGTGTGTCTATGGTGCAATCCTGTCTTTCCAAGGTCACTGCAGTCATAAAGCATCTCCTGAATGTATCTATAAGGGAAAATGCTGAAGCAGGTGAGGCCTCTCTGGGTTCCAACTTTTACCCCTTACATGGGGCACTTACTAACCTCAAGCTCTCTTTCCCCATATGCTTTTTCATTTTCAAATCCTCCTCTCAGAAAAGAATTTGAACCCCTTAACATCCTAGAGAATCACTTCTCTTAGTCTGTCAAGAAATCATCTCAATGTTTTTAACTTTCACTTGTAAATGACAACAGGTCTGTTTTGCTATAATTTTAAATAACACCTAAGTACTTGCAATATATTAATAAGAAAAATAATGAGAAGTGTAAAATTCCTAAGCTCCTGGAATGAAGCTCCAACAAAAGTGAACATCCAGATTGCAGTCAACTGAGAGACACATTCCTAAGGACTACTAGTCAGTTCACCTGGTACTTGTGAAATCATAGAGTTTAGATAGCAATGAGCTTGGTTTTCCAAAGCAATATTTTCAAGCAGACCTAACAATGTATTTCTCATTGAGATTTCACAGCTTACAAAGCCTTATATGCTTGTTGTTCACTCTCCTGTTAATTTAAACAATTTCCATGCCACCTCTGGGTTTCACTACAAAATTCATAAATATCTAAGATTATTTCATGGAGAAAAGCACAGATGAAAAGTAGCCCTTTTTCATTCACATGCATTACTTGCTAGGTTCAAAATGAGATTGTTTCTTTGTTTGCTTTTACTGCTTGTATGGCACTAACAAGCAGAATCTGCACATGTAGTTCTCCTCTGACCATGTTATCCTGTCTTGCATGTATATAGAGATAACTTTTGTCAGACTTCAAATGCCAAAGAGCAGGGCATATCTTCCAGCTTATTTCTGGTTTGAGCTGGAGGTTGCAGCTTGTGCAATTTGGTAGACAGCAATTCGCCTTGGAACAAGCTCATAAACATGGAATAGGAAGATAGATTGATTCAGAATTTCTGATTTTTTTTAAAGGGCAAGAGAGCAAATGTCTAGTTTCTAAGGCAAAAAGGTAGCAGCAGAAACAAAAGCCACACACATTTTAACTGAGCACTATTGTTATTATTAACACATTGCACTAGTATCACACTTTACAGTTTACAATGACCTTTTACAGCCGTTATCTCATTTGATACACCCACCCTGTGGAACAGATGTGCATTAATATAGGCATTTGACAAATGAAGAAATTCGGGCACAAAAAGGTTAACTGACTTACCTAAGGTTGCACTGTAAGTTGGTGTACATATGTTGCCTTTTGTGCTAGATAGATAAGGAATGGAGGCATCTGAAGAACTCTCAATTCTGTTTTTTATGAGTCCCGATAGAGAAGAAAATCCCACAGCAGTGCGTTGCATGCTCATCTTTATTTCAACTAATGTTTTCAGTATGTAAAACGTTGTGCAGAAGCAGCACACTTACAGGTTGCTCAGTGAAACTGGCATGATGCAAATGTGATGGGTAATGTTCAATAAGGAACTAATGCTCAACATTATCTGCCACTTAATCAATGTGCAGTGTGGCCTAGGCACCACAAAACATCCAGATTTACAGCATTAATTCTCATGGATTTTATGATTGCTTATTTCCTGATAAATTTGGTAAATTAACATCTGCCCCTCAAACAAGTCATGGAGTAATTATTCTCATGGCTTGATTTTTACTAACCATCAGCCAACCCACTTAACAAATGTTGAACAATAACCTGTTGTTGATGTGTCTCCCAGATTGTGAGAGACACGTCTCAAAGCTGAGATATTCTGTGATATCTATTAGGATTAATTTGCAAGATCTAAAATGGTCATGTTCCCCAATGTCTCTGGAGTGTAGCAACAAATACCAATTAGCGAGAACACCGGGATACTTCCTAATCCCCTTCCTACTAATTTTTTTAAAGGAAAAAGAAATGAAATGGAAGTTATATCATATTCCATGAAGGCAGGCTTTCAAACATAAAAAAGTGGGAGTTTTGCAGCATTTATAGCAAAACTTTGCTTTCCTTGGAGATATTTTTAAGGTAATTTGATATTCTGTGTTTTAAAGGCTACTTCTATAGGGAAAAATAAGGTTTACTCACCAAATTTTATTGTTGAAAAATAGCTACTAAACCTGCTAGGTGAAATGTGTTTATGTGAAAAAGCTGTACTTTGAAGATGGTAATTACCACTTTATATGTTTCCATTGCCACTGCTCAATTCTCATTTTCATAGTTTAAAAAGAAAAGCAGATTTAAATAATGCAATGCTTATTAGCATATGAATATGGACCTAATTGTCCCTTTTTAACTCTAAGAGGTAATTTGGAATATAGTCTATATAAGCAGGTTAAGAAGCTTGCCACATATGCAATTATGACTAAACACTTTCATTTTGAAAATTGCAACCTTATCTCATTGTCTTTTAGTAGCAATGTCTTGTGTGCTGCCTGTCACTCTGCACTTTCCTTAGATGTTTATAGGAGTATGTGTAGAGTAGTAAAACCAGTATAGTAAATTATAGCAGAGTTGATCAGTGCCTTGTAGCACTGTGTAATACTGCACATACTCAAATTGCATCAAACAAAGCCACAAAGATAGTTGAAAAATGAAAACAAAAACAAAATGGTTATTTAGCATCAAGTAGACCCTGAGATAGCCCCCAGGTTTTTCTTTTAAATTCAGTTTTCTTTTGAATTGGACGAACCCATTCAGGAAGTGAAATAGCCTAAAAATGTTCTAGAAGTTTCTCAGAGATTTCTTCAGTGACCTTTCCTAAGACTCGACAAAAAAATGCTTCTACCCAATACTGCAAGTTTCTTCTTTCTACCAGCTCAGAAAGTGCCTGTCACATTTCAAAACATGTGCTAGAGACCAATGAGATTTTAGTTAAATTTGCTTAAGGATGATAAACACTCATTTTAAAGACACTGGGCTCATTTATATATATGATTGCTCAAGCTGTTAAAGTGAAAAACTCTCTTGAAAAAAATAGATTTCCTTTGGACTGTGTATTGACAAATACTAGTTTGGCTAATTGTGTTTGTTTGGATGGATTTTAATCCTGAATGACTAATCAAACTGCCATTTCATAGACCACATGTATATGAATTTCAAAATATCCTTGCTATGCATACTTGATATCCCATGCAACCATTTTTAATATATTTGTTCTATGTTATACTGACATCTATGGACCCCATAAGAGAAATTCAGCTTTTTAGAAAAATTCTGTTAGCTGCTAATGAGCAACTTAAAATGTGGCTCAACCAGGTAGACTAAGGGTCCTAATCTATTGTGTGTGAGCAACTAGTTGATCTTTGAACCTTATCACTTTTTTCAAAATCATTATGGAGTTCTTCTCCCTACCTACAATCAGAACTTAAGGGAGAGGGAATGAGTGAATCACCTTAGTAAAGAATTAGGGCATCTTGGCCGGGCGCGGTGGCTCACACCTATATTCCCAGCACTTTGGGAGGCTGAGGAAGGCAGATTACGAGGTCAGGAGATCGAGACCATCCTGGCTAACACGGTGAAACCCCGTCTCTACTAAAAATACAAAGAAAAAAAATTAGCCAGGCATGGTGGCGGGCACCCGTAGTCCCAGCTACTGGGGAGGCTGAGGCAGGAGAATGGCGTGAACCCGGGAGGTGGAGTTTGCAGTGAGCCAAGATCGCGCCACTGGACTCCAGCCTGGGCGACAGAACAAGACTCCATCTCAAAAAAAAAAAAAGAAAAAGAATTTGGACATCTTAAATAAAAGAGTGGTCCTTATTGGTGAGACAGTAAGGGGGATCCTGTCAGTGCACTTGTATCCATTTATAGTATTAATTCAATAAGATTTATTATTGTAATTGCTGTATACTGAACACTGAGCTAACAACTAGGGGTACAATGACTAAAGATATACTGTTCCTGTCCCCCAAGGAAGTCCCAATCTAATGGAGGAGACAAAGTACGAAAACATAAAATACAAGAGAGGATGATAAGTACGATGATAGAGTGTTTTTGTCAGGATAGGCTAAATGCTACAATAAATCTCAAAATTTCAGTGGTGTAAGTCAGTAAAGACTTTTTTGCTCATTCGAGTCAAAGCCCAATGTGGTCAGTAGGAGCAGAGAAGCATCTAATCCAGCTAGTCATTTAAGGACCGAGACTCCTTCAGTCTTATAATGCTACCATCTTCAGTGCATGGTCTCCAAGGTCATTTTGAAGAGGAAAGAGAGAGTGTGAAGAAAACACATCCACTTCTACCTGCTTCAGCCCAGAAGAGACACATCACTTCTGCTCACATTCTATAGGGGAGAACCAGTCACAGTGCCCCATTTAAACAAAGGGAGACTGGGAAAGATATTTCAGCTCTGTTCCTAAGAAAAGAAAAGAATTTTGGTGGACAACTATTGATAACTAGATGTAACTGGTAGTAACCAACTTGTTAACTAAAGGTAACTAATGATAACTAGAAGAAGCCAAGATGCAAAAAACAAACAAAACCAAAATCCTCTCGAATCTAACTTATTTCATGTTAAAATCATAGTGACAACTATAGAAAACTAGAAAAAATAGAGAATCATCTTAACTAGTAACTAGCTAACTAGATAATCAGAATAACTGGAATAAGGCCAAGAAACTCAGGATGATATTTTCATCTCAACTCTAATTTCTCATCTCTTGCTTGAATAACTAGGGATGACTAGATGTAACCAATGTTGATTAGATAAATAATGAATTAGAGACAACTGGAGTAAACCAAGAAGCTAAAAAGTATTCCTCTTAAATCTAACTTTTCATTTCTTGTTAGAAGAACGAGTGAAAAGTATAGAAAACAAAAAACAGAGAAATGATACAATTAGTTAACTAGTAACAAGCAAACTAATAGCGAAATGTTATAGACAACAAGAATAACTGAAGCTTAGAAGATCAGAAACACACATTCCAATCAATTATAACATCCTATTTCTTATTTAAATAACTGAGAGTAACTAGATATAAGTGGTGGTAAACAGGTAAATAGTTAACTAGAGATAACAAGAATAACTAGAGGCAGCCCCCAAAAACTGGAAAAAAAAACTGAAAAACACATTTCTCTCCAATTTAATTTCTTATTCCCACTTTCTGAGCATTGTCCACCTCTCTATTTCCTCGTTGTTGTAATATGTTCCCTATTAGGATACCCCATTGTTTCACTGTAAATCCTATCTGCTTCTACTGATGTTGAAGACCAATTCCTTCACTGGATGGCTATGTCCAAAACATCTGCTCCATTACTAGTTGGAGTGTAATACTCCTAGATTGGTGCTCAGTGATGGGCCACAGAGAGCCAGGTATGAAGTGTTGCCCTGTTTACACAAAAGGAGGAGGGGTTGCTGGAGCACAGACTATATCTGGAATGCTGAGAGAGCCAGACAACCAGTTTGGATTTGGCCATTATAGGAAAGTACATTTTCAAATGACAGCAACCCAAATTAAAGTCACTTGGGAAAAAAACCAAAATGATTGGGTTATCTAACTGGGAAGTCTAAGGTAGATATGGCATATTTGAGCCAGATGCTGAAATGATACCATCGAGAATATTTCTGTCCATCTTTTGCTTTCCTTTGTTTGTTGGCCCCATTCTCTTCTCCTAAGATAGATTTTTCCATATGGCAGGAATGATGCCTGTTTGTGGCTCCCTTTCTTATTCTAGATTTATGACCTCAAAAGTAAGGCCAATTTTCTCTAGATCAAAATTGAAAATTTCAAGGAAGGAATCTGATTGGCTAAGCTTGGTCAATACTCAACTCAGAGTAATTAGTGTAGTTACAGAAATGGAGTTTTATGTTTGAATGGGCTTGGGTCAGCACCCAAGCCCTGTGACCAATGAGATAGAGCACTATGATTAGCAGCTGCCTCAACAAAATCACATGATTGTACAGCACGAGGAGCAGTTCCGCCAAATGAGGTAAGGGTGCTGCACAGAAAAACCAAGATATACCCACTACAGCATCCAAGCACTTGTAATCAAAGTTTTTTGAGCAGACAGGTCCAGACCTCTATTGAGATGTCCTCCGGGGGTTTGCCATGGATTGGAACTAAGTTTATTCTAAGGTATTGCTTGCTGAAGGATAGTTGTGCTGTTAGAATATTTGTCAGGTAGTCATCTATGATGAAAACAGCATTGGAAACAGTTGGAATTGAAAGATACAAAGATGAAAACCACATTTGGTGTAGAGTGAAGTATTCTTGATAGATATGTAATGTGGTCAGTGTAAGAGACATCCAGTGAGGGTAGTAAGGCTACCTGCATATTTTGCTATAGCAGGTATAGAAATTGAGTCATTGCTCAAAAATCTGGGACTGATGTACAAAGATAAGTTTGTAATCAGTAAGATGTCAAAGAGACTTTCTAGATCCAAGAGTTGAATTTAGATAGAAAGCAGAACAGTTACCTAAGGATGCATATTTGTGCAACCTATTTTTAAGAGAATCTAGTTTCAAGGTAATGGATGGCATCATCGCCCCAAAGTCATGAGTCATCCATGATCAAATCCAGAATTATGAAGGCCCATGTTCAAAACAGTTTTGGATACATTAAATTATATAATAGATATTAAGTGCTTAACACAATCAGCACTTTTTTTTTTTTTTTTTTGAGATGGAGTCTCGCTCTGTCGCCCAGGCTGGAGTGCAGTGGCCTGATCTCGACTCACTGCAAGCTCCGCCTCCCGGGTTCACACCATTCTCCTGCCTCAGCCTCCCAAGTAGCTGGGACTACAGGTGCCCGCCACCATGCCCGGCTAATTTTTTGTATTTTTAGTAGAGACGGGGTTTCACCGTGTTAGCCAGGGTGGTCTCGATCTCCTGACCTCATGATCTGCCCACCTCGGCCTCCCAAAGTGCTGGGATTATAGGCGTGAGCCACTGCACCTGGCCACACAATCAGCACATATTAAATGTTCTCATAATAATGAGAGCCAGTGGCTCTCTCATTATTATTACTATGTGCATGGCACCATGCCAGGTATTTTAGATACATTATGTGACAATAATCCTATTTAGATGAATATTGTTACAATATTTTAAATAATTTGCTAAGATAACATAAATTTTTATTTGCAGAGTTGGAATTTAGCCTAGGTCTATCTGACTCCAAAGGTTGTGTTCTTACCATTATGCCACAGGGCTCCCGTGAAATGTTGGTAACATCCTATGAAACCTAGAAAGACTAGGTACAACAGTCTACCACTTCCTACTTCCCACTGCAGTTTCATAAGTATTATTGAGACTTTAATGTCATCACTCTCCAGGATAGATAACTGATACTTCTTATCCATGACTTCTTAGACTACATTTCCTCTCACCTAGGTCTCTGAAAGACATTCAAATTGAAATAAACGTGGAAGGAAGATTAGAAGAAAACTACCTTCCAGACTGAATACAATGTGTACCAGTTCAGACACTGTACTATCCATAACAGCCTCAAAGTCTTTCAGAAATTCATGAAAGTTGTATTTCATTATGTACTAGAAGAGTGTTGGGTTATCAGTCTACTTTAGCAATAATGGGATGTACTCCAATGTTCTTGCTTGAGTGAATAGAACATCACATTCTGGACAGATCTAGTGGCAGCATCAATTCTATAAAGAACTCCAGAAATGTCAATTTAACCTTCTAATGTCAGGTTTCTTATCTTGTAAGGAATTCAGATGTCAACTCCAAAATACCATACCATACTCTAAGCACCAAAAATATACCATATAATACCTAGTCTTTCTAGGTTTCATGGGATGTTACCAACATTGCATGGGAGGTCCGTGGCATGTGGTTGCTATAACCAAGCCAGACGCTACCTACACACTGTGCTTCTGTGTTTCATAGAACACTAGAGTCCCACCACACATATATTGATAGACAGACAGACAGATAGATAGATAGATAGATAGATAGATAGATAGACAGACAGACAGATAGATATTGCTAGGGAGAAAAGAAAATATATATGGTGGTCAGAATATCTGGGAAATAGTGGTTTAAATGTTCAACAGGGCCAGGTGCGGTGGCTCACGCCTGTAATCCCTACCCTTTGGAAGGCCAAGGCAGGAGGATTGCTTGAACCCAGGTCTATTGTCAAGACCAGTTTGGGCAATATAGTGAGACCCCATTTCTGCAAAAAAATATAAGACTTAGCTGGGCATGGTGATGCATGCCTATAGTATCAACTACTAAAGAGGCTGAAGTGGGCGATAGCTTCAGCCCAGGAGGTCAAGGCTGCAGTGAGCCAATATTGTGCCACTGCACTCCAGCCGGGGCAACAAAGCAAGGGCCCGTCTCAAAAATAAAAATAAATAAATAAATAATAAGTGTTCAACAGGTTTATTACTTATTAAATTCTCAGAGATTTTAATAAGCTTATGTACTATAAATCTTTAGGAGAAGCATCTACTATGAACTGTTTTCAAATGCATTTGACCAGGAATTTGTTTGCTTGTTTGTTTTTGATGACTATGTGCTAACATACTACAGAAAACCAGTATATTTCCATGAAATACAGTTTACAGGATGCTGGTCTAGGCTAGCATAGGAATAAGTATGACACAAACCAATTGGTATCCATACTGGAAGATCAAGGCACTAGATACTTCTGGCAGCCAACCCAAAAATTCTTGCATTAACCCAGAGAAAGCTTGATAAGAGTGCTTTCCTCACCACACAGCATGTCTGACAAACGTCTTTTAAGCCCAGGAACCAATGTGTCTGAGGAAGGTCCTGTGAACTCTGGGCCCACTTAGGTTACATACCCTCCCCAGGCCTTGCTGTGCTGAGTTCACTGATAGAGGCTGGGCTTCCTGTTTCCAGAGCACACTCCTGTTCTCTCACTGGCACAGAAACTCTTTTCTCCATTCCAGTCATTATGGCATTAATCCTGACCTCTTGCTTAATTCTTGTCAGATTCCTCTCCTTGGGGACTGTCGATGATTAAGTGATAAAGTATGATAAGTAAATGACATGGCCTATGTTTTAAGAGGTAAATTACACATGTAAAACACTCAATGCAGTGTCATTTGGCATATACTCAGTAAATGTTAGTTTCTAAATAGATGTCAAAGATTTCTTTAACAAAGTCGACATCCATCCCAGACTTTTTCTTTTCATTTTATACACTTTGCTGTTATTTGGAATTTTTAAAGCTGCAAACTTAAATTACCCTCATTTTAAAAATTATAATAACTAAATAAGCCAATCACAAAGAAAAAAAGCACTATGTGATTCCACTTATGTGACATACCTGGAGCATTCACAGAGGCAGAACATACAATGGTGGTTACCAGGGGACACGGGGAGGAGGAAGTATTGAGTTAGTGTTTAATGGGTATAGACTTCTAGGCTTGCAAGACGAAAAGAGTTCTGGAGATCAGTTGCACAAAAATGTGAATGTACTTAACACCTCTAAGCTATATATTTAAAAATGGTTGAGATGGTGAATTTTGCATTATATGTATTTTACTCCAATTAACAATTTTAAAAATTAAAATTAAAATAAATAAATGAAAACATGTCTCTCCCTTCCTCTTGTCCTGCTTAAAAGTCTGCTTACCCTTTGTCTCCCACTTAACCTATTTTCCATATTGCCACTGCAGTGGTAAATCTGACCACAGTACTCCCCATTAATCACTATAGGATAAAATGCCAAGTTTTCAGCCTGACATGCAAGGCTTTTTAACTAAAGCCCCTACCTAGCTCCATCTCCTAACACTGCCCCATTTTGTACCTCTGATCAAGCCATACCACATTGCTCTTTTCAAAATGTGGTATTTCATGACTTCTTGTCTCTGCCTAAAATGACTTCTCAGAATCCTTTGTATGCGTGCTGAACACCTCATCTTTCAAGACTAGGCTTAGTGTCTGCTCTGTGGAGCTTTCTTTGACCAAGCAGAACACTGCCTCTTTTGTATCACCACTCTACCTGGTAGAGCACTCCATCACTGCAGGTAGCATGCAGTATTGCAATGGTTTGTTTATATGTCTGCATCCCTCAGTAGACTGAGAGGACCTCAAGGGCTCATTCATGTTTGTATCCCCAGGGTTTAGAGCACGGTGCCTCCTACATAGGAATTGATTAATACATGGTTGTTGGGTAAGTAAATGAATGTATGGAAGTGGAAGCACATATCTGAGAATTTTTATCCCCATTTTCACTACTACTATCAATAAAAATCCACAAAAATCCTTAAAGAAACTGTGTGTTCTCAGGGTAGCAGGCAGACCAATACCTGGTGATAGAAAAGAAAAAGGGTGGGAGCAGCCTCAAATGCCTAAAAGTGTCTGCCTTCCTTCTCTTTTCCTGTTCCTGAAGAGATCACCACTATCTTGGAGTCAGGGTTTGTTCTCTTTCACACTGCCTGCCTGATAAAGGATTGAATAAGGGTAGGGAACAGTACTGGAGGAGAGTCACCCCAGGAAAGGGGAATTTATTCTGGTCTTCCTATGTTGGATCAGAACTGTTTTTCTTTTCTTTTTTTTTTAATTTTACTTTTTCTGGTTACATGTGCAGAACGTGCAGGTTTGTTACATAGGTATACATGTGCCACGGTGGTTTGCTGCACCTGTCAACCCATCATCTAGGTTTTAAGCCCCGTACGCATTAGGTATTTGTCCTAATGCTCTCCCTCCCCTAGACCCCCACCCTACCCCCACAGGCCCCGTGGTATGATGTTCCCCTCCCTATGTCCATGTGTCCTCATTGCAGAACTGTTTTTCATAGAAATGTTATTATATATGATGTACATAAAGCTTTACTTCAAGCACATTATAGGTTAAGTAGCCTCGGGTGGACTGGTTTGGGAATACAACCATAATTTATAACATTGTTTATATAGGAAATTTGTTTCTGAGTTCAAAGAAAAAAACAAACTTTTGGAACTCGACATGAGGACTTCCTGAATTCTTTTTGAAAATACAATAAGTGTGTCAATAGGAATCTAGAGATTTATGAAAATGAAGAGTTTTAACTAGGGGAAAAGTGATCATGGCAATATTTAGCTGTAACACTGTAGGCATTATGACTAATTTATACCAATCTTATTCTGTGGTTCTCAAATTACCCATTATTACAACTAGTCTTAAACTCTATAACAAGGTAATTTAAATAAAGTTTTAAAATGCAAGTTCTCATTTTAAACCCAGTCTCATAAACATCCAGCATCCAATACAGCCTGTGTTGTGTCATACATGATGCCTGCAACTTGCTTTAGGACACAAGCAGCCTGTAAAAGCGGTGCACCCTCTCTCAAGCACTTTAACAGCAAAATGTCAGGCCATGAAAATGACTCACTAACTTACAGTTTGTCATCAGGGTAAAATATTCCCTGAAATGAAACAGTCTTCTGTAGGAACCCTCTGTATGTAAACAGATGCATCTGAAACCCATATGACCTATATGGTTATTTCTGGCCATTCCCCTTCCCACATCCAAATGTTTGTGATATATTACTATGCAGTTGAAGGCTGCAAGGCAATATGCATGATTTGAGAGGAAACAGTTCATTTACTGACACTACACAGAAAAGCTGAAGAAAGAGGCTTTCTTTAAAAAAAAAAAATAGAAGAATCTAAAACTGCTTTTAAGAATCACCCATTTTCCTGTTACAAAAAACAATCGTGGATATCTGTCAAATACTAATGACAGTCTGTCAATCACACCCAACCCCACCCCTCCCTGTTTTCAAGAGCTTGTCTTCTTATTGTAAAACTAGCTTTTAACTTTTTCCAAAGCAACAGAATTATATTGCTGCTACGTGTGACTGAAATGTGTGACAGGTTGTTTGGATTGTAATTCCAAGGTCCCAGTTATGACCTACCAGCTAATACACTCTCCTTATTCAATAGAGCCTTGTGTCTACATAATGTCAAACAAATGGTAGGGCACTAAACAAATAATGAGCTGATTTAGTAACCTGTGGAGTGTCTCAGGTTATGCTGCACAGTAGGTTGGCAACTTGAGATTATTCTGAGAGGCACAGTGAGGCCTGCCCCGTGGTAATACTGTGATATCGAGCGATTGTCTGGGCCATTGTCCCACATCTTGTCTGGGTACACAGTACTGAACATGGTAAACACATTCATTTACTAAATACTTGAATGAACCCTGAGGAAAGACTTTTAGATCTTTCTGAGATGGATTAAACTCACCTAGTTTTTTTCTTATTTTAACCAACCGATTCACGCACATTTCAAGGAATGAACTACTCAAACAGCAGCAATATTTTCTTAAATGTTCCCCCAGGGAAATCTTAGGCTATGGCAAATTAAGAGAATTGCTCTGTCTGTCTGGTGACTCAGGGCACAGCTGGATTAAAAGAAAACGATATATTAAGTGTGGGTCCTGGTGAGAGCAGGAGTGGGAAATGGCCTGAAGTGTTCAGGGAAGGTAACAAAGAAAACATGGGCCTTGGGGCCTGCTTTTTAAAACAGATGACACTTGTCCTCTCAAACTCTGCTTCTCTCTACCTCTGAATTCATAAAAGCATCTTTCTCTCCAATCCCAAAACATGATGTACACCTAGTCATTCTCCAAGTTCAACCTTCCTGACTTTCCTATGAACATTTATAACACTTATTGTCACATTCAGCATGGACAACTCTACTGACTAATATAGCTAGTACCATGACTTGTCTACACAGCTGGATCATAACCTACCTGAAGAGAGGGGCATTGTCCTCTATTTCTCAGGATAACTGTGCAATGCTGGGTAACTCTTCTCTTCCTGCTCCTGCTGGATGTTTTGACTCTCTCTTTGCTTACTAACATGCATAGGACCTTCTCACTGATTAAAAAGACAACAACAACAAAAACATGACTCTGCCTTCCCTAATGTTTTATCATCAATCTTCTTTTCTTACTGTATTTCTTTCCCTAGATGATATCATCCACTCTCAGGATTTCAACCATCAACTATGAAGATGGTTTGTAAATGGCAATCTCCAGCCCTGATTTTGTCTTAGAATTCCAGTACTACCTCGCAAAATTGCCCGATGACTTGCATAATTTTCTGTCATCTCATACTTGGCCTAGGAATAAAATCCCCCTCCAACATCTAAACTGGTTTTTCTCCCCTGACATTCAGATTTCTACTAATGGAGCATGAGTCTCCATATTATCATATTAAGTTCAGTTTATTTCAGCAAATATTAACTGGGTGCTTACCATGAACAAGACATTGAGCCCAGAAATCTTGCTAGCATATTTAAATCTTTCCTCTCATTTTGTGTTCAGTCTAACCTGAAGCTTAGTATGTTCTTCCTTTGAAATGTCACCTGTATCCAAATCTTCCTCTCTATTCCCCTTGTCCCCGACCTCAGCAGTCCCAGGACTCATGTTCTTACTATGCCTGTGTTATTACAGCCTTTTGGCTAGTTTCCATGCCAGTATCTCTCTTTTCTCGATTGCAGTGGTTCTCAAACTTTGCTGAATATTAGGAATATCTGGGGATCTTTTTAAAATCGTAAGGCCAAGGCTATATCCCATACTATTAAGTCACAATCTCTGAGGTTAGGAGCCAGACATCAGTATTTTGTAAATCTCCCCAGTTGATTTTAATGTGCAGTCAGGTTTGAGAACCCACGATTATTCCTCTCTACTCACTACTGCCAGGACATTTACAAACACTGCTTCATTATGTAACTTACTGGTTCAGAAACCTTTAATAACCCCCCATTGACCAATTTCAAGGCTCTTTACATTCTGATTCAATACTAGCTCATGAAACCTATGCCTTCCCACCTCAATGACCATCCACTGGAATGCCTTTCCTCTGCTTATCCAAATCTTACTTGCCCTTTAAGGTCTAGTTTATTTTAAAAAAAGCCTTCCCCACTTTGGGAGGCCGAGGCGGGCAGATCACAAGGTCGGGAGTTCGAGACCAGCCTGGCCAATATGGTGAAACCCCGTCTCTCCTAAAAATACAAAAAAAATTAGCCGGGCATTGTGGCACACGTCTGTAATCCCAGCTACTCAGGAGTCTGAGGCAGGAGAATTGCTTGAACCCAGGAGGTGAAGGTTGCAGTGAGCCGAGATCGCGCCACTGCACTCCAGCCTGGACAACAGAGGGAGACTCTGTCTCAAAACAAAAACAAACAAACAAACAAACAAAGCAGTCCCTAAGGAATCTAGACCACAATGATTATCTCCCCTCTGGACACTGAAGCACTTTTTGCCTATATAGTCCTTTCCTATCACATTGTAGTAATATTTTCTGCTCTTATGTCTCATTTTCAAACTAGTTTGTATGGTTTTGAGGACATAGTCTATATCTACCATATGACCCCTACTGTACCTACAGTACAGTGCTGCAGCGCTATGAAAATTATAGACATTCAATAAATATATACAATGGTTTATGTCCATCCAATCATAAAGAATATTTCAATCCACATGTAACTAACCTTAAATGTTTGTGCCATGTCGTAATATAATAAAATTAGGCAGTATGCTTAATATTCTCTTTTTTTTGAGACACAGTCTCGCTCTGTCGCCTAGGCTGGAGTGCAGTGGCGCGATCTTGGCTCACTGCAAGCTCTGCCCCCCGGGTTCATGCCATTCTCCTGCCTCAGCCTCCCGAGTAGCTGGGACTACAGGCACCCACCACCACGCCCGGCTAATTTTTTTGTATTTTTAGTAGAGACAGGGTTTGTATTTTTAGTAGAGATAGGGTGTCACAGTGCTCGCCAGGATGGTCTCGATCTCATGACCTTGTGATCCGCCCGCCTCGGCCTCCCGAAGTGCTGGGATTACAGGCATGAGCCACCATGGCGGGCCAATATTCTCTACTTTCTGTCAGTAGACAGACGAACAGAAAAGAGGTTATCATTTTGAGATGGGGCTGCTTGTCTTGAATACCTCCTGACTGAGTATACTCAAAGGATGTAAATAGACTGCATGTAATAAACCCAAGGGAGGATATTAACAAGTCAACATTTCCTGTTCACGTGGGAATGCTAATTCCATTTATCAAAGATAGAAACATTATTCTTTTAGTCTGATCCTCCCTTTTCGGCTCCTGACGGCCCAAGACTATCATCACTAGTGGAGCCAAGAAAAGAGAGAAAACCCTCCCACTGACCTTCAGACCACTGGGTCAGAAAGTTAGGCTAACAATAAAGATTTTTATGTTCAGAAATGTTTAAATGGGCTATTTGTAACTGGAGGTAGCTATGGGTCACGTAAAAAGCAGGAGGCCTGGAGTCAGAGGAGCTGGGCTCAAATCCCAGCTCTGTCACTAAATAGTCCTGTGACTTTAAGCAAGTCACCAAGCCTCTCTGAAACTCAGTTTCTTCATCAGAAAAATGGGATGGGTAATAAATAGCATAGTGTTTGGGAGATTATTAAATAATACAATATATGTGACTGTCCCTAGCACATAGTAGGTACTCAATAAACATTAGCAGATTTGAATAAGAAGGTTAAAATAATCAGGCTGGGCACAGTGGCTCACGCCTGTAATCCCAGCACTTTGGGAGGCCGAGGCGGGCAGATCACTTGAGGTCAGAAGTTCAAAACCAGCCTGGCCAACATGGTGAAACGCCATCTCTACTAAAAATACAAAAAAATCAGCTGGGCATGGTGGCGGGTGCCTGTAATCCTAGCTACTTGGGAGGCTGAGGTAAGAGAATCCCTTGGTCCCTGGAGGCAGAGGTTGCACTGAGTCAAGATCACGTCACTGCACTCCAGCCTGGGTGACAGAGTGAGACTCTGTTTCAAAAAAAAACAAAGAAGGCTAAAATATGTTATTTGCACATTTAGCATCAAATGTAAATATTTTAACAAAAAGGAGCCATCCAGATCCCCAAGAATGTTCCATACATTTTTAAAAATGAGCGTCTTGTTTGGAAATAATTTCAAACTTAGAAAAATTACAAGAATAAAACAGCACAAAGAATACTCACCTATACTTTACCCATGATAATAACCCTATTATAAGCATTTTACCCCATTTGCTTTATCATTTTTATCTGTCTATCTAAATTTCCAAATCATTTGAGAGTAAATCACATACATCACGGCCTGTTGCCTCTAACTGCTTTGATGTGTATTTCCTAGCTATGAGCACATTGTCTTACATACCACAGTGCAGTTAATAATTTCAGCAATATCAACATCAGTCCAATATTTTATCTAGTCTACTAACTCTTTTCCAGTTTTGTCAATTGGCCCAATAATGCCCTCTATAGGATGTTGCTCCCCTCCCATACGAGATTCAGGCTAGGATAAGGTATTTCATTTAATTGTCATATCTCTTTAGCCCCATTTTATCTGGAACATTTCCACAGCAGTTCTTTGTCTTTTATGACAATGGATGTTTCATAAATTTTAAAATTGAAACTGAGTACTTTCATAAAGTATAGCAGTTAAGAGCATAGACTCTGAGGCCAGACTGGCTAAATTAGAATCCTACCCCTGCCACCAATTATCTGTGTGACCTTAAGCAAGTTACTTAATGTCTCTGTGCCCCAGCTTTTTCATAAAAAATGGGGCTGACAATGCTACTTCATGGGGTTGTTGTGAAGAGCAAACAAATTAACACACATAAGACATTTGGAAAGTGCTTACCACATGGTAAGTGCTCAATAATGTTACATATTAATATTATTACAATTCCAATGCCAAATCAAACGTACCCAAATTTACTGAGTACCTCTTACATGCAAGGTATTTTACTAAGACCAAGTCATATGTACCACACCAATTACAAAGTCATAGAATGTTGGACTTAAAAAGAGCTTAACGATTACGGGTTCTTAATTTTTATCACAGCCCCCAGAGAATCTGGCAAAAATCTATCAACAGACTTCCCTGCCTGCCCCCCCACCCAAACACACACACACACACACACACACACACACTCACAGTAGTGGTTTGAATGGTTGTTCCCAGAAAGATATGTTCACATCCTAATCTCCAGAACATGTGAATGTGACCTTACTTAGAAAAAGAGACTTTGCAGATGTAATTAAATTAAGGATCTTGAGATGAGGCGATCATCGTGGATTATTCAGGCGGGCCCTAAATCAGGTGGCAAGTGTCCTTCTAGGAAATACACAGGCAAGACAGAAGAGAAGGAAGCAATGTGAAAATAGAGGTAGAGACTGGAGTGATATAGCCACAAGTCAAGACATTCTGGCAGTTACCAGAAGCTGGAAGAGGCAAAAAACAGACTCTCTCCTAGAGCCTCTGGAGGAAGCTTGACCCTCCTGACCCTTTGATTTCTGACATCTGGTATCCAGAATGGTGAGAAAATAAATTTCTATGATAATTTGTTATAGCAGCCTCAGTAAATTAATACAAATATACATATTCACTCACGATTTGGTAGACTTCAGCTAGTCTGTGCATCCCGGGTTGAGAAACACTACTCTTATCCTACTTTATAATTTACCAATCAGGAACCAGATTCAGATAGACCCATAGCTAGGTATTGAACTAGAGGGAGGGCGGGCTGATGGTGGCAACCCCAAGGCCCTGATATGGGATGAGATATGGCTGATCTCAGGAAACATAACCTAACTAGCCAGACCTAGCAAATCAACGGACAGGGCTGGAATGTTTTCCCTGCACTTCATCAGCATCTCAGTCCTTCTTGCTTCCTCAAGAGCCATCTTTTCCACCACCATCAATATTTGCAAACTAGAGAAAACAAACATAGTTACACCGAAAGAATTTGAACAAAGAACACTTGCACAAAGAAAGTAAACAAACCTTAAACAATGGGGAGGGCATGCCATTTGTCCAAGTAAATTAAGATATTGAAAACATGACCATTCAAAAAAAGATTGTACAAAGAAAGTTAGACAGAAAAAGTGAGAGCTTGACCATAATAGAGATCAAACCCAAAGCTAGGTCTGGAAAAAGATTGTTCCCTAAACTTAATAACCAAAAAATGCTGTTAGGAGCCCGGGTTCATTTGGGCCCTGTGGGTTAAATTGTGTCACTAAAAAGATGTGTTGAAATCCTAATCCCAGTACCTGTGAACATGACCTATTTTGAAAATAGGGTCTTTGCAGATGTAATCAAGTTAAGATGAGGTCACTGGGGTAAGCTCTAATCCAAATATGACTAATGTCTTTTTAAGAAGAGGAGAAGAAACAGAGAGAGACACAGAGAGGAGAATCCCATGCAGAGACACAGAGACACACAGAAGGAAGACAGCCATGTAAAGATGGAGGCAGACATTGGATTGATCCTGCCACAAGCCAAGGAATATCTGGGGTTACTCGTAGCTAAAAGAGCCAAGGAAGGATCCTCCCCTAGGAGCTTCAGAGAGAGCCTGGCCCTGCCAGCACCTTGATTTGGGGCTTTGGGCCTCTAGAACTGTGACAAAATAATTTCTGTTGCTTTAAACCACCCAGTTTGTCTCACTTTGTTATGGCAGCGCTAGAAAACTAATACCAGCCCTTACTTGGGAATCCAAAAGACATTTACTGAATAACTAACATGTGCCAGGCACTATGCTAAGCCCTGGGAAAATACAAAGATAAGACAGGCCATTTCCTTGCTTTAAAACTGACTTCAGTTTTCTATGATGGAGTAGGTAATTTCTAGGGCCCCACAGATGCCTTTCTCTGTCCCGTGACCTGCAACCATATCTAGTTTTTGTCTTATTTGCTCATGTATGCAGAGTATGTAAGTGCTTTAAAGACAAGATGTCTCCTGGCATTTCTGACTACTCTACTTAATATTTATCCAGGAACACAGTCATTCAGACAGCTCCTTCTTCTTTTTAAGGTTCCAAGGAAAGGGGAATGCGGACGGGGAAAGGGAGAAGGTTCCAGGATAGCTTTCATTTTATTTCCTGCCCATATATTTCCTGGTAAAGCTATATTACCAATGACATCTCCCCTGCTCTAAAATGAGTAGCTCTTCACACACTTTATCAAACTCTATACACGGACCACACTGTGGCACTGTTTCATTCCCAAAATTTAATAAAATACACAGTTCATTTTATATCACAATATGAGGCCTTCACCTCATCGTTTATGGTGTGAGTGTCTGTAGTGTACATATTTAAGACCAATTAAAAGTCTACCTCAGTAACAGAGCCTAGGCGTCATCACTTGGCAATATTGTGCTGCTATTATGTGAAGTCCTTGGCAAATTGATGAAAGAGGCTTTATTACCTTGATTTGATTCCCATATTCATGATTAGAGATCCCATTTTCTATCATGCTCTACCTTCTCCCCTCTGTTTACCCTAGTAAGGTGCTTCTTACCTTGGGTCCTTGTGATATTCTTCCTTTGGCTGGCTGTGGTAACTTATAACACGGTGACGTCTTGAGATATGATCCCTCAGAAGAGTCATTTATTTTTAAAGTGGGATATCTTAGAGATGAAAAAAACCCTCGAATCTAGCTTACTGTATTCTTCACCTTGTGAAGTGGATATGCACATGTTCATTTCTTTTTTTTTGAGATGGAGTCTTGCTCTGTCGCCCAGGCTGGAGTTCAGTGGCACGATCTTGGCTCACTGCAAGCTCCGCCTCCCAGGTTCACGCCACTCTCCTGCCTCAGCCTCCTGAGTAGCTGGGACTACAGGCACCCGCCACCACGCCCGGCTAATTTTTTGTATTTTTAGTAGAGACGGGGTTTCACTGTGTTAGCCAGGATGGTCTCGATCTCCTGACCTCGTGATCCACCCGCCTCGGCCTCCCAAAGTGCTGGGATTACAGGCGTGAGCTACCGCACCCGGCCCACATGTTCATTTTAAAGAGAAGGAAACTGAGAGCCAGAGAACTGAAGTGACTTGCCCACGGGCAGAAAGCAGGAATGTGTCAAAGGTAGAACAAGCTCTTCATGCCTCTCTGATTTCCAGTCAGTACTCTTTCTTCTATACCACACTGCCTCATTTGACATGTTACAGATGGAAGGAATGCCTTCTATGTGCAGTATTCTGCCTTGAGCCTTATGGGATGATGCAGAAAAGGGTACAGCATGTCCATGCCCTCTAGCAACTTAGAACCTATTTTCCTTCAAATCGTATCATGCAGGCAGTGCCTCAACACCAGACTATCTCATACCTTATCTTGCCCAAGTCTAAAGAACTCTCATTCCGAGTCACTCAGGTTGGGGGAAATGGGGAGGTGGTTAACGATGCTTTCACTCAAATGCTTTCTTGTGACCGAAAGTCCGAAAATCTTTTTCCTTCTATATGCAATGTCTATTTTCCCCTGGGTGAGCAGTAGCCTTCTGTTAACCTCCAGCATCCTGTTGTGCTCTACCCTCCCAGGAAGTCAGCTATTTCTCCTGGTTAGGCTGGACTGTTTCTCTGTTGGAACAGAGATTCCTATCTTGCCAGGGCTTGCCCTCTCCAATGATGGGCAGTTTCTGTGGGACCTTCAGTGTGACTTTTTCTCTGTTCATGGCATCCCCTAATGTTCCACATAACAACATCTTCCCCATATTTTAAGTCCTCTGCCACCTTCATGCTTTCTTTGCTCTGTACCTACCAAACCTGCTGTTTGGCAAATTGATGAAATAGGCTGTATTTACCTTGATTTGATTCCCATATTCATGATTAGAGATCCCATTTTCTATCATGCTCTACCTTCTCCCCTCAGTCAGGTACCTGACTCCATAAGGGGTCAGGTATCGGCCCTTTACATATCACTTTGAATATGTTTAAATTCATTCACCTATCTATTCCAATTACAAATACTTTAAAGGATGTAGATATTGTTAATAGAAAAAAAAAGACATGGGCCCTTTCCTTCAAATAACTAATTTTCCTTTGGAAGAGACAAACAGACCATTACAATATAATGGAATGTGATTCCTTTTCTATTCAAAGTATGACTAGAGTACCATAGGGACCGCAGAGGAACATCTGACCCACACTAGGAGGGTTCAGGAAGGGTTTCTCAAACAGGTGATGGTTAAGCTATCTTGAATGACAAGTAGTAAATAAAGAAGCAAAGAAGAGGTAAGAATTTCCAGAGAGAGAGTGTGCACACAATATGTGCTAAGGCACTGGGGCATGAGCAGGCACTTAAGGAAGGAGTAGCTGTTCTGTGTGAATGGAACACAAGGCATGAGTTGGAAAGAAGAGTGAGATATGCTAGAAGGCTTGTGAGCCAAACTAAGGAGTCTGGGTTTTACCTCGAGAGGAATATGGGGCACTACTTAAGCCCTGTACATGGAGGAATGGCAAGATTTAATCAATCACTAAAATATTCAATCAATATCTCTTCCTCACCACCCATATTTAATCAATCAGTAAAATATTTCAAATCTGTAAAATATCTCAAAGCTCTGAGGTATTTTAGTGATTGATTATGTGTGGTGAGGAGGAGGGAAAGATTTTTGTAAATCTGTGTTTTGTGACCTCTCTGGGTAACTAGGCAATTAGTGGTACCATTCATGGAGATGAGGCATACAGATAGAGGCAGAAGAGATTGATGGGTAGCGATGGAGGCAGATTATATGTTTGGTTTTTATATATTCTTTTTTTTTTTTCATACAGGGTCTCTCTATGTTGCCCAGGTCTCTATATTGCCCACTACTTACAGGCGTGATCCCACTAGTGACCGGCACAGTAGTTTTTGGTCTGCTTCATTTCTGACCTGGGCTGATTCACCCCTCCTTAGGCCACCTGGTAGTCTCCAACTCCTGGGAAGTCACCATATTGATGCCTAACTTAGTGTGGACACCCAATCAGCATAGCATACTACGGCCCCGAACTCCTGGACTCAAGCAATACTCCCACCTCAGCCTCCTAAGTAGCTGGGACTTCAGATGTTCAGAAATGTGGAAATGTTGAAACTAGCACCCGGCTGGTTTTATACATTCTAATTTGAGGTGCCTATCAAACATTCAGAGGGTTCCAGTAGGCAGCTTGATACATGGATCTTGTAAGAGATCTAGTAGGTGGTATTGATTTTGAAATTATTAGCCACCATGTTCACTTGTCATTTTTTGAGGCCATAAGACATCTTTGGCTTCTGAATCTTCAAGAGCAGCTACCAGAGGCATTTTTAAGGGAGAGAAACTTCCAGGTATCTTTAAAACACTTTCATGGTCCTGCCACCTGCTGAATATGCACCACCAGCACAGTCTAGCTGCTCTTAACCCAGCACGGGTGTGTCGATTTGGCTGCAAAATCTAAGATATACAGCGGTTAAGGTATTTTTCAGAGGATGGTAAAAGACTCAAGGAAGTCAAACTTTGTATTTGTCAGTCTTTCTCCCTAGTTAAATAGCATGTATGCACCAAGGAGAACTGAACAGAATAAATAAGATGTTGTATACTCCTGGCGTTAGTCTTCTTGGTTCTTAATGGTCTATAAAGTCTTCCTAGCCTCTTGTTTATACACCCTCTAAACCATTCTGAACCACCATCAGGGTGCTCTGTGTAAAATACCACTCCCATCAGTCTCCAAAACCTCTGAAAGAACAAGTTCCAATTGCTCTAGTTGGCATTCAAGTTCCTCAAAAATTTGGTCCTAATTTACAGAGCTGAATTTAACTTTTCCTAACCTCTAACAAATTATCTGCTCCAACCAGGCCAGGCTGCTCACTTGTACTGCAAACAAACCAAACTTTTTCTGATTATAAACCTTTGGTAATGCTATTATTTTATGAGGTTGGAAAGCTTTTCCCAGCCTCTCTTCATAAAGCCATTCAAAGAATCTGCATTGAACACCTACTATGTACCTTCTTTGATACTCAAAGCTCATAATGATCTCTCTCTTCTCTACTACAGAAGGCATGGTTACAGTGACCATTTATTCAGAATAAAGTAACAGTTTTATATTTTTTAATATACGTAAATATTTAATATTAATTAAATATAAATTAATATTTAATTAATAATAAATATTAAATTAAAGCCATTCACTCATCAGGATTGTATCATAGAACCCCTTGCATAGTTATTTAAACATTTTGCCTCTCCAGCTACACTGGAATTTTTGGAGGTTTGGAGTCCAATTTTAGACTTCTTTGTACCCTACATGGCACCAATCACTTGCTAGGTATTTAACAGTTATTCAGTAAGTATCTGTGTTTGGACTAATAGCTAATGTTCTTTGTTTGAGTCTGGCAACATTCTTTAGGTGTGGCCTACCCTGGTAACTAGGAAGGTAGTGCACAAGGAAAATCAATGAGAGTAAGATTAAATTCAGCAGAAAATACATTTTAACAGAGGAGATTAGCCCTTCTGCTGAGTAAGCTGAGCCCTAGTAAACTGATCCTGCCTTCTTCCAAAGAGCTATGGAAATAAATCACCTTGTGGGCGAAACACAGTTAGTCTCCATTTGCAGGGGGATTTTAAGTGTCTCCATGGTTTAGTCGTCCACAAAAATCTCCCCATATTTAACATCTGCTCTGTCTTCAAATTACCCTGAGCATTTTTCTGAGACTGTGAAAATGAGCAAGGAGCTCTCACTTTCCGAAGTGTCCACAAAAGCCAAAAGGATATTAATTAGAGGCAGGAGGGGAGGGAGCAGGGAGCTGGTTTTACCGAAGGAAGTTACTCGCTGGGAAAGAAATGAAATGTGAGTTTAGGAGGTAGAACAGAAACCTTTTAAACTCTCTATGGCTAGACTGGAAACTGAATGCAAGGGATAGATAGAGATGGTAAAATGGGGCGATAAAAGTCAGAAGTTTCCTGTAACCTTGGAACAGAAGGTGATAGGGTCAAAACTGCTTTAAACTCTGTTTTTGGATACTAAGGAAAACTCCAGAAGTCAACACACTTTTTCTGTAATGAACCAAACAGTAAATATTTTAGGCATTGTGAGCTACATATCTATAGTCTCTATTGTATAATCTTTGTTTCTTTTAACAACCCTTTAAAAATGTGTGTATACACACACACACATACACACAGAGAGAGGGAGAGCTGAGGTTTCACAAAAACCAGCCACTGGTGGACAGTAATTTCCCCAGTCTTGCTCTAGAAGATGGTGATTTTTTGTGTAAATTCCAATTCCATTTCAACTTGAGGAATACTTACTGAGCACCTACTGCGAAAAGATCAACTATGCAAAGCCAGTGGTGGAAGCCCTCTATGATAAATATAAAGAGGATTCTGAATGAGGAAAAGACTAAACCTGGCAATAAACTAATCAGGGTTCCTTAGCCTGCAATAAGACAAATACTTCGAGCAGGAAGAACTAGCTCAAGAGGGGGGCAGGTTTGAGTGAATCTAACAGTCTGTGCAAAAGCTATTCAAAGCGAAAAAAAAAAATAAATGCTGAGTGCAATTTGAGCAGGACACTGAGCATCTGGCCAAATTAAAGCTAGGGAACTCCCTCAGGAGATTTCAGTGCAGACTCGAAAGCAGTCTGGAAGCTGGGGTCAAGGAGAGAGGCAAACGCTGAGAGTGTTTTTTAACCACAAAGGCAGGGGAAGTCCTGGGTTTTGTAATTACCAACCAGCTGACACCACTTTGGGACTAAGTAAAATCTCTGCAAAATGTAACTTACCTGCCTGGGATCAGTCTAAAATATCTTATAGGGTAGACTCTGATGGATGTAAAGAAACTATGCCTGAAAAATTGGGAGTCTGGGGACCCTGGGAGTTCTGGTGCAAGGGAGGAAGAAGTTGGAAATGTTCCCTTTTCCCCTTCCCCCACAATAACCACTTTTCACTAGAGAGGACAAAGCTGGCCTGAAGGTAGAAGCTACATAGTATCTAAAGAGCACCTGACAAGAAGCTTTTGAGAAGCCAAGGGAGTGGCTCCCCCTAGATACTGATTGAAAAGACCTAAGGGCAACAAGTCTTAAGCCAAGATCAACATGTCAAGAAGATAGGAAGAACAATGCTTTCCCCACCCACCGATAGCCCAGGGCTAGAGTGTTTAAGAAGGAATCAATGCTTGGTGCCTAATGGGGGGAGGAAGCGTTAGTGTGGGTGGTAACCATGTTAACCACAGGTGTCCTGAAAATAACCATCTATTTCAGTTTCCAAGTTGTTTTCACAACGATTGTTTGATCTAAAGCTTGCAAGCCAGTGAGGTACCAAAACATGACAGCAGTTATTCTCTCATTTTTAACAGACAAGGAAATTGAGACTCAGAAGGGTTGAGATGCTTGCCCAAGTGTGCACAGCTTGTAGATTGCAACACTACAGTCAAATATCCTCCAAATCCAATGCTACTTTTACACCAAGGTGGGAAATGATTGGCAAATAACATTTTTAGGATAGGTGACCCTCTTGGGAGTTAAGAGTGGGTGGAATGCAGATGAACAATGGAAAGATAAGGACGGTGGAGTCAGGAAAACAAGGCTTTCAGAGGCCTGGAAGTTTAAAACGCTTTTAAATTAAAACAGTTCTGGTTCCAGAGTCTGTGTTCCAAGGAAACAGAGAGTTGAGTTTACAAAAAAATGAATAAATAAAAATTAAAAAAATTTGAGGGCTACCTGGGAAAGCTACTGAGATGCAGTTAGGATGGCTTGTAGGGGTTTTCATCTAAGGCAGAGGAATACTCCAGAAGAGCAATGACTTTGCCTGATGACTTGACTACAGATGTTAGAAAAAAATAACTTTGGCCGGGCGCGGTGGCTCATGCCTGTAATCCCAGCACTTTGGGAGGCCGACGCAGGCGGATCATGAGGTCAGGAGTTCGAGACCAGCCTGACCAACATGGTGAAACCCCATCTCTACGAAAAAAAAAAAAAAAAAAAAAAATAGCTTTGATTTTGGACTTAAACACAAAGTAGGATGGGGTATCTAAAAGGATGATAATTCATTTACACAAAAGCCTGCATCATAAAATACATGTTTCCTTCATCCAACAAACAACTACGGAGTACCCACTACATGCCAGATACAGTTTGTGCTAGGTATGGGGGATACAGCAGTGAACTAAGACACTGTCTATGATATAGGAGACACCTACGGCTTAGTTGGCAATACAGAGAATAAATTGTTACAAAACAATGTGATAAGTAATCTGATAGAGATAGGAACTGGAATAAGAACTGAAACCTAGAGAAAGGAAGGAAGCTAGGGGGACATGCGCAGCTAGCCCAAGGCACACTGTCTCTCCTTGAACACCTTGAGCTAATGCCTGCTCCAACCCTGGGGTAGATGGGAAACAGTAATTAAAATGCTGGAAATGTGATAGTATATGAAACATGGCACTTGGTGAAATTTAACCACATAAAGTGTGAAACATAGTCATAGTTCTGTTGTTCTGCAATAAGGTAAAAACTGCAATTGAAAAAAATCAAACTAGATACTATGAACCATAAAAAAATATGAGCAGCATCTTCTCCTTCCCCCATTCTGACACACTATGCTTCTAGAAAGGGGTCTATGGAACTAGAGGAGTGGGACACAGAATTTATGTTAAAAGTTTAATTGGTTAATGTCATCCAGGTAAGAGTATGATGGGAGTGGTTGTAGGGGAATGTCATTAGTCCAGATGCATACTCTTTGATCTCCTGGAGATAATGAAGCAGGAAAGTTTATCCAAATAAACATTAAGCCTACTGTTCAGGGCCATCCTGGGCTACATTTTACCTCAGGAGGGATTGCTACTAAGGAAACCGTAGTAGAAAAAAGTACTGGTACTTAGAATGGAAAAACCCGTGCAAGCCACCTGCTATTACTATATTGCAAGAATCTCAAGTACTTTTTTCAAGCCACTTATTGTCCCTTACATAGAAATTACCCAGTTTCACCTGAGTTTTAACAGACGGTAATTGCTTAATTAAAATATAATAATAGTAACAGCTAGTATTTATTGAGTACCTATCCAATTCCAGGACTGTAAGGATATCATGAATCATCACAGATCTTAAATATCTACCCACTATTCCCATATCCTTCCAAAACATAAGTCCCATAAGGGTAGGAATTTTGCCTATTTTATTCACCAATGTGTCCCCAAGTGCTCAGAAAGTGTTTAACACATAGTGGATGCACAATACACATTTGTTCAACCAATCAATTAGAAAACTGAGACTTCAGAAGTTAAGTGATTTACACAGGGTCACACAACCGGCTGTATGTGGGGAATTTAGTCCAGTTCTATTTGATTTAAAATCTTTGTTTCTTCCACTATACTTGGCTCACTTTTGGTAAATCTAGTCCTACTTCACAGTTCTGATGGGGGAACAGTCACACTTTACTCCCTAGCACTCATGCCTGCACTGTCTTTCTCATTTGCTAGTACCAAATAAACACTCCACCTTTTGCTTAAAGCATTCACACCCACATTTCCTAGATATATTTCAAAACTCCCCATTTTACACCAAGATCAAATAACTGGGGGGCAGGAGGATGCCACTGCAGCTACAGCTTCCCACTCCAGCATTCAGAAAACTTGTCAGCATTCTGACAACTGTTAGCAGTTAACAGGTGCAAGGAACCCTGAAGATCATCTAGTTCAATGCCCTCACCTAGTGTAGGAATAATTCTAAAAATTATGAATTCCTTAGGGGGTAGGAAAGGTGTGCCAGGGGGTGTACAGAGCTGCAGGGTACGCATGAAGCTTCTTCCTGGACCTGAAATTTTCTAGACTGGGAAACAAAGTTAAATAATTTACATATTAAATATTTTCAACATTATTTTATATTAAAACCACTTCCAATATAGTTTATCATGTAGAATGCACAATTCACATAAGCGTTTAAAGATAAGAGAAGGGAGTGTGAGTTACCACTCAGGGAATATTTCCCTGAAAAGATGATATTTAAGTTGAAGCCTGAGAAATGAATTGAATTCGTGAGGCAAAGAGTGGGAAGAGAGTGGGGCCGAAGATGGGGTATGCAGAAGGAGTGGTGTGTACAAGGGTTTTAACGCAGGGGAAAAGTGTGGAATTAAAAGAGCGGTAGGCCTGAGTGTCCCGGGCCCATGCTCACGGCGCACATGTTCTATTATCTCGCAATCTCCTGCAGCAGCACCTCCCAGGAGTCTGTCTTTCCACTTACATCCTGCCAAACCCCTGTGAGAATCTTGGAGGCAGGAGGTCCAATACCTAGAACTGAGATGCCTATGACTGCCCCATACCACCCCAAATTCCCTAGCCAAGATCAGGAAGCCAGGGAAATATAACTTGTTTGCTTAAGGGTGTTCAACACTCTTACTAAAACCATTCACTGGCCTGGCATGGTGGCTCACGCCTGCAGTCCCAGCACTTTGGGAGGCCGAGGTGGACAGATCACCTGAGGTCAGGAGTTTGAGACCAGCCTGGCTAACATAGTGAAACCCCGTTTCTACTAAAAATACAAAAAATTAGCCAGGCGTGGTGGCACGCACCTGTAATCCCAGGTACTCGGGAGGCTAAGGCAGGAGAGTTGCTTGAACCTGGGAAGCGGAGGTTGCAGTGTGCCGAGATTGCATCATTGCACTCCAGTTTGGGCAACAAGAGCGAAACTCTGTCCAAAAAAAAAAAAAAAAAAAAAAACCATTCACTGGTTTAAATTAGAAACTGCTGGTAGAAAAAGTAAACTTTAGTCAGTCCATTGTACAAAATATTACAAGTAATAATATCAGCTAATATTTGTATACAACTGTCATTTCACCTTTACAACCATCCTCTGACATAGATGCTGTCATTTTACAAATGAGGAAACTGATCCTCAAAATTTGCCTGAAGTCACATAGCTAGTGAGCAATAGAATGAAGACTATGAAACTAAGTCCTTTTGGTGCCGAAGCCCATAGCTTAGCCTCACACTGCCCTGTGGAGCAGATTTAGTAGAGAAGAGTGATTGCGAGGGCCTTACAGCTAGGTGCTTTTAATCTCTGTAAGCCACCAAGCAAACTCATTGTCCTATACCCTGGAATGCCCTAAGAAGAATGAATGGAGGGGCATGAAGAAATAAACTGTGTTAAGGGACTACTATATGCCAGACATTATGATAGGACCTCTAAATGTGTTATTTCATTTAATTATCAAAGAAACTCTTATGGTGGAAAAATTATTATCCCTATTTTACAGATGAGGGAATTGCAGTTCAGGCTGCTTAAGGAATCTGCCTCATTGGTAAGTAGTGGAGCTGTGACTTGAATCTAGGCTTGGGTGACTCCAAAAGTCTATACCCCTTCCACAGAGCACACCAAGGATGGCTTACTATTTAACCCTTCCCAGGTTAATATTTGCACTTTAACAAGGGTCTTTCCTGTGTGAATTTCACAGGACAGTGGCAGACCTGAAGAGAAGGCTGATTGGGGCCAGCAAGGTGGGCCTGCCTTAAATCACACTGGAATGGCATTGACCTACCTTCTCCCTGGAGTTCTTAAAGTGGGGCAGCAAGCCAGAGAAGATAAATCTCTACTGCAGTCACAGCCTTCTTCTCCCCCAACTGGGATAACAACTCTCAGACACTCTGGCAACTACAGAAACAGAGAGAGCTCTGAATCAATCAAGAGTTTATTTGCAAAGGGTAATGTCAGAGGATGAACTTCCTCTAAATCCTGCTAACTCTGTACATTTAACGTGCTTACTGGCTCAGGAATTTGATTTTCCTCTGACTTGCTTTCAGAGGTTTGTTTTCCACCATTGACTAAATTATATTTTCCCTCTCAGCCCACCACCTTTCAGGGTACAGACTGATGTACGTTCCTCAGCCTCCCTACTTCCCTCTTGCTCCGGCTAACCTAGGAATTTGCAAATAAACCCTACTGAGAAGTACGGACAGTCTGGGCCTTTCCAGAAACTCAAGCTGCTGAAGGAGATATGGTATTTAGTTAAGCTGAAGTGAAGCCCTGCATAAATCATAAAGAGGCGAGCCCAGGTTACTCAAACAAGACCTTAGGAGGTGTTTGGGGAATAGACTTGTAGGCAGCTTTATTTTTCTACAGCCGATTTACTTCCAAAATGCTGGGGCCCACAAATACCCCAGGAGTAACTTGGCTCCCAAATGCTGGAGCAGGTCTTGGCCTTGGAGCACAGTTCTGGTGTTGTTTCCTGAATTCCCACATTGCTGTTTTCCACACATGGATCGGGCTTCAAACTTCCTGTGTCTGGACTGTGTGTGCATGCTTGTGTGTATGTGTGTGTGTGTGTGTGTGTGGTTGGGAAGGGTGGAAGGGGGGAGGGAGGGAATCCAGAAGGAAGAGCATTTAACTGAAGTCTTGTATTGCATATGTGTCCCTTTGTTCCTTTCCTGTTCAGATAAACCTGCTATTTTCTGATCAGCTGGCTTCTGCATGTACAGGGCTAGTGTGTCCTTATGAATAAATAGGAGGCTGACTTTTGGAGGTGTCCTGGAGAAGGCTGCTTCTCAACGTTTGTCTTTGGAGGAATTAAGGGGGACAGTTATGTATAGAGACATAAATCTTTAAGATTTATTTTTTCTAGTATACTTGCTTGCCTCTGCTTTTGTTCATAAATGCATTTAAATCATTTAGTTGTTCACTAGGCAACTAGAGGAAGATGTGCACATTCCATACTCCTGGTTCACTTGGTAAGTGGGGGAGAATGCCATTCAATGCAAAGCACTATGGTTTTATCATCTTTCCTTCAAGAAGAATCTGGCCAGGGATTGGGAACAGACCATAAGCTATATACTCCTTCCTACTTTTCCTGTATGTTGGACAAAAATATTGCACACAAAGTGGAGATTTTTTAATTAACACATTTATTAGTTGGCAACATGAAACACGAGATTTTATATTAAAAACATTTGACTTCTGGTTTCTGTTGAAAAATCAGAAGCTGTGGTCACATTGGCCTGCATTTCCCTGTAGTGGTAATCAGGCTGCCCCTTTCACATGGGTTCTGCCTTCTTGCAACCCCTATCACTGGCATTGTCTCCTGACACTAAGCCTAAGGGTTATTACCCTTTTGTGTGTGTGCATGTGTGTGTGTGTGCGTGTGTGTGTGGTAAGAGATACATAACAACATTTACCATTTTAACAATTTTTAAGTGTACAATTCATTGGCTTTAAGTACATTCAAAATATTATACAACTATCACCATTATCTAATTCCAAACCTTTTCATCATCCCAAACAGAAATTGTGCTATTAAACACTAACTTCCCGCTCCCTCTTCCTCCAGCCCCTGATCACCACTACTCTACTTTCTATCTCTATGAATTTATCTATTTTAGATCCCTCATGTAAGTGGAATCATACAATATTTTTCCTTTTGTATCTGGCTTATTTCATTTTGTGTAATGTTTTCAAGGTAGACATTTGATTTTTTTAATGGATTTTATTTTGTACAGCACAGATACTGATTTTTATTGTGCAATAAAGGTGTATTTTAAGAAAAAAAATAAAGGTCAAACAGGACAGGTAGTTTGGGATGTGGAATCTTGACTTCTGAGCTTAAAATGATCCTCCTTTTTTCCATATCGTTATATGGAGGTTTTTAATGTGTAGTATCTAGGCAACCCAGTGTCTTTACACAGGTGTTTTACAGCTAGTGGTGAATTCTCCTGGTCTCCCCCAGAGGGCTTTCTATACTTTATAGTCAGGATATGAAGACACAGGGATGCTGTGGGGATTAGTTAAATGTGTGTGGCATAGTTTGCTGTATAAACTAACTCTCTGGAACTAGTTTTCACTCTCTGCTCTTAACTTACACAGCTTTTACTGTCAATACCATTCATTTGGCACTTAGCACATGCTTGTTAGTTGTCTTTTTATGTTTATATCCTTGAAGGCAGGAGCTAAGTCTCATGCCTCTTTGTTTTTTCAGTCTTGTCTATAATAGCGGCTCAATCGATGTTTGTTGATGTTGGCCTCCCCCTCTCTTTTAAGTAGCGCAGGCAACGCATAGCTTTAAATCCAAACTTGGTTTAAACCAACTGAAAGGTTTTCAGGGTGAAAACAAAGAAGTCTTGCATGGCAGGATAGAAGGCTTGGAAGACCTGGGTTAAACAGAAGTACCAAAAAACTGTTTGCCACAGGTTAAGAAGTGACTCACACAAAGCGTGACTCGCCATTAAGTTCAGAGTTCTGCTAACTCTACTCCATCAAACTTTGGAGAAGAGTAATGCCCAAGCAGGGTTTGAGGAGCGGATGTTAAAGGAATTTAGTGTTTTACAGGTTTCCATTGCTCCAATTCCATTGCTCCACAGTACCAGTTGCTGTGGGGAAAGGAAGCATGTTAGAAAAGTGTTTTGAAGGCAACTTCAAAGCTAGGGGCAGGCATACTACAAATGTAGCTACCAGGCCTTTGTTACCAGGATTTTTTTTAATAGCATCTTCCGTAGTAGCAAAAGATGGGAAATAGCCCAAATTTGCCTCCATTTTTTTTTAGAGATGGAGTCTTGCTATGTTGACCAGGCTGACCTTGAACTCCTGGCCTCAAGGGATTCTCCTCCCTCAACCTCCCTAGTAGTTGGAACTATAGGCGTGTGCCACCACCGTGTCTGTCTCCCAAATCCCCATTTAATAAGGGGATGAGTAAAGGAATTTTGGCACAGCTATGCAATAGAATACTGAGTTATAACAAAATAAATAAGGTAAACATAGTTATCCTGAGATGGAAGAATATTTCAAATACATTGTTGAGTAAACAAATGCAAGGTGTGCCTTGATTAATGATCCCACTTGTAAGGAACAAAAAGGGAATATGCACTCATGCTTGAATATGCAAATAATCTATTTGGAAGATGACATACAGTCATAAAGAGAATGGGACTATGGGAGCAGAGTGGTGGAGAAGAACTTTTCACTGTAGTCTTTCAGTACCTTTTTGTTTTTTTGTTTTTTTTTTTTTTTTTTTTTTTTTTTGACGGAGTCTCGCTCTGTCACCCAGGCTGGAGCGCAGTGGCCGATCTCAGCTCACTGCAACCTCCACCTCCCAGGTTCAAGTAATTACCCTGTCTCAGCCTCCCGAGTAGCTGGAGCTCAGTGGCTGATCTCAGCTCACTGCAACCTCCGCCTCCCAGGTTCAAGTGATTATCCTGTCTCAGCCTCCCGCGTAGCTGCTACTACAGCCGCATGCCACCACGTGCGGCTAATTTTTGTATTTTTAGTAGAGACAGGGTTTCACCATATTGATCAGGCTGGTCTTGAACACCTGACCTCAAGTGAGCCACCCACCTCGGCCTCCCAAAGTGCTGGGATTATAGGTGTGAGCCACCGTGCCCAGCCCAGTACCGTTTTATCTGAATTCTTCCATGTGCATGTTTAACTTTTTTCACTTGGACAGCATTGATTTTAACAAATATCCTTTTGCCACTGTGATTGGTAGTAGTCCTGCAGCATATACCCGCCCCCACCCCATCTAGCTCTCCTGTCCACGCCAAATAACAAGGCTGAAATAACCTTTCCTTACTTCACAAACCAGATGTCTCCATATCTTGAACATTAAAAAACTCACTTTCTCCATGAAAAATCACCCAAATAACCTCACTTCATACATAAACAGAATCATAACGAGAATCATTTTGTGCACACTCCTGCTTCTGAATCTTTCCACAGCTCCTAGCAGAGCATGCTGCACACTCCATGACATGCAATAGTCCACTACTTTTCCTGCACTCAGAGTTGGATTCTGAGCCCCTGTTTACTGTGTGATAGTGTTTCCTTTAAGCACACTTCCTCTTGCATGCCTTGATCCATGGCCCCCCAGATGGCTCCCATTAGGCAGGCTTGAATTGGATGTCACTCTTTCATTGGCATGAGCCATTATAATAGCCTTGCGCTGTCAAGGCGTTTACATTTAGGCTTGCTTCCTACTTGAAATGTTTTCTAGGAAATATGGATCTGTAGAGAATGGTGGTTTCCATGGTAAATGTTCCTTCATATTTGTTTTCTTAAGTTCACTTCGGAGATACACAGCATGATTTCCTCTTTCAGTACCAGAACCACAATAGCTTTAAGTTGTCATGAAACTGTAGAACTTTAAAAAAGAAATCTCACCCACCCTGCTTAGAAAAGGGGTAATTTATTATTTTAACTGCAGGGAGCCAACTTCATATCCACCCCCAAAATTGTAGGAAAAGAGTTGACTTTTTAAAATAAAGCCTCAAAACCTACACGACCTTGGATGTAAATGCTTAAAACAGATGAGCAAAATATTGATCCTCTAACACATCTAAGACTCTCCATTATGTTTCACACACAAGTAGGAACACATACATGTGTGGAGTGCTTTATAGTTTTCACACACATTTTCATACCAGTGCTTTTAGGTTAATAGGGCATGTCTTATAGCATTTACTTACAGGTAGAAAAATTAAGGCTGAGAAGTTAAGCCACTTAACAGAAGTCATACAATTAGCTAGTAAGTGCCAGGGCCCCAAATGAATTCTTCCTTTGGTTCCAAATTCCATGTTATTTTGCTACCCTGACACTGTTTCTTTGTGCCTTCGTTTTTCTAGATGTAAAATGGTAGATTTTCCGTGTCCCAGGATGCTGTTCTCAACCCTCTCTTGTTTTTAACCAATGTCAGCTTTTTTCACAGTCAGCAGAACACCACAATGACACTTCATGTGCTTTCCCCCCTCCTGATTTAATAAACTAAGGTGGAAGAAAAGTTACCTATTCGCAGAGCTGGACAGTGCCATAAACATAAAGGCGTACCAGAGTCGGCCGACACACTGTTGCACTCTTTTATGAGACTGAGAAATAAAGCGTCTCATCTTTCTCTTCCCAGCAGTAGCTGGTGTAGAACATAGAACTACACAATAGCCTCTTGTTTAGTTTTATTAATTTTGAGGGCGGGTGGGACAAAGGGATTAGACTGGCGACTCCAGGGCCCAATCGCAAGCGTATACTAGGCCAGGCTGGGCCAACGGGTAGCTGCAAAAGAATGGTGGGCGGGACTTACACTTCAGGGACCCGCTCCGCCCAGGCCGGCGCTCCCAGCCCGCCCAGAGGCGGAGCCTCCGCAGAGCCCCGCCCGCGACCCCTCCTCCCTCGCCCCTCAGCTTCTGCGGCCCGCCAACGGGAGGGGGGCAAGCGCCCGGGGCGGGGGAGCGGAGGAAGAAAGGAGGGTGTCTCGCAGAACTGTGACCTGGGTGGGGGCCTGCTGGTAATAGGAAACAAGAGGGGAAGGAAAACGAAGGAGCGCTTCTCCTTCCTGCATTATTTTAAGCAGGCTTTGGTGGAAGCTGCTTTTCAGCATTTCTATTATTTGTTTTTCTTCCTCCCGCAGTGGGGCGGGGAGCTGCACTGGCTCTCCCACGCGTCTATGCCGCGCTGTTGCCGCAGATTATTATTGTAGTCTTTTGCAAAACCCTTTCCTTCTTCCCAGCCAGTCCCCGCGCAGACTCTCGGCTACGGCAACCCAGTCGTGCCCCTCTAGCGGGAAGGCGAGAGCGAGGGTCCCCTACTTTCGCCCGAGCTCCCGGACCCCGCGGTTCAATTGTTTGAAACTTCCCCGCCCCCCGGCCCCGCCTCTCTTCCGCGCTCCCCCCACTCCTCACTTCCAGAGTCCAGGCAGGCTCCCGCCCTTCTTTCCCCGCCCTCTACTCCGCCTTCCTCCCCAGTCCACCACCCCCCCGCCCTGCTCCGGGGCGGTCCTAGCCGCTCACCGCAAGAAGAAAAGCCACCCGTTCGTCCCCCTCCCCTACCTCCCATCCTTTGCCCAGGAGCTGCCTTGGCAGTCACGCCCCTTCCTTCCGAGGAGCTTTCTGGCTGCCTAAACTGGTAGACCCCCTGAATTACTCCTCCATCTCCGCTCTCTTTCGCCTCCTCTTCTCTTAGTTCTCTCCGCCTCCCCCTCAACTACCACCACCTCCAGTCAGTCTCGCCTCCGACTATCCGCTGCTCCACCCTCTGGCCCGGTATCCTGCCTGTCCGCTGCCACCAAGGAGAGCCCGGACGGAGCAGCGAGGAGGGGAGCAGCCGGGAGTTGGGGCTTCCCCCCTGCCCATCCCTGGCCGCTGGCCCGGGACCGAAGCCACTTGAGCGAGCAGAGAGTCGTCACCTTGTCTTCGTTGCCTTCAGGGGTAGGAGACGCGTGGTTACTTTTCGCGGGGAACTGGGGCAGGAATCCATGGTGGCATGAACTTGGTCGTGCCCTCGGCGTGAGTGAATCGATCTAGGCGCGTGTGGGAATGCCCGTGTGTTCTACTTTCTTTGCAGCTCGCCATGAGTTTTTTTGGATGTGCAGCAAGTTAAATCGGTTAGAGTGTGCGCTGCTTTCCCGTCCTACTTCGGTGAGGAGATGCTAGTGGGTACCACTACTAGATGGTACTTTTACTTCTTTACCTCCTGGGGTTCTTGTGGGTCTCTAGGTAATTAATCACATTGAGGAGCTAAAGACCCGAGGGAAGCTGAAATCTGCATTTAGCCCAGCATGCATGTCAGTGCTTATCTCAGATAACTAGATAGATTTCTCCTAAGTGCTTAGGCTTGGGGTGGGGACCCACACTCCCTGAGGCGGGAGCAGGAGGGGTAGGACCGTGAATTCTTGAAGTTTTAAAGTCTGTGTGATCTAAAACAAGGCTACTCTTTGAGATGTGTGGTGGTAGTGGTAGTGCTTGTGGTGGTGGTGATAGTGGTGGTGAGGAGGGAGTTGCCCCTATCTGCTTTAGAAGATCCAAAGATGTTAGTAAATAGTTTTGGGGGATCTTGAGGGTGTCTTGAGGGTCCAAGCCTGGGCCACTGCACATTGGTGCTTCAACAGTAAGATGGGCTTCATGGGTTTGTGAAAATGAAGAGAAAGAAAAGTGGGAGGGAAAATAACAGTCTTTAATAGACTGTGAGCAGTTCCTGGTAAATTGCCACTAATAATAATATAATGATTTGCATAAAGGGACTAAGTAGAATTAAATGAGCAAGAAAAGAGAAAGTTGGTGAGAAACAGCATTTTCAATCTTTAGTGTATGTTTTAGAACGAATTTTTCAACAACCTGGGATGTTTAGTTCATGAAGTTCTCCCTCCCCACCATGAAGAGTGGACGTTGGGAGGCAGTTTAAAACTTTTATGAATATAACCCTCTTCTCCCATTCAGAGAAGAAGATAATTAGTCACCATAATCTTCAATGATGAAGGGCTAAGGGTATTTAAGTCTCCTTGAGCTAGGCTTTGTGAAAAGTTCTTTCTCAGGCCAGCCTTTGTGAAGCCTTCTCAGTTAGACTTTTCAGCACCCTCATTTAGTAGCTAAGAATAGTTTGAAATGCCATTTTGGATGTGGTATACATTTTCATCCATCTCCCACCTATCTTCAATTGGACAAGTGCGTCAAGCTTGTAAGTGATGGTGTTCAAAGACTTATTACTGACATGTCCTTAACCCATTGCTTATTTGGGAACACATTATTTACATACATTTTAAAATAACTTTGGTTGATTTTAATGAGGGAGAAAGGAAAGTAGGAAGGTAGAGAAGGAACGTTACAGGGCGACAATTTTAAAGGCTATCCTGTTTCAGATCAGCTGGGAGGGAAAAGCTGGCCTGACCAAACTACATTTTATAACTGGCCTGGGACATTTTAACAGCCAGGTGGTTGTAGAGTAGTTGCCTCTATTTACAGATGATAACTAAGGTTCCAACTATTCTGTATGGGTTTATCCGGTGTCATTGACAGACACTTTCTGGCACTACATCATACTTCATTTTAAATTACTTCTTTCCTGGGAAAAGTTCGTGGCTTTGTAAAATTGAAAGTGGGTTTTCTACCTTCATGGTCTAGATGTGAAGTAAACCTCTGACCACAATGGTATGTGGAGTCACTTTTACATGAAATTTGTGGATCTGTTTACCTATTTAAAAGATTTTAGAAAGGGAATTTTAATAATTCATAGTCAATGCAGTTTTGGATTTGGAAATTAAAATCTCATTTCTGGTTTATGAAATTGGATTTATTAGACTAATTCCCAACTAGGACATTTGTAGAGTTGCTTTTTCTTTCTTAGGTTTTGTAAAGACCGCATCAGACTCTAGAATGCTTTAAGAATAGCCTAATCAGAAGGCAGGGGGATGGATACTATGACCTTGAGGTCCCATTGAGTGCCAGAATTCTAAGTGGGTACATCTGCTTCTGTGCCTCTCCCAAGAGCCCTCTCCCAGGGCCTGCGCCTTCTTTAAAAGGGTGTCTTTGTAATTAAGCGGCCCTTCTTCCCCATCCCCCTTTCTTCCTTTGATCCAGCTTTTTAAGGCCTTTTTTTCCATTTGGAGACAAGAGGGGTTTCTCACACTTTCCTGTTCCCCTCTTTACGCTTCTTTTCCTTTACCCCAGAAAAGTCCCCTGAAGTTCTCAGGATGGTTAGAAGTTGTTTTGTTTTGTTTGGGGCGTGGGGGTGGAGTGGGGGAATTGTTACCAATGAGGAGGAATAGAGGATATATTCCCTCTTGGGAAATGCTTGCGACCAGGTAGCCTCCTCCATGGAGACTGAGCATTTGGAATGCATGAGAACAGTCTATTCTTGGGGACTGTCTGGTAGAAATTGTCCTTTGCACCCATTAAGCCCAGCTTAAACACTGAAAGGGGTGGGGAGAGGTGTGTGTGGTCGTAGTGGAGCCTTTTAGGATGGTAAATGGGTAAATGTTTCCAAATCTCCTATTACATCATCTCTTTCTCCCATGGATTCAGTAGGTTTAGTGATCTGCTTGACAAGTTAATTAGCTGGGGACTAAACCAATTTGTTTAGAATTGTGATCCATTGATTTCCTGTCCCCAGGAATTTTTGTTGGTGTTTTACTATGATGTGTTGTCTTTAGTCTTACTTACTTTTCCCTCCTTGCTGCCTTTTGTGGACTTTGGTCCAAAATCTAGGGTTCCACCCCCAAGTCAAAGGTTAGAATTTTGTCCCAGGAACTAAGGGGGCATTAAACAGGCTGGCCATACTGCATTACTCTCCTCCATGGTGGGCTTCTGACCCCTTTTAACCCAGAGAAAGGAGGGAAGTCGCCCCTTCCACACACAACACACACAATCTGAACAAAAAAAAAAGAAAAAGAAAAAGAAAGAAAGAAAATAGGAGGTCATTTGCTTTATAAAAGAATCCACAACAGGTTTCTTTGTAAGTACTAGCTTTCCTAGTTAGTGCCTTTAAACTATGACTTGATATATAAAAATTCACTCTAACTGGGCCTTCTCGGAAGCATATTTATTGCATAAAGGAATACATAAGAATTTGTGATGATTATCGCTTAAATTAAGTGAGGCCATTATTTGGCCTTTGAAATCTTTTTGTTATATGGAATGGAGTTAGTTAATTGTCTAAATCATTCTGGCTTGTAATAATGCTGGCCACGTTAGCTCCGGCCTACAACTGCTTGCAGAAGAAAGCTAGTATTACTTTTTGAAAATAAATCAGACTTTATAGATTTTGAACAATTCTAAGGATGAGACTATCCACCCCATACAGGTAAAATGTTTTATTTCCAGTTACTGTATTTGACTAACTCAGGGATCCAGAAAGTTATTTCTAGTAAATAATGGCGACTGATGCCCCTTTTAACCTAAGAATCTGCAATAAGATTTCCTAGTGAGTCTATTGGTGAGAAGGACCTGGGCTCTAGGCCCAGCTGTAACTCGGTTTACTACCTCTGTTAAGTTTTTTTTTTTTTCCACTGTAAATTATGGGTTTGGACAGGGTAATTTTGAGAGCCAGTTCTTATACATTTATGGTTTTCTTTCTAGGCCTCAATATCTAGTATGAATGTGAATGATTGCTACTAGAATGAAGTGCAACAGTTGTTAGAAATTCAGTCATTTAGTCATCATGTTAAAAAAAAAAAAAGATCCTGTAAGGATATATGAATAAAGATGCATTATGTTTTATATTTTAACAAGCCAAAATTAAGAAGCTAAGACTCTGTCCAAAACTTCAAGAATTCCATCATCCTAACAGATCACCTGCTTTCATTTTTTCTAGTTCCTTTCAAGTCCTGGTTCCTGTACTAACATGAATTTTAGATAATTGGAGCCACAGATATATACAATGTTGCTTTTCAATAAGAGCCCACCTAAGACTTAGCTTTGTAAACCCATGTGGAGGAACGAAGTCAGAATCTGACCGAGGACACATGAAGATTCCCATATATTTTGTTTCTCAGATGCCAGGAGAGGCTAATGGATATAATAAGTAATCCCTAAACAATCTCTGTGATTCAGGAGTTGTTCATGTATTTAGCAAGGCTGTTAATTTAATTCCTTTGACCTCCTGTTATCCCTCCCCCATTCTTGTTAATAACAACAACAACAAAACTAGGGTCCACTGTTTACTTTGTCTAAATCATTGGCAATGATTTTTAAATCACTGTATGGTGAAATCCCATCAAGTGAGTATAAATTTGAGTGGAATATGAAATCTCTGGAATGAGAAAGGAGAAGCAGGAAAGCACAAATATACTTGTTTTGTAGCATGGAAAATAATATGTTTAAATTAGACTAAAAGATAGCAAACTAAGGATTTTAGACAGTTAAATAAAAGACATGAAGGGCAGCAGCAGAATGGCCCACACGTAATGGGTTCTTCATCTGAGGTCTTCACCATGTAGTGAAAGTTGTTTCATAGTACTTTAATTTTCCTTTGATAACAAAGGTGTGGTATACATGTGATCTCTAAGATTTGATGGATTCGCCGGGCATGGTGGCTCACACCTGTAATCCCAGCAATTTGGGAGGCAGAGGCAAGCGGATCACCTAAGGTCAGGAGTTCAAGACCAGCCTGACCAACATGGTGAAACCCCTGTCTCTACTAAAAATACATAATTACCTGGTGGCACATGCCTGTAATCCCAGCTACTCGGGAAACTGAGGAATAAATTGCTTGAACCTGGGAGGAGGAGGTTGCAGTAAGCCAAGATCACGCCATTGCACTCCAGCCTGGGCAACAAGAGCAAAACTCCGTTTCAAAAAAAAAAAAAGAGATTTGATGGATTCATTCCTGGAAACCAGTGGCTCATCATAAATTAGATTAAATTTCTCTAACTGGAATAGAAAGTGTGGTATGGGTTTTTAGTATTTAGAAAGTAGCAAATGAGGAACAGGAACTTTTTTTTTTGTAATATATGATCCTGGAGAAAATGCAAATGGGTGTATTTGCCAATGTTTCCTAGGGCAATTCTTGAAAATCTACTCTTTTAAGTCTGTGGGCTTGCCTTGACATTTGTAAAGGCACTTTCACTCTTGCCCTAACTCCATGAAATATCATTAGCCTGTGTGACTTGAAGCCAGGATCTGGTTTTCTCTGCCCAGCCCCTCTCTGGCTTACCATGTGACCAAGGGTAAATGAATTAGCTGCTCTAAGCTTCAGTTACCCTTCTGGGAAGCAAGGATATTAATACCTCACAGAGGTGTTTCGGCATGCTTCATATTGGGCACATGCTTTGAGGTCATTGGATGAAAGGTGTTTGCATGATGGCAGAGCAGGCTTATTATAGGGTCTTGAGCAGGTGTTCCTTTTTAATGAGCTTTGCTCTCTTATACAGTGCCCTTTGGTGCCCCATTGCCTTACTGACTGTAATTACCATTAACCCAACATTTGTATTATTGGCCCTCTCGGCTTTTTGGAAAAAAAAATTAAACAGTTTTGTACTGTGTGGTAAGTTAAGATACAAATAAGAGGACCCTAGCATCTTACAGGGTGGTGAAAAATAGCTTCAAAAAGAAACGTTAGTTGAAAAGAGCTATAGAGATCAGTGAGTTATTCAAAGCTCCTCCAAAAGATGAAAAAGAATAAAGCAAACGTCTGTGTGTGTGTGCATGCGCGTTTTAAGGGAGAAAGTTTTCAGTAATATTTGCTTGTGACACATACTGATGATAGCCAGTAACTGAAACCCAGCCATTGTAGTGTTTTATACACAGCTGGATTTTATTAATGATGGAATATTTATGCTTGCTGTACAATTCGTGGCTCATTTCCATGTGTATGTCAGAACTTAAATACCCCCAAAAGAAACATTAAGATAACATGAAATATAAATGTGGCCAAGCTAGAAAGGGTGGATTTGGTGGAGAGTCTCCCTTATTCTTATTGGTGTCACATCAGATCACAATAACTGTGCCGCCCCCCTACCAACCTTAGGCATTGATACTGATCTTTTTTTCCCCTTATATATACCCCATAGCAAACTTCACATTTCAATCTTTTTGATATGGACAGATGATCTGCTCTCCTCTTTATAATGCAGATAAAACTGATGTATGTGTTTTTTAAGAGCATATTTTCCTTGCACATGCTTCTCATTATCCGAGAGGCCTGGACTCAATCAGTAAAGGAGCAGAGAAACCACATAATTGAAAGGAGAATGACGGTGGTGCATACTTGGAATATTTGTGGGAAGGGGATTGCTGACATCAGAAAATGTAGTGGCCTGAGTGTTAACAGCATTGAAGAGAAATCAACTTTCTGTGTTTCTGTGTATTGAAAATTATTTTTAAGGGAATAAAAATATGGGCCAGGTTTGACATCCTTTTATGAAGTTGCCCTGGAAACTTTGATGAAGATTGTTAAAGAATAGCTCAATTAAAACCTTCCCCATTAGGAAGCTAATTAGTACATCCCTTACTCATTTTGGTTGTTTTCAAGGGGCATGTATTTGCATTGAATTAGTGACATTTGTTCCATGTGATAGCAAACTAAGATTAAAAATCACAGATGGGGAAAATTATTTAGATTGCCTGTTTTGAAGAAACCTAATTTCCTCTTTATTACATTTAGATTTTCAGTTCAGATTTTTGTTTTACTATGTTTATATACAATGATCACATTTTAGTGTGGTAGCCAGTTTTGCTTTCTGGATCATGGGCTGTAAACCAAAGCTTATTTGAATTTCCCGTATGAATTAGGGAAATAGAACAAATGACAATAAACCATTTTATTAAGGTAAGATTTCATTTTTTTCTTCTACAATTAGTTTCTCTTTGGTCTGTGTGTGTGCGCCTGAGAGAGAGAGAGTAGGGGAGGCAGATTGTTTTTTTAAAAAGCAAACAGTTTTTGAAGCTAAGAAAATTTTGATGACCCCCCTTTACTCCCAGGAACATTCTATCTGCCTCAGGCTGCCAGTTGGGCTTTGGTTAGGGGAATATGATGAATTTTCTGACCTGATGCTTTCTGTGACCAGGCTAAGCGGTTCTCCCTTGGAAGCCTGAAGGAAAGAGGTTATGGTGAGAACAGGAGTGCAAGATTTCTAGCAGGTTCTTTTTACTGTACTCCACCTTTTTTTAGGGGGGTAAGTACTTGCTTCTGGGATTTTAGGGCCATTTGCAGTAGAGTCAATGCTCTATAGCTAAATATAAAATATGGGCCGGTTGTGGCCCTCCTTTTCCCCCATCACTTTAGGTGACGGTCATTCTGTACCTAGGTTCCCATATGCTGTGCCCACGGTGTAGGTGTATGCCCGCAGTAGTTTGTGCAAGTGAGAAAGTTAGCTGGGTTATATGATTTGTGGTTTAATCTCACCTTAGTCCTTCTTGGGAAGGCAGGGTTTAGATTCAGTTCTGCAATGGCACCTCAGGCAAGGCAGGTTCCCTGTGCTTGCAAGGCAAACAGCAGGAGGAGGAGGGGCTGCCTTCTGCCTTCAGAGAGTGACTCAGGCCCTTCGGTATGAAGATATGAAATGCTGGCTCCTGTCCATACACCTGCTGGATGCCACACCTGCAGTCAGCACCTGAGCCCCACTCAGACACAAAAACCAGACTGAAGGCAGATGGGGCTCCCTTGAAAAGGGGCACAGCGAAACAGGGAGCTCTCAATTATGTTTGTAGAGCCCCACTGGGAACTGGGTTTAGTCATCCCAGTGTTGGCGTGGGGAAACAGATTACTGTCTTTTAAATGCAGCTCACTCACTTGCTCAAGATACTGTTGGAGTGTTTCAGGAGTTTGCTTTCCTAATGAATTTCTCTTGTGAACTGTCCTCTTAAAAACTGGAGAGGCAATTCTGTGGAGGGTTGTGTCTTAGAACCAAGCATAGGGCAGGAAGTCGCAAGACCTAGGTTCCAATGCTGGCCCTGCCAATGGGCAACAGTGAAATTCTGGTCCAATTAGTTATGATTAGCTATCTGTTCTGGACTTGAGCTTCCCTCTCCAGTTCTAAAATGGAATTAATCACATCTGCCTTTATTTCCCCACAGAGCTGCTGAGAAGGACAAATAAGATAGCAGAAGTGAAAGAGCTTTTTTGTCTTCTTAGAAGGAAGGCTGAGAAACTAAAGGTAATAATAACATTATTATTATTGTTATTCCGTGTCTTTCTTTGTTTTCTTCTCCTGCTGTGGCCTCTAGCAAAGTTTTGGGGAAGTTATCATTCACTCAGTATGCAACTATTAAGCACATTTTATGTACCAGTTAATGTTTTAGGTATTGGGATGGATACAATGAAAAATCATGCACCCAGCCCATGCCCTCTAAGATCTTACAGTCTAGCAACTTCCATTTCCATTTCTGGCTCAACCCGTAACAGTGATTGCTACCGGGGCACTCAGAAGCTTAAAAGGTGAGAGTTAACTTCTTTTTTTCTCTCCACACTACAGCTGGGGATTTCTGTCCCTGGAGCTGTGTATTGCAAGGTCTAGCTTGGAGATATATGGGAGGAAAGGCCATCGGGATAAATAAAGGAATTTCTTTCCCTCCCACATTTGCAAAGTACCTAACCCTTGAATGATCTTTTTTTTTTTTTTTTTTCCCAGAAGTCCATGTTTAGTTTCATCCTGGGTTCTGTTCTGTTCCTAGTCAATATGGTCCAGCCCTGTCTTATGACCTTAGCTGTCATCCATATGCTAATGACTCCCAAAGATATATCTCAACCTATCTTTGATGTTAAATTGGTCATCACACTCCATGTCTTCTACTCAGCTCATAGGTTTTTGGTGTTTTCCTCCTCTTGGGAGCTTTTTCAGGTAGCCCAGGGTTTTTTGCAGAGCCCTGTGTGTTGCCGGAGCTATCGGCTCATACCTCTGTTTTTCCATTGAATTGGGCCTCCTCTGCCTGACTGGGAGCTACTCAAGGACTGGGCTCTCTTTTCATTTATTTATTTATTTATTTATTTATTTATTTATTGCCACCCTAGGGCTTACCTAGCACAATGTCTGGCTACAGTAAGTGCTCAACAAAAGTTTATGGAAAATTTGCTGTGATAACTGTCATCATAGAGAATTCATTTTCCATATTGAGCAGAGTTGAGGTCAGGAATAGATGGAGAGGGATTAGGGAAAAATCTTCAAAGAGAAGATGGACAGCAGAACTGCCTTATTTTGAGAGTTCTGGCTAAGAAGTCATGGAAAGAATGCCTGTTGTGTCCACTCCTGTTAAACCAGGGGCATCTCTGACCTATTGCCTTCCCTGCTTTAGGACCGGATGACTTTTAGGATCAGGTCTGCAAATCAACCTCTGTCTATAATACATTGACCATTTAAGACAGGTGTCACTTAGTCATCTAGTATTAAACAGGGCTGACCTTAAATGTGCCACCTTAACTGAGGCTGAAAATAGAGCTACATACACAAGTTCATTGATCATGCCTGCTTAGTTCTATACAGCAAAATGTCCCTTAAGATGTATTGAAGATTGGGATCTAAAAACTGACAAATTCAATTCTCAGAATGTAAGCAGGTTGGGTCACAAGAACTGAATGTCTTCAAGCTGACTGTCAGATCTTTCCAAGGGCAAAAATGAAAGATGATATAAGCTATTACAGGCAGGCCATGAACCTGTTCTCACCCACCTGATGCTTTTACTAATTAGCTTCTTGGCTGGGTGGCAATTTGGGGCAAGTGCATGCAAGCTGGATTCACAGGGGAGCCCGCATTCCACTCTGCCATTTTGCAAGCCACTGGGATACTACACTGCTTCTCTTGGCTTCTTTCCCTCCCAGGAGCCCTGCTCTGCCCTGGTGGAAAAATGAGAGCAGGAGAATTTTTCATTAAATGAGGGAGGGATTTCATGGGACTCTGGTGTTTTGCTAATTTTATTTTTTAGTGGGTTGTCTAAAAACATTTATGCTTCTTGACCCATCAGTTTCACTTCTGGGATTCTATCATGAAGAAACAATCTACAATATTGAAAAAGGTTAAATCACAAAGATGTTTTTGTAACATTATTTAGATTAGCATAAAATTGGAAGCAATTTACATGTCTTAGTAATTGAAGAATGGGTAAGTGAATGCTGATACACTTGTTTAATGCACTATTATGCAGCCATTACGATGTTATGAAGTTATGCCACAACATGGAAAAAGTATTTATGGTAAGGTGAAATGCAGGATCCAAAATTACATCTTGTTAATAATTCATTGCTTTGTAAAAACACAAATACACATAGGAAAACTAAAGGAAATATAATGTTAACAGTGCTTAAGTTGAGGTGCTGGGATTATAAGTGATTTTTTTCTTTATTAAAAATAAATGCATGCTGTGCTTATATTACTTGTAAAATAAAATATAAGTAGATACGAAAATGGGTGGTCTGGCATTGGCAGTTAAAGATTGGTTAAGCAGGCAGCTTCTAGGTATATTCTTAAACTTTTCTCATTTTAGGCTCCATCTAATTACAGGGACCCTTTATATTTTTCCCGAGATAATAAAGAAGGGGATGTGATGGCGTGGTCTACTCCTCTTTTGGAATGGATGTGTGTGCTGGGGGATAGAGGGAGGTGGCAACAGGATTCTCCTTGCTACCCAGTATGTCACTGCTCACATCCACTTCAGGGTTGATCACCTTTGTTGCCTATAAACATGTTTAAGGTAATTGCTTCAGAGCAAAGCAAAGTCAAACTGGGACCAAAAATGACCAAGACCTTGAGTTACCGTCCCAGAAACGGATCTCTCACACTGATCCTCAGTAAGATTTGGAAATGCCAAGGCCTTTCTGTGGTTCTTAAAATAATTTTTCAACCTAATCTAATAGGGTGTTGCAAAAATAATTGTGGTGTTTCCAATAGAGTGTATTAAGCCGTCCTTGCATTGCTATAAAGAAGTACCGGATACAGGGTAATTTATAAAGAAAAGAGTTTTAATGGGCTTTATGGGAAGCATGGTGTGAACATCTACTTGGCTTCGGGGCGGAGGCCTCAGGAAGCTTGCAATCATGGCAGAAGGCGATGGGGGAGCAGGCACATCACATGGCAAAAGCAAGAGCAAGAGACAATGGGGGAAGGTGCCACACATTTTTAAACAACCAGATCTCATGAGAACTCACTCACTATCAGAACAGCACCAAGGAGATCTGCCCCCATGATCCAATCACCTCCCACCAAACCTCAGAATTCAACATGATATTTGGGCAGGGACACACATCCAAACTATATCATAGAGGTAGAGATAGGAACAAAAAAGAGTTGGGGCTGACTCTTCTCTTAAGCCTTTTCTTGACCTTACTAGTGCTAGAGTTAAGTAAGAGCAAATGCCAAGCTGGTATGATGTTGAACAGACCTGGAACAGGGGGCCTGGAAACATCCATCTGTGGAGGTTCATGTTGCTGTTCAATCCACCTCACATCTTAGCCTAAAAAGCGAATTTGCAAAGCCTTTCTATAGTAGTACTTCTAGCTAAACACTTCCCCCTTACTGCCTTGAATTTTCCTTCCTTCCATTAACATTTTACTTCCAATGGAACTGGAAAATCAGTGGTAGCATTAAAGCAGGTTTATAGTCTTTTAAAATCAGGGTCAATTCTATGTAATAAATAGTTATTAAGCATCTCCTTTGTACAAGCAAATAATGCTAGATAATATGTTGTAGTGGAAGGGCTCTTGCCCTAGGCATTATAAAAACTTTCATTTTGGTCCTGGCCCTCTCTTACCCTTTGAGGCCCTGGCATCTTCATCTATACAAGAAGAGGGTGGGACCACTGGGTGGTCTCCCTTTTCAGTTCTGGCTTTCAATGATCTAAGGACCCCTGTGTAGTAGACTGAGTTGCAAATAAAGTTTTTTTTGTTTTTTTTTTTTTTAAAAAAACAACCTTTCTTTATAAAATTGCTGTACACTTCTAAAAAAAAAAAAGGCTACTTTGAAATAACAATTATAGTAATAGCTTACTTTTATTGAGGCCTTACTATGTGCCAGGCTCCATGCTTAGCACTTTACATGGATTAATTGCCTTAATCTTTTTAACAACCCTATCTAGAATGAACACCATTATCCGTATTTTGCAGATGATGAAATTGAGACTTGGGAGATCAGGAGACATGTACAAGGTCTGTTAGTCAGCCATACATCCAGGATTTAAACTTGGGCAGTGTGACTCTAGCCCAGACTCTGTGCCACGGTGCTTATGATGCCTATCCATTGAGATAACCTGCAAAAGGACCATTGTTTTTCACATCCTAAATGAAGTGAATTGGTATCTTGGGTTGCAAGACTGTTGGGAAAGTTATTCTCTAGGGTACTTTGGCTACAATATGGACCAACCTGAGAGAACATAAGAATTTACTGGGGCCTCTCACTTTTTGTGAGAGGTTATGTGTGTGTGTGTTTGCACAAATACATACACATAGGTACAGGGAAAACTTTGAACTGGCCCTCTTCCATTTATCTGGGAGTCAAATTGGATGAAACAAGTTGACCAAGATTTAGCAGAGAAACAGCTTTCTTAGACTTAGATTCTTTATCCTGGTTGGTAGAATGAGAGGTAGGGGCAGGATGTGGGAGGGTGTAGAAGAGGGGATAGAAAGAAGATCTTATAGGCATATTGCAAAATTTATTTGAAGGGTGGGAATTTGGTCTGTCCTGACCACCTTGTAATGTTAATTTTCTGGGACTTGTCTTGGGAAACATCTGGGCCTTCATTAATGTGTTTTGGCTCAACCTCACAGGTGTATTGGGAGAGGCCAATGACTGCAAATGGGGTAAGACTTTAGCTCGGCCTTGCTTCCCTGTTGTTGTTATAGAAGAGTTGATTATATAGATTGAAATTGCATTTTTAAAGACAGAACCGCAGTTATTCTTTTTTTCCTATCAAATATTCTCAGAGACAGTCTGTGTGCCCAGGACAAACAAGGTTATTTTTTTGATTGAAGATGATGTCAGACCCCTGGCAGTGGCATGATTAAAGCTATAGGGAGATTAAAGGTTATAGAGTTCATACTGTTTTAGTTCTTGTGCATGAAACAAGGAGTCTTTTCCTTTCCTTTCTCAAATAAATGGAGTAGTGTTTTCCTCATTATGTGACTCTCTTGACATGTAGATGAACATAAGTTCTTTAAGAAAAAAATAGTAAACTGGAGAGGACTCTGCAAAGCTTTTTTCTTAGGCTGATTTCTTTTTCTCTTTTAAACAGAGGCAAAGATGGCAGGAGGGGGTGAGAGGGTAGAGGAACGATCTGTGTCCAGTTAACATAAAGTGATTTGGGTTTTGAAAAGGATATGGAGGGGCCGAGCGTGGTGGCTCACGCCTGTAATCCCAACACCTTGGGAGACCGAGGCAGGCAGATCCCTGAGGTCAAGAGTTCAAGACCAGCCTGGCCAACATGGCAAAACCCTGTCTCTACTAAAAATATGAAAATCAGCCAGGCATGGTGACACGTGCCTGTAATCCTGGCTACATAGGAGGCTGAGGCAGGAGAATCACTTGAACCCGGGAGGCAGAGGTTGCAGTGAGCCGAGATCCCACCACTGCACTCCAGCCTGGGTGACAGAGCAAGACTCCATCTCAAAAATAGATAAATAAATAAGTAAGAAAAGGATACAGAGGACAGAATTAAGAGAAGAGAGTAAGACCTTGCATGAGAAAAGTTTTCTCAATGAAGAGCTGAGTATCAGGAGAAAGTCAGTAATATCAGCATGAAGAATCTAAATAGTACTGGAAAAGAATCATATGGTAGTTTCTCTCCAGGGACTCGAGTTTAAAAGCCTTGGGCTGTTTTCTGGTGTTTCAGTTGGAAAAAAAAAGGATGAATGTTTTGTTCAGAATTGGACAATAGAAGCACAGTGGTTATATACCATAGCTCTGTTAACAGTCCAGCTTTGATTCCAATTAGAAGTTGTTCCTCTGCTTCAAAATTAGGGGAGACACCCTAAAATAATTACCTTGCAGATTTGAGATGATTTTGCTTTTGATCATGATTATATGTTGTGCCAAAACAAGATGGAAAGACACATTTCCGTGTTTGTTCACTCTATATCTGTTCACTTTATTTTTGGCAACATTGCAAGGAAATAATGCTAAATTAATCACTTTGTGGTTTTGTGGAGTTTTTAAAAACTTGAATGTTTTGAACATGTTCTCAAAATACAGAGATGTTTGTGTACTTCTTTTGCATTGCTTTCCTCCTCTCATGGAGTCACTGGTGTGGATTAAGCCTTTCCTTTAAGTGATATGAATGAATCATACATAGGCCAGGACAGAAAATAGGAATGTGGTTCATGTGTATGTCACTTAAACTCCTGAGTCTTAGAATCATTTTGATTAGGCTGACAAGGCTTTGCAGAGAGTCCAAGCAGAAATTAGACATAAGAATTATCTCAAATCCAGGTCTATTATGCATTTGCATCTAGTCTATATAATGTAAGTCTATGAGTTTTTTTTGCTGAGACATTGGGGCAGTGGAAGTGCCAAGAAAGCAGGTGGAGGCATCTTCTGATTGGAGAAGGGTTGCGCTCTGTGTTGGGAAGGGCAGTCTACTTTCCTACTCTAAGAATGGATGGACCATTGATCAGATGATCAGAGTGTAAGCTCCATGAGGGCAGGAATTATATTTTATGTGTCTTTATAGCCCTTATTGTGTCTAGTATGAGGCTGACAAATGTGTGGAATAGTTGATACGCAATAAATACTTAATGACTTGGTTGAAAAGAAGGTTCTTCCCCTCCCCTCCACCTATCTGAGCTTGAGGCACTCAAATTCGGAGCCTCACTGAGTGTTCTTTTTTTTTGACCAAAAACCTACCTTATGATGACTGCCCTCCCTTCTGGGATGTGGGACAGTGAGCCTCACTAACCTCCCCTGCTACTAATAGCAGTTTAAAGTTTGCACCCTAAAGGTGACAGTGGTTTTGGCTTTTGTCATCATCCACCATTCCAACTTGGAATGGAAGTGGTAGCTTTCTAGGGCTGTGAGGTCAGAACAGAGCAAGTCTCAGACCTGAACATTCCCATCACTGGAGACTGGCCTGGCCTTCCGGACACAGCTACTGGACACTGAGGTTTCTTTTCTGCCCTAGTGGAGATGGACTCTGCTACTCATTTAAAAGCCAAGCACCATAGGAGGACAAGTCATTCTCTTGGAAGAACTGGTTTGATTAACTGCTGGCCATTGGTGGCAAAATAGAAACGACGTTTTTATTTCTCCCTCCCTCCCCCTCCTGAACATTTCAGAGTGACCAGTGGTTGGATTCTTGGCGGCGCTTACCCTGAACCTGAGTGTTAGGGGAGAGGGAATCTGCCGTTGCGGTTTCTGGAGCTGCTCATAAGCAAGAATTCCCTATCCTGATCAAGGCTTTAAGCCTAAAAGAAAGCAGAAATAGGTATGGAATATTTGTGTGTGTGTGTGTGTTTGCACGTACTCGTGCATGTGTGTATGCATATGTGCCTGTGTGCATGCTGGGTGGGGTGGGTGTGACGTGGGAGGGGGTGGTATACTTTTCAGGGTCCAGGGCAGCTCAGTGTCTGCATTTCCCTGCCTTGCAGGGAGGGTTTATAAATCACTTTTGCTTTAACACCATACATGTTCCTGTTTCCAGTTTGTGAGCAAGGAAAAGTAATTTGGTAGTCATCTCTCTAGTTTTGGGCACCAAAAAGGATTTATATATTATGCTTGTCAGCCTATCAGAATATCCCAATTTGACAGTTCAAGTACAGGAGTCCTGGAGGCACATTGGGAGGAATGGAAAAGGGACTGGGTTGCTTAACCCACTGCTGTGCACTTCCCAAGAGAATATGATGAGAGGGACTTTGGAGGGTCCCTTTGTGTTGTCAGACTGCCCAGCACAACAGTTGGAAGCCAGGTAGCAGTAACCAACAAGACGTGAAGAAAGAGAGAAGATGAACTTTCTTCATATACTGTATGTACATTCTGGGTCACTCTCTCTCTGCATGACCAAAAGAAAGGGGTTCGTGTTTCCAGAGAGATTGCAGGCCACTTAATATCATAGAAATAAGAGTCTGGGAGCCAGGGATCCAGAGTTGCCATCTAGAAACCTGATGCTGGTTAAATTGACCTTTATTGTGACTTTTCGTGTGACATTATGTTCATTCTCCACCAATTACTGAAGATCCTTAAAGTGAAAGTTTCATTATTGAGCATTATTACTTAATTCCAATACTTAACGTGACAGATTCTGCCCAAAGAATTTTTGAATCTCTAATGAATTAGTGCGTACTATACAGTGCTGAGAGAGAGAAATCATCTACCAGTCATTTTTTAGTTGAGAAAATAGACGTCAAGAAAAGAGGAATCAGTTGTATACCCTGTAAACCAATAGTATGATTAGAATTTGAATATTAAATTGTGTTACTAAAATCAGTTTCAGTCAACCCATAGTACCTGTTCAGAAGAATTGGTGGTGAGGGAGGGAATATGCTAATCATATACCCTTTCCAGAAGGATGATCTTTATATTTTTCAATTTCTAAATTTTGTCAGAGGCACACTTCAAATAAAAGAGGCTTCCCCTTTAAGCTTCTACCCAATAACAACAACAACAAATCTAAATGACTGTTTCTGGAGAGCTGAAAGGCAACTTTGTCAGTAATAAGTATTCCAAGTCCTTCTCATTAAGCCAAGGAACATCCAAAATGGAGACTATGAAAATGGTTTTTTAAAAAGATGTTTCAGAGCCTTATGAGATCAGAGAAAAAGATTTGCATCAAGGCAGGGATCTTACTGTCTGGTGCAAGCCAAGCTCTCTTCACCTTTTATTTATTTGAGTCTTTATTTTGCATTTTGTAGCTGCCTTCATATGCTGAGCTGCTTTACAAATCCTGTTATAGGGTAACTTTCCCCACTGGCCTGCCCCCACCTCCATAGCCATAAGATTTGGGTTTTTGCTTTAAATAGAATACAGAGAGATGAAGCCTGTGAATATGGACCTTGAAAAGTTACCCACTTTGATTACCCTAGTTGACTGTTCCAGGTTTCTCAAGCATTCTTAGGAGTTAAGTCCAGATTGAATATTTAACTCAATCTGAAAATTCAATTTGAGAAAATTGAATATTTAACTCAATATTGAAAGAGGAAACCTAGAGCTCTTATGCCTCCATGTTCCTCATCATATCAGTGCTAGGGCCTGGAATCCCCAACAATCTATTAATTTTAGATTCAATTCTCTACTTTGTTTCTGCAATCGAATCCTCACCCTCCAATATCAATTTTCTTTCCCTTTAGAGGACTGATTTATCCATCAACTGGGTGTTAAGCTTCCTGTTTCCCCTTCCCAGGTCAAGGGCAGCCCAGGTGCCCAATTTCTCTCTCTCTTCACAAGGCACCACCAGCAATAGAGATGAGAAATTCTGAAGAACAGCCAAGTGGAGGGACCACGGTATTGCAGCGTTTGCTACAAGAGCAGCTTCGCTATGGCAATCCTAGTGAGAATCGCAGCCTACTTGCCATACACCAGCAAGCCACAGGGAATGGCCCTCCTTTCCCCAGTGGCAGTGGGAACCCAGGCCCTCAGAGTGATGTGTTGAGTCCCCAAGACCACCACCAACAGCTTGTGGCTCATGCTGCTCGACAAGAACCCCAGGGGCAGGAAATCCAGTCAGAAAACCTCATCATGGAGAAGCAGCTGTCTCCTCGAATGCAGAATAATGAAGAACTCCCGACCTATGAAGAAGCCAAGGTCCAGTCCCAGTACTTTCGGGGCCAACAGCATGCCAGTGTTGGAGCTGCCTTCTATGTCACTGGAGTCACCAACCAGAAGATGAGGACCGAGGGACGCCCATCAGTTCAGCGGCTCAATCCTGGAAAGATGCACCAAGATGAGGGACTCAGAGACCTTAAGCAAGGGCATGTCCGTTCCTTGAGTGAACGACTAATGCAGATGTCACTAGCCACCAGTGGAGTTAAGGCCCATCCACCTGTTACCAGTGCTCCCCTCTCTCCACCACAACCCAATGACCTCTACAAGAATCCCACAAGTTCCAGTGAATTCTACAAGGCCCAAGGGCCACTTCCTAACCAGCATAGCCTGAAGGGCATGGAACACCGAGGCCCCCCACCAGAATATCCCTTCAAGGGCATGCCACCCCAATCTGTAGTGTGCAAGCCCCAAGAGCCAGGGCACTTCTATAGTGAGCATCGCCTGAACCAGCCAGGGAGAACAGAGGGGCAACTGATGAGGTATCAGCATCCCCCTGAGTATGGAGCAGCCAGGTAAGAGAGTTCTCTTTCTGTCATTTCCTGACCTCATCCCCAACCAGCTTCTGCTGTGTGTTGGGAATCTTAGAGAAGGAATGGGCAGGTGTTTGGTATAATAAACTCTGCAATGCATGACAGGCCTCTGGCTTCGTGAATTGCCTGCCAACCTGAATTTGTAGCTTTTTTAGCCATAATTAGCACTGTATTAACAATCCCTTAGCTTTGTAGGTTGAGCATGGCCTCAACTGCCTAGTGGATGAACAGGAGCAAAAGTCTTGTTTTCAGCAGCTATTTGCTGTCCTCTCTCCTAGGATGTTGAAGGAGTCTGTGTTTCTCGTAAGCCCTCCTTGAAAAGTAGGAGCAAATTGCCTTGCACTTTAATTAGTCTGGAACATCCTATCACTTACACATATTCCCCTCCATGAAGCTTTCATCATTTATTTTTGCAAACAAATCTGTATATTTCTTGTCAGTTACCATTTTTCCTTAGAATTACCATTATTCTTTTGGACTCTAAACAAACACCCAGATGTTATGGTGGGGGAGTTATGTATGTATGTAGGTTCAGAATGTTACTTGCTTTATGCTTGCAGTTTATGAAATCTGGACTGTTGTATCTTTTTTTGGTAGAGAATTTATTAGTTGCCTGTCACATTTTTAAACCTCTGAGTTAAATTCCCATCACATCATATAGAAATTTTGGTCAGATGCTAAAATACAGAAGGAAAAATATTACCATTTCTGTCTTATATATTTAGTTGTTCCTATATATACTTCTTAATTATTCAGAGGTCCATTGTCCCACTGCTATATTCACTAGACCTTATGATTCTATGATTCTGTTCATTGTTCCTGTTGTTAGTATTTGGGCCATGTCTCTGATCAATAGTATTTCCACATATAGGGCAGAAGAAAAGGTTTAAACCGTGGGCACCGATGGTGGCATTTAAGTGTGGTATCCTGCCTTATGGCCATGAGTAATGATGGGTGACCATCAGGTTTGAAGTGCTTGGTCCTAGGCTGGCCTTCATTTATATGCGGCTCACAGACTAGGTCTGTGATGTCCTTTGATGTCTACCTCTTTGTCTCCTGTACCCTACTTGCTCATTTTGGAAAAAACCTTCTGGCTTGAAGTTCATCGAGTGACTCAGGAGAGAAGGCAGTCATGGGGTGGACTAGGGTGAAAGTAAGAGAAGGCACCTAGCATTTCCTGGTATTTCTTTTTTTTCCCCTCCAGGTCCTGTTTTTGTAGCCAGAGGCAATTCACTTTGGACTCCACTTCTAACTTTGCCAGTTTAGGATTTTTTTTTTTTTTTTTCCCTCTTAACCCAGGTTGATTTCCTAACCCTTTTCAACCTCCTCTATGCAGCTTTCAAAGGGCAGGAGCCTATGTTCTGATAAGTGTCTTGGAACAGGAAATGGGGTAACCAACAAGGTCACTCAGGTTTAAAAGAGGTCAAGAACCAGATTCCCATCTGACCAATGAAACAGAAGACCCAGGGAGGGGTTGGTCTGTTCAAGACTGCCTCACTTAGTGGAAACCCATTCAAGCCAGCAAAATATCAATGAAGCTGGGGGTTTTTGTTTTGCTTTTCCCATCAGTATGGAAGAGTCTGTTGATGGGCTGACGTCTGTTGCCTTGTGGGAGGGGAGTGTGTTGGCTGGGGTGTGGAGCAGAAGCCGCAGCCCCACTCAGCACACAGCCCGCCTTCCCAGGAAAGCTATTTTCAGAACTCATTCACCAGTATTGTTTGTGATCTGAAATGACTCCCACAGTGTTTGAAGCTAGATGGAAAAGCCCTTTGATCTGCCTAAATAAGTAATAAGGAGCCCAAAGAGGTTTTTTTTTTTTTTTTTTTTTTTTCCCTTTCTTCCCATCCTGATTAAACCACCGGCGAAATTCAGCTGCATGTATTTTACAGGAAGATACATATTTTTTATCCTCCCACCTAAGTTATCTGTGGATTTCTCTTTCTTTCTGTCCTCAAAAGCAACAGAGCCCATGATGATCTACCCTTGTTGAGCAGCATTTTAATACACAGTTTTGCTGTAACAGGTTTTTCTCTATGGGAGAGGAGCAGAGTGCTTGATAATGCTTGATGAATAAGCAAACCTAAAATGGCCCTAGTGGGAGGATGCTCCATATGAAATTTAGGTCTGCATCAGGCAAATACTGGCTGTAAAATTGTTGCAGGGCCCTACATGAGGGAGTGGCACCTATTGACAAATTACTGGCAAAAGGAGGTAGTTGAACTGCTTTCCAGAAGTGTACTGCTTTAAGGTGGTGACACATTTTCCCTCCTTTATTTCCTTTAACCAACTAGCTATACAGTTTGTGAGTACCTTTCCAAGTAACTGCTGCTAGCAGCAACCAATTAGAAGACTACATTCTGAGCCCTTAATCCACAAATTACAAGTCAGGATGCAAAGCAAACTCTTTGAACAAATTGCTGTTAAGAAAACATTTGCTTGCTTTTTGAGGTGCAGTGAACTGCTGGAGATTTGCTGTTAAAATAAACAAAATTATAAACAATCCTTTTATTACTTCATCTTTCTTATGCCCTCCTCCCCTTAAAAAATAAATACTTTGAATGCCCAGAACCCCAGATGAGAAACAAGGCCAAGCTATATGAGTAATTTTAAAATTTCAGAGTCTTTGTCTAAGTGCTGAACCTTTTCTGCATCCTGGGTTTATACATTTATCAACTGCTTTTAAAAATTAAATCATTTCTGTTTATAAAGCAGCCACCTCCTTTCAATTGTTGAAATCATGCCCAGATCTGAGGTTTCTTGAAATCCTTGTTTAGTGGAATCTAAGGGTGACCTAACTCTGTAGTTCAGAGCAGAGCTGGTTGTGCAAGAGAAACCATCAGGAATTTGCAGCCTGCTCCAGGATTCACAGATTCACCGATTCACCACTGCAGAGCCTGGGAAAGGCAGTTTCTGTGGTGAGGATCAATCGAGTTCCAGGCTATTGGGTGGCACCTGCTCTGGCAAGAGTGTGTGTGCAGCATTGCACATGTGTGTGCCAGGAGTGTGGAGTGTGTGTGTGCACGCACATGTGTGCATGTGTGTGTGGCTGGGGAGGGTGAGGGCTCCCAGTCATCGAGGTGGCAGGGTGGAAGGTGCTGTGTCAGCTGGGTAGAGTGGCTTTTACTTTCCCTTTGAGTCCTTACTACTGTCTCTGGGAGGAGTGTACCCCCCACTCCACCCCGATCCCCCAGCTTTGGGGAGGATCCTGATTTTAGTCACTGGCCTTTGTCCTGCCTATATGCTATGTCCCCTTTTCTGCAGAGCCCCAGTGGCCCAGGTAGCCTTAGGAAGGAACAGGATGAAGGGAGGGAAGTGGCGGGAGGCAGGTCAGGGCTTGCATGGAATCATGTGATTCTGTTGTCTGCAGGCGGCTTGTTGTTCCTGGTTAACGTGTCAGTGGGGAGCGATTCAGGCTGCTGTGTGCTGGAAGGACCTGGAGAGTGTGCTGCTCACATGGCTGCCACCTTTATTATTACTGTCATTACTCTTACTGTTATTATTTAATTTGGGGTGTATTTTGGCTTCCTCTGACATCTGCCCCCCGGCAACTCTCCCTTACCCCTGTCATTCCTTAATCTCTTTTTCTCAGGGGGAGCTTCACCCCAGTGTTCATTCCGTCCTGCTTTCCCCTGGTGGGTGGATGCTGGAGCCCAGATTGAGTTCTTCGCTGAAGGGCTTTCTCTCCCTTTGCTACTGCCCAAGCCATTGCTGGTTTGCAAACCAGCCAGTGACGGGCTGCCTTGGTTTTCCCAACCTCACGGTGCACTGAGATCTGCTTCCTTTTCCAGCCTGGGGAATTGAGGGGCAGTTGCCTTGTCTCTGCTTATCTTCATCCTCAGCTTATCTGACCCCGAGACCTCCTTCTGGAGATCTCATGGTCTCCTCCTTCCCAAGGTCCCTGGAAGGCCATGTGCTGTCATCCAGGGAATGGAGGGGCCTTTCAGTCTCCAGGCAGGAGGGAGGCCAGTGGCTGAGTTTGTTTGAGAGAGAGGCCTGGGTTGCTTGATGAGGCCCAGGGGAGCTCTGGAGAGAAAGCCCATTTCAGAACTGGGCGTTCAGTCTTTAAAAGAGAATACCTCCCAGGCCTTGGACTTGCAAATCCTGGGAACAAAAATGAAGGTTAATACAGTGATTTTTTTTCCCTTAAAATTTGAGAGCTGCATTGGAGAACATGAAACTTAAGCCCCTCTTTTCTGCCCACAAAGCAGAAAAGAGACACACAAGCCCCAACAAATCTCAGGACATTATATTTTAACTCTGTAGACATGTAGAAATTGTAATAGCTGTCATTCAAAGAGAAAAAAGAGCACATAGTCTTTTACCTGTGAGGAAACTGAAGATCCATAGAATGGAAAATAGGAACTCTTCACCAAATAAATGTATAAATAACTCCCAGGCTTTTGATTGAATGAGTGCTTTGAGCTCTGGGGAAAAATATTATGTATGGCAGCAACTTTCCAGTTGTACTCATGAGTAGCATGTCAATTCTTCTTTGCCCAATAGTTCGCATGCCCTCTTCAATATTCAGCAATTATTTATAATGACAGATTTATGTGATTGGAAGAATGTGGGTACACCAGAGGCATAGATGGGCCTGAGTGACAGAATCCAGGGTTTGTACAGGTTTGAGGACTCTCAGGGAAGATCTAGGTTATTGGGTATCCATGAGAAAGTGTTTGGAATGATTTTGTAGCTGTAAAAAGCCCTTATAGTTAAGATCTCTTGTAAAGATGGATAAATGAACAGTAATGGTAACTGGAGTGTGTGTGTGAGGAATGTGCTTTAGCATCTGGAATGCCAGTTAAAAGTTAATTGCTCCTGGTGATTTGTCCCAGTTCCACCATGAATTTTATGCAATTTATTGCAAAGATTAAATGGATATCCTTTAAGTAACAAGCTAACAAGGTCAGCTTATCTCACTGGGAGGTAGAGAAGTGACTCTTTGTAATTCCTATTCCGCCAAAAATGAGAAGACCCCAGTATTTTTGCAATTTATTTGTGACCTCAAGAATAAAATGGGCTCATGCAGATTAAGTAACTTGCGCAAAGTTACACAGCTCGTGAGCAGTAGAAGAGGTCTCCAGACTCCCTCTGTTGGGATCCAGATCCCATGCACTTAGCCATCTGTCTTCCCTGGATTGAGAAATATCAACTGTAGAACAAGTGTCCACAGGACATGGGAGCATATGAGGTTAATTGGGCACGAGCTAGGGCATGAACAAGCTTTTTGTCTTCAGTGCACACTGACAGATACTATTCCTGGTAGTGGTGATGGTGGAAGTGATCCATCCACATACTCTAATTGTTTCCCTTAATGGCTAATAGTCATTAGGTATGAATTATTTATACTTAGGTGTTAGCATTTTGTACCTGGTAATTAGGTACAAAAATGGGAGAGCCACATTAAACAATGTACCAAAGGTCTCTTTCTGGAACTTTCTATGAGCAATAGGTTGGAAATCTAAGTATCAGTGCACAGAAATCAATGCATTATGGCAGTAGAAAAAGCCAGAAAATGGGAATTGGATAAGAAGGATTCTATCTTGGCACTACCACTCTAATATTTGGCAGATCCCTTCCCCTTTCTGGACCTCATTCCCCATCTGTCCAGTGATAGAGTTGAACTGAATCATTTTCCTTTAAGGCCTTTCCAGTTCTTACATTTTGTGATTCATTACATCAAAAATAGTATGTTAGCATTGCTTGTAACCCTCTTCAAGTCTTTTTATGGTTACTGCTAATGGGAATCATTAAATCATTAACAACTGGAAGCAACAATAATTATTTAGTGTCTCTAATATAAGTATCTACCAATCCTTGAATAGTTTTTTTTTTTGTTTTTTTTGTTTTTTTTTTTTTTGGTGAATGTATGAATTACTAAAGGGAGGTGCAGATAGCAAGATGAGGGGTGGTTTTTATGGTTGTTTGTTGTTTCCTTCCTGGCAAATGGAACATAGTGTCTAAACTAGGATCTTTATGTGTGCTGGACCATGTGTATAATGTCAGAAAAGGTTTAATTTAAAATAATGAGATGAAAATTACCTTGTAGAAGAATCGTTTGAAATGTTTAGACTTGAGCAAACGGGTGTACAGGTGTGTATCACTATGATTTTCACAAAGTGACCATGGAAGTTGTCTGGTTCTGACCCTCATGGGATCACACCTCTGTTTGTCAGGCAGAGTCACAGAAGGTCAAGCTGGAAAAGGGCTGTAGTCTTTGCAGAGATAGAGCAGGCAGGGTTAGGCTTCCCCATAGTCAGACCCTGCCTGCTCTTCATTTTGCAGGTGTCCTGGGGGCATCAGAAGCCTCCTCATCTCACTTTTGTGTGCCCTTCTCCCCCAGTGCCTTAGGAGAGAAATTAACCTGCACCTGCCCTTCATGTTTTACAGGCCAGCGCAGGACATCTCATTGCCATTATCAGCCAGGAACTCGCAGCCTCACAGCCCTACTTCTTCTCTGACCTCTGGGGGGTCCTTGCCCTTGCTACAATCTCCACCATCCACTAGATTGTCTCCTGCCCGACACCCCTTGGTCCCAAACCAGGGAGACCATTCAGCTCACCTGCCTAGGCCGCAGCAGCATTTCCTTCCTAATCAGGCTCACCAGGGGGATCATTACCGTCTCTCCCAACCTGGCCTGAGTCAGCAGCAGCAGCAACAGCAGCAGCAGCACCATCATCACCATCACCACCAACAGCAGCAGCAGCAGCCACAGCAGCAGCCAGGAGAAGCCTATTCAGCTATGCCTCGGGCTCAGCCATCCTCTGCTTCTTATCAGCCAGTGCCAGCAGACCCTTTTGCCATTGTTTCCAGAGCCCAGCAGATGGTTGAGATCCTCTCAGATGAGAACCGGAACTTGCGGCAGGAGTTGGAAGGATGCTATGAGAAGGTGGCAAGACTGCAGAAGGTGAGGCTTCCGTTTTGGGATATTAGGGTCTCTAAGTCTTATTTGTGAGACCTGTTAATATCCACATTAAAGTCTCCAGTTGTGAATCCCAGCATTACTTGTGGCAGGTCTTCAGGATTTTTATATCTGAAGGTTAGATATGAGTCAAACTTTGGAAAAAGCCTTCTACCTGTCTACCTAGGAGAAGTAACGTCTTACATTTACACAAGGAGAAAAAAATTTATGCAGTTTTTCCAGACGCTATAGCCCTAAAGAAAACGTGATTCTTTTAGAATTCCAAAAGGCAGTGATACTTCTTGATAAGAATACTGGTGATGCCTGTATAGGTAAAGGATCTGACGGCACCTTAAGGCTCATTGTCTTGGTCACATTTTCCCACATGTGAATTTGAATCTTAAATATAAAAATAAATGTAGTTCCTAGAAAAATCTCACCAGCTAAAGTTTGAGCAGTCCTGCCTTGTTCTGGAAAAGGCTCAGAATACTTTTTCCTAGTGGGAGTTCTCATAGTAACTCTCTTTCAACAATCCCTCCTCCCCACCCTTTGATTTGGTCCCTCCCTGCAGCTCAAATTCAACATCTGCTCTCTTTCTCTGGTGTATGTGGGGGGCAGGAGGGGCTTAACACCACAGCTAGGTGACAGGTGACAGCCCTAGGCTGAGGAAATAGAAAAAGAAGTGTATCTCCAGTTCACATTCTTCTCTGCCAACCCCCCGTTGGGACTTTACCTCTGGAGTACCCCAAGCGAGGAACCTTAGCTCTTGGCTTCCAGGGGCTGCTGGTGAATAGGGTTATGCCTTTGGCCGCTTCTTTGCAGCTTTTGTCATTATGGAACTCATGTGGTTTGGTCTCCCTACAATGTGAACTGTTCAGAGAGGTGAGGGTGAAGGTGAGGGAGGGACAGGAGGATGCCTTGTATTGTCCAGCAACTCTGTCCTTAGGAAACACCAGGAGTGGAAATTTCAGAGGCCTGAATGAAGCTGAGTATTTGTAAACAGACACCAAATCTGGGGGCCTAAAGGAGACAGGGGCTTATTATCAGCAGAGGATTTTTTTTCTTTCTTTTTTTTTTTTTTTTTTTGAGATGGAGTCTCGCTCTTGTTACCTAGCCTGCAGTGCAATGGCGCGATCTCCACTCACTGCAACTTCCGCCTCCTGGGTTCAAGCAATTCTCCTGCCTCAGTCTCCTGAGTAGCTGGGATTACAGGCATGTGTCACCACGCCTGGCTAATTTTGTATTTTTAGTAGAGACGGGGTTTCTCCATGTTGGCCAGGCTGGTCTCGAACTCCCGACCTCAGGTGATCCACCCGCCTTGGTCTCCTAAAGTGCTGGGATTATAGGCGTGAGCCACTGCGCCTGGCAAACGGAGGATTTTTATATAGGAAAATGGCTTCCCTGTCCCTTAGTTTTCCTGAATCTGGATGAGGGTTGTTGGAGTGCTCTGAGAATTGTTTCTTCCTGGCTTTTCCCTGATTTTGTATTTTCACCCCCAAATTTTAACTATATCCCTACCCGTATCGCTTTGGTGAAATAAATTAATTATATCCATACACTAGAAACCCAGTCTGTCTGATTAGGCTAACAGTTGACACCCTCTCTCCAAACTCTCTCTTCAGGGTGATCCCAGCCCATCTTTGATACAATCACTGAAGGATGAACCCAGCTCTAATACGGGCCCTTTTTGCCGAAGGATCCATGGTGATTTTTTGTGTGTGTGGGAGTGGGTTCAGCCAGTGACAGGGAAGAGGGACAGAGAATAGGATTGCTGTTGTTTGTTCCCCAAGATGGGAAAAGATGCCTCAAATAAGTGTAACTGGAACAGCTTGAATGTTGGGAAAGTAGAGGCTGACCCATTGTCGAGGTAGAGTAGAGGGGAAGGTGGAGCAGGAGAGGAAAAGGAAAGTGGGGAAAATTAAGGTAGATTCCAGGTAGTGCTGGAGGAAATGAAAAGGCCTGAGGCTCATGAGGGGAATAAGTAGACAGAGTAAGTCTGGAAAACCCACTGCCACCCTCCTCTCTGCCCCCACCATCACCCAGCCCAAACCAGTGGATATATCCGTCTGTGATGGCTTTTCCTGGAAGGCCCTATTGAGAGCTGTGGGACTTGCCCTTTTGAAGCATAGAATATCTACACAGGGGGTAGGGGAAGGATTAGTACAAGATCTTGCAACATCAGTCTGCACACCTTGAGGAAAGGGACTGCCTTCTAGGTGTTGCATTCTGTGCACAACCGGACAGTCTTGAACTGTAAATGCTGCCCAGAGCAGACCAACACCAAGCCTGCTCTTTCAGATGGAAATGTTTATCTTCTCTCCCCAGCGCTTGAGTTTCATGCAAAAGCTTCATCAGGCGCAGGCCTTGCAGATCTTGTCTCTAAATGCCATTCACCAGTTTTCACCTTCTGTGCTGCTATCTTGGTGCCATCTGTGAAGAGAAAAACACTTTTGAGTCTGCTCTTTTCTGTGGTGTAAGCCTTATTTGTTTGCAGGCAGTCCTGTCTCTGGCAGAATTTTGGAGATGGAGGCGGGTTGAATCTGACTGGTTTGGCAACCTTACCTTTCCCCTAGTGTCCCATTAGGGGCCTGATATTTCTCTCTTGAAAGTACCCTGAGCTTTGTTAAACAGGATAGTGGAAAACACAGAAGCAATGCAGAATGGTTGCAGAGTCCAATTTAATCTGAAAATTGCTTAATAGGCCGTGGGTTTATTTGTCTTATACAAATTATATGCAAATATCTGTGTGGTTATTATATGTGCAATGGAGCTATACTAGTTACAGAAAGACTCTGGAGTCTAATTTCTCATTTTCTTCCTGATTGTGGCTGATTCAGGGCAAGACCCTTTCTCTCTGAGTTTATTTTCCCCATTTTATGAGATTTGCAGGAGTGTCATAAAACACAACTCTGATTATGAATTTCTGTTCAAAAACCTATACTGGTTTCCCATTGACTATGGGATAAAGTCCAAATGCCTGGCATTAAAAGCATTTTATGATCTGACTCCAGTCTATCTTAGCAGCCATATCTCGCCAGGTTCCCTCTGTGTACCCCACAGTGTCCAGCCAAATTAAATGACTGGTCGTTCTGGGAATGCATTTGCTTACTCAGAATAGAATACCCTTCCCCTCACCTCTGCTCATTGAAATCTGACCCAGCTTTCAGGATCTGACTCTAAATGCCACCTCTTCTCAGAAATTGTTCTCCTCCCCACTTCCCCAACCAGGAGTAACTTCTTCCTTGTCTGTACTTTATGGCACCACTTCTACTTTTCTTAAAGATGTATCTTGCCCTATATTCTTTCATTTGATTGGATTAAAACCTCCTTGAGGGCAGTGAGAATGTTCTCATTCATATTTATACACCTCCAATAGTACTTTAAAGAGTTCATGTAAATATTTGGCCCTTGGTAAATGTTTGTTAAATTGAACTGAACTACTTCATGAAGCTTGGGGTTTTTAGGGTTGGTTTCTGCTGCTGACAGTTGATCTTCAGAGGCAATTTGACTTTTCTCTCTACTAAAATGAGAAGAGGCATCCTGTCTAGGCAGATAATCAGTGCAGACTGGAACCAACATGTGAAAGCCCTTTGAATGCTTTGGAATATCTACATACTATATATATTATTACTAATATTTTCAAAATTAAGAGTTTTCTTCAGAAATTAAAATCCTTTATAACTATTTATAAAATTTATTCTATCTTATCATCTCCTCTGAAGGCAGAAATTGTCTATTTTTTTAACCCGAGGAAAGACCATGACACCATGAGTTAATTACTAAGCTTATGGTTGAAGGTGGAGATCCTTTCTTGAAACTTTTCTCATCTCACTGTGTTATGCTTGTCTCCTGGCCATCTGTGAGCCCTTGGAGAAGCTGTTAGCGAGGATTTGCCTGTTTGTTTTCAGACCATTTTCCCCATCAACCTCCTACCATCACCACCATCGTCTTTTTTTGTTGTTGTTAAGGTGGAGACAGAAATCCAGCGCGTCTCGGAGGCATATGAGAACCTCGTGAAGTCATCTTCCAAAAGAGAGGCTCTAGAGAAAGCCATGAGAAACAAGCTAGAGGGCGAGATTCGGAGGATGCATGATTTCAACAGGGATCTGAGAGGTGAGGGAACCAAAGGACTTGTCTTTGTACTTCTGAAGCAGCTGTAGGGTGGTGAAGGGAAGGGCTGAGCAGGATCCAACTAGGGGTTGTCCAACCCACCGGTATGGGCAGTAAATGGCTGGGCATGTGCCAGGCTAATTTTTTGTGACTGCAATAGTCCTCAGTCCCAAGCTTGATTGATCAAAGTATGGATGCACCTCACTAGTCTTCTGAGTGATGAGCTGATGTGTTAATCAGGCAGGATCCCTGCTGGGACTCCTGGACCCACCTGGCCCACCCCCACAATAGGTGCTGCCTCTTCTTTTTAACAGGTTTTACAGAGGCATGCCCTCTGACTGTGCAAGCTTGAAGTATAATGTCCTCTCTTATTTCCAGGACTGACTGACTCCTTTTATTTTTGACTTTCACCTGATAATATTGAAGACTTAGGGAAATATTTCTACTTTTAAAGTGCCTTCAGCACCTTCAAAACTGCTAACCTTGGGGATGGTACTTTCTTTTTTTTTTCCTTTTTCTTTTCTTTTTTCTTCTTTGAGTTGGAGTCTTGCACTGTCGCCCAGGCTGGAGAGCACTGGCATAATCTTGGCTCACTGCAACCTCCACCTCCCAGGTTCAAGTGATTCTCCTGCCTCAGCCTCCCGAGTAGCTGGCTGGGATTACCAGCATGCACCACCATGCCTGGCTGATTTTTGTATTTGTAGAGATGGGGTTTTGCCACGTTGGCCATGCTGGTCTTAAAACTCCTGATCTCAGGTGATCCACCCACCTTGGCCTCCCAAAGTGCTGGGATTACAGGCATGAGTCACTGTGCCTGGCCAGGGATGTTACTGTCTTTGAATTTTGGTTATTTTATCTTTAAAGTCAGGGGGCCCAACTACATGCTGCTAGTTGTCCCTTTCTAGCTTTGACATTACATGAGTTTAAAGACTTTATAATAACTGTGATACTCTTTTTTTTCTGGTTAATGAAAGATATCTTTATATATTTGGGGATGGATAATTTCATTGAAATTTAGAATTCTGCACTTAACTTAGGTTTTGGCAGTGAGGAGTGAAAGCATTAAATACTTACCTCCTCCTCCCCGGCCATGGTCTAGTATTATTTTGGGATTCACATTTGCAAACTCATGTTAGTCACCCATTCCTGTTTAACAAGAAGAAACAGGCTTGTTTTACCAAAGGTCAGTATTTAGAGGGCCAATAGTATGTGCTTGAAAGTTTATATTTGAGACCCTGTTGATTGTCTCCAAATTCCACAGAGCGTCTAGAGACTGCCAACAAGCAACTTGCAGAGAAGGAATATGAGGGGTCAGAGGACACCAGAAAAACCATCTCGCAGCTCTTTGCAAAAAGTAAGTCTGCAAGCTGCAGAAACAGGTATTAACGTGTGGATGGGAGCAAGGTGCGTGAAAAGATTACACTGTTCTCTTTAGCCTTTTAGAACAGCCAGGGCAGAGTCAATATCACCTAAGGATTGTTTTTCCTATTCAGGCATGAAGTTGGAAGATTCTGTTCTTTTCCTCCTAAGCCAAGAAGGCTGCTTGCTACCACATCTCGTCACATCACATTGGTCCTTCAGCATTAAACTAGAGAAGCCCCTTGAAATCCCTGCTAGTGTCGTTGCTACCTAAATAAAGAGCCTTACTGAACATGAGGTCCCTTCATGTTGAAGGGATTTTCTTAGAAGATCCTGTGTGTTGGCTCTGGTAGAGATGGGATTAATATGCAGGATTGATGATAGTGTTTGAAATACTTCACCTGTACCTGGGGCTCCCTTTGTTAAGCATCTAGTATTTATTGTTACACAGCAGCAGATTGCAAGGGTAGCTAATCCTATGGCCTGAACTAGTGACTCTGGCTGCAGAGTTGGAGGATGTGGGGGAGGGCAGAGCTGTGTCTTCCTCATAATAGTGTTTCCTTTGTCTGGAAATACTCCTAGGACCATGACAATGAATTAATCCTCTTCTTTATCAGTCTCTAATGGACCCCACCCAGCTAGACAATGTCTTAATTATTTCCAGTTGCCTTAATAAAACCAGCAATAAAAACTTCATAGTGGATTGAGTCCACAGGGAGAATTAGTCGGGGGGAAACAGATGAACTGTTCTCATTTCTGCAGATGCCCATAGCTAGTTTCCTCTACCCCCAGCCTCCCTCAGTGTAGCTCTGGCTGTAGTTGTGCTCAGTAGGGATTTGTCAGTCTCTTCCATCTTTGCTAGGTCTCCAAATGACCCTTTCAACTCATTCCATGCAGCTTCTAGCCAGCTTTTACAAGTTCGTTTGATCTTCACTTACAATACTGCCCTCCCTTCCTGGGTTGTTCTGTTGTGCTCTGGCTTCAGAACAGGTTTTTTCTTTTTCTTTTCCCTGTACCTCCTGTTCCTTTGTCAGCATATCTTAGAGTAAGGAATGTAGTTTTTCTGGTGTCATCAGTGCCTAGTATAAATTTTTGTGAAATTGCTTTTGTGGTATCACAGTTGCTGTCAGAGCTAGTTCACTGGCAGAAAGAGGGTGGCAGACTCTCAGATCAAAACAAAACAAAACTTATAGATTCTTTGTTCTGGATCAGCTAGATCATACTCCTTTCTGTATGGAGATGGTATTTCAGGTGTCCTAGGAGCTCTTTACAGGTTTATAAAATGTGGTAACTTAGTAAATCAGACGGTATTACCGGCAGGGCAAAAGACTGTCAAATGGCTCTGGGAAGGAAAAGTGAAGTTCACCAACTAGCCAGGGAAGAGGGCATGACTCTTGTCCCTCCTAATTTCTTTCGGCTTGGGACACTGACAGGGCCCTGCATGGTTGGAAATGTGGCAGGAGAAAGGAAAGCCCTCTCGAAAAGCCTCTCTGGGGAATGTACTGCAGGAATCCTAGAGAACCCAAACCAACTCAACCCTAGAAGAAGGCAGCCTGGTATAGTAGAACCAATCTGGGCGTAAATAAGGGCTCTACTACTTACTTACCAACTGTGGGACCTTGTGCAAGTTAGTCAAGCTGTCTGGGTCTCTGTTTTCTCATATGCAAATTGGAGAGGAGAATAGTACCTTCCTTGTATGGTTGTTCTGAGGATTAAGCTAGTACAATACCTGGTATGCAATACATATTCAACAAATGTTCCTTTCTTTCCAAATGCAAAGTCAGAGTGGAAAAGAAGGTGAGGCTGCCCTATTGAAGTTTCTCCTATAACTTAAGGTTTAAGTCTCCAGATGAAGAGCACTTAACCTCCAAAAAATCAAAACTACTTGTTTGAGTTTCTGGTGTGAGGTCTGTCTTAATTAAGAGGAGAGGAAAGACACGGGACGTAACTACATGTGTCATGGTCCCCTGTAGTTATAATGATTTGATTCAGAAACATGGAATTGCTAATTTTATAGGTCAGGTGACTCTCAACTTTCTCATACTAAAAATTAGTGTACAGAATCTGTTGTATCACAATGAAAGATTTTGAAGCTACAGATTCTCATTACTAATCGTGGTGATGATGATCATCATCTGCTTTATGTAGTAAGTTCCTTTGGTGTTGGTTATGCTTTCTAACATTTCTTTCACTTAAACAAATCTTCTATCTCATTTGATCCTTACAAATATTGTGAGGTTAAATAAGATGGTATTGTTACTTCTGTTTTACCATCTAGCATTGTTGATTCTTTCTTAACATGTCTATCTTTCTGCTTATATTATTGATCTGATCTTGCATGCTGTCTACTTTTTTTATTAGAGCCGTTAGCATATGAATCATATTTGTTTTAAATTCCCAGTCTGTTAATTCCAGCATCCCTGCCTTATCTCGGGGTCTGGTTCTGATTCTTGCCCTGTCTTTTCAAACTGTATATTTTACCTTTTAGTATGACTTGTAGGTTTTTTCGTGTGTGTGTGTGAAATGGCAGACCTGATGTATGGGGTAAAATGCAACTGTGGTAAATAGGCCTTTCAGGTTGTGATAGTAAAATCTGGGGGAAAGGGAAGTGCTCTAGACCTATGATTAGGTCTCAGTCTTTTAATGAGCCTGTGCCTCTGGACTGAACTTCACAAGTGCATCTCAGTTTTTTTTCACCCCTTTAGGTGGTGCAGGATCACTAGAAAGGGCTTCAGCTGGTTATTTCCTTCTCTCGTGTAGAAGACCAGAGCAGACTGGAGTTGGATGTTTCCTTTCCCATGGGTCAGTTAGGCTCTGGAAACAAACAAATAAGCAAACAAAATCCCCAAAACTCATAGATTAGGTTCTGGTTAAATAGTTTCTCTTGAGGGTAGGCCTTGTTAAGAACAGAATGCTCTGGCATATTTCATAATGGTTCCTTTTTCCCTCCCCTTGCTGGAATCACAAGGGGTCCATTTCACAAATAGACTTCTACAACTAGGACCAAGCAATGAAATCTTTAAGTGATCATTTGGGAAGAGTGAGAATTACTTCGTTGGAATTCAGTGATATCACTTCAGGTGTAATACTCTGATATTCTCATTAGCTGTGGGTACCGGAACAAGGTACAGCCAGCCACTAGAAGAGGGCAGATTGAGAGAACAGTATATGGACCAAAGTGTAAAATCTGTTTAGAGATTACTTATAAATCTGTATTCACTTACGCAAATGCTAGCTTGTGATCATGTTCCTTCATTCTCCTAAAAATAATAGTTTTGGCTACTGTCTCATACTGGTGCTTTCTTCCTCTATTTTTCTTATATCCATCCACAGATATTTATTAAACCCTCATTATATAGGTGCTGCTCAACTGAGCTCTCTTTAAAACCCAAGCCAGAAAGACCATTATCTGCCCACTAAGCTCTTCCATTCTAAGGTCATAGAGTATATTTGTATACACATATACACACACATGTAAGTATACATATACACACATATGTTTTTGTATATATGCAAGTATATATATATATACACATACGTGTTTTATATATATGTATATATACATATATATATAAATGTGTGTGTGTAAGCACACAAGCATATTGGATTACTTTTTTTTAATTTTTATTTTTTTGAGACAGAGTCTCACTCTGTCACCAGGCTGGAGTGCAGTGGCGCTATCTCGGCTTACTGCAACCTCTGCCTCCCGGGTTCAGCCTCAGTCTCCTGCCTCAGCCTCCCGAGTAGCTGGGATTACAGTCGTGTGCCACCACGCCCAGCTAATTTTTGTATTTTTAGTAGAGACAGCGTTTCACCATGTTGGCCAGGATGGTCTCTGTCTCTTGACCTAGTGATCCGCCCACCGCAGCCTCCCAAAGTGCTGGGATTACAGGCATGAGCCACCATGCCCAGTCATATTGGATTACTTTATTTTTAAAAAACTGAACTTTCAAATTCTAATAGGCTTTAAGGGAGAAAAGGAGATTCACAAATAGAGGATGTTTTTTTCAGGTGAAATGGCTGCCTTTCTTCCTCTGATCCTGATGTTTTCCGTCTAACTTTGCCCTGTTCTTTACAGTGTTCCCTCCACACCTAGCCTATCCTACCGGAGAAGGAGTAGGATAAAAGCATAAGATGGCTTCCAGTTTTACTGTATTATCTTTTAAAAGACATTGGATTCTCAAGAGAAGCAGATGCTGAGTTAAAGTGGGTTGGGTTAGGGGGTGGTGTTGGGTTAGGTTTTCCGTGGAGAGGACATGTTGTCAAGTAGACCTGATCTCAGTTACAAAGTGATGTTAGTGTGTGAAGGATGGGCTTGAGCTTTTATCCAGTTTATGAAATGTCATTTTTAGCTCTATTTAATGTACTGTCATGAGGAAACAATTGGGAAAATGTTTTGAGCTCAATTGCTCTTTTGCCAATGTAAGACAATTTGGAAGAAATAAAATTGAGGAGACGAGCCTACCTTTTCTTCTGAGGGCTGTGTGTGTGTGTGTGTGTGTATTCTTTGTGTAATGCCTAATAATTTTTGGAACACGTTACATCTATTTTCTCATTGCTTCTGCTCAACAACCATTAAGTTGTTAAGTGACTTTTCTGAATTTCTACAAGTTAGTGATAGAGCCAGTGATAGAGTCCAGATCTTGGGTATACTGGTTCTTCAGGTGTGCACTAGAGCAGTAGGCTATCTAGTAACAGGTATGATATGTCAGTTTTGCTCAGGTAAGGCTTTGAGCCAGCTCCAGACTGGCAGTGTTGATGTTTAATGTCCTGACAGATAAAGAAAGCCAGCGTGAGAAGGAGAAGCTGGAAGCAGAGCTGGCCACTGCCCGTTCTACCAATGAGGACCAAAGACGACACATCGAAATCCGAGATCAGGCCCTGAGTAACGCCCAGGCCAAGGTGGTAAAGCTGGAAGAAGAGGTATGGTTTCCTCAGGTAGCACATGAGCCTGCGGGTGGGAGGGCTGGGAAATCAGGGACACTGGGCTCCACATTGTGGTGAATTGGCAGCTACATAATCCCCAATAGGGAGGTGCCATCTGCTGCTCCTAGTTTCCACTGTGCTGATGTGAGTGGACTTTGCTTTCTTTTCTCTTCTTGGTAAATTCTTTTCTTTTGCTCCAAAATAGGAAATCACCGGGGTCAAGAAACAGTTTCCATTTGTTCATTCATATAATAAGCTCACTGCCCCTGTATTCCAAGCTCTTACTATATACCTAGCCCTACCGTAAGCCTATGACAGATATATAAATATAGATATAGATATAGATGTATAAATATGTATATGTATAGATGTGTATTTTAATTTCTGCCCTTACAGGTATTTTAAAACTTTGTAAAACTAGAAAATAATTCTAGGTAGCTTAAAGTACTCTAAGGATTTTGAAATCTGAACAGCCCTTGTCTACCCAGGCTTAGTGGGAAGTCAGTCCCCTCTCAGATCAGAAATGATTCTTGCTGGCCATATCTTTTACTGTTGGACTTACTTGGCAGATTGATTTTTGACTAGAAGCAATCTTGGGAGGTCTAAGACAGGATGGGACCCAGGGACAGTTTACAGTTTATTTCAGAAAAAATGCACTGGCCAAGAGCTGTGCTGTGGTTCTCAGTGGCCAGTTCTAGCGAATAGTTACGTGGAGGAATGGACTTGTCATTTATTTGTGTGCAGAGATGAAGCCTTCCCTTGACAAATGCAAGGGCCCCCAAACTATTAAGCATATGATTAATATGTATCTGATTAGGCTTGACATAGATGCTATTTGATTGCAACACTAAACTGTACTCATGTGAAATAGAGGGAAATTTGCTGCTGGCTTGTCATTAATTTATCTTGGATGTCAGTTGTTATTGCACTGGACTACTAACTCTTAGATGTTTTGCCCTTCAGGGGATGGGTGTGTTCCCACAAAAATTGATGCTAAAGTGTAACTTGGTAAAGAAAATTTCATATCTCACAGACTTCTGCTCTGAAATTTGAATTGTTTTAAGTGGAAAAATAGCCTTCATCATAAAAAGTTGAGAAATTTGTAGATTTGAAACAAAAGAAATTTATTAGCATTTAAAAAGCATTCTGGCTATTGTATATGAGGTATCTTTACTGCCTTCATTCATTGCTTGCTTCCTTTCCCTCAATAAGAATAGGTCTAGTTCCTGGAGATTTCCCAACTTATCAATTTCCTCTGCTTTCTTTTTTGGATATTAAAATGCTTGTTGGAGTTAGGCTGTAAATTCACACTTTACCAGTGGGTAGTGCTATCTAATTCATGATATCCCTTAGCCTGACTTGCTAAAATATCAACTTCAGGTAGTATAAAATCAAGTTAATATCTTGCTTCATCAGTTGTCTATATCAGAACTATGCTAAGTTGCTCAACAGAAAATGAGGAAGACTTGTACTTACCTGATGTCTAGGTTTAAGGAGCTTATCGCATCCTTTTGCTACACCCCATATATTCCCTTCCCTCACATTTTTGTGAGGACATTCCAGAGAAAATTACAGGATGGGGTAAGATTGAATTCTTTTAGAGAAGGGCAAGCTAAGAGACCTGCTGAGAAGAAGTAGCTTGCTGGTGGTCACATGGCCAGTCTTGGGTAGAGCCAGAAATAAAACTGGTATCTCATGACTCTTCATTCCCTAAACCCTGCTGCCTTTCTCCCTGTCTGAATCATCCTTTGGTTCACCTCCCAAAAAGAAAATGTGGGTGCTTGTTCAGATTTAGTAACCTCTGCATCTTTTAAGTTTTTAAAAAATTTCTTCACTCGTTGGGCCTTTCTTTTCAAAAGACTATGAGAAACTTGTCCAGACTGCTTTGAGATTGGGATGTACAGAGAGTCCTGCTGCCCCTCCGGGAAGGGTGCTCAGCCAGTTGGAAATGAATGGGGACAGAGTGTCTGCAACCATTTTTCTTTGCAACATCTGAGGGCACAGTGGTAACTGGTTGTTTTAAAATAATGAAAATAATATATGTGTTGGGAGAAAATGTTCATTTCTAGTTCCCACTGGGCAGCCCTCGCTGAAAAGGTTGCCTGAAATATATTTCTGGCTTCAGACTTCTGAGGCTTTTCTGGGCATTAGTCCTGGAGATTTTTAGTAGTTTTCCAGGGGACCTCCCCAAAATATGTATGTAGCTTTACAATATAAAGAAGTTCTAAGTATTGAGCTGGGATTGAATGATGGCATTTATTTCAAATGAGGTCATCAATTATTGTTAAGTTCTTAGTCCTCATCCAATTTGTGCTTTCACATGGAGTCTAATTGTTAGGAAATTCTGAGTTGCTCTTGCTAAAGGAGGTGAAACCTTTGACTGGGAGAGCAGGCTTACCACCCTCTACCCAGCGGAATCTCAGAGGCCATGTGATGTCTTCCAGACTTTTAAGCCAGCTCACTTGTAGCACATATAAAGGCTTGGAAGACCACATCTCAGAGAAAATCAACTGGTTCTTATTTCCCTTTTTGTTTTAGCAGTCTCTCAGAGCTGGATTTGCTCCTGGGCGCTGTTTGTCGTGTCTCCTCTATATTGTTCAAAGGAAAACATCCCTTTTGCTTATCCTCAGATATAGGAAATTGCTAATTAAAGTTTTGCTTTGCTGCTGTGACTCAATCTTCATTAGGCTTTGCTCTTTCAGGGCTGAAATTTCAAAGTTTGGAACATCATGAGGGAGGTATTTGAGGTAAACAGGTAGTTCTGGAACAGATCTAGGAAGGAGCTTTCATTGTGATTGCTTCACAAAATCATTGAACATTTCTAAACTGAGAAAGGTATTCATGAATAGAAGAGTTATCCTTCTGTCTGTTGGAAATGGCTCAAGTAAGGCTGTGTTTGAAGGCAGATGGATATGTTAGATAACCTACCTGTGTCCCATATAAACAGATAATTTAGTGATGGCTTACAAATGGCATCATGAACTTTCCTCTTTTCTCGAACCTTAGAAGTTCTTCCAAGGAAAACCTTTCTAGCCTACTTAGCAAATCAAAATTAGGGAAACTTTCTCAAATTAGACCTTTTGTCAGGAGACTATTTTTCTCAGCTTTCTAACTACAAGGTCACTCAGGTAACTACTTCTCATTGCATTAAGGTGGTCAGGGAAAGGTTATGACTACTTTAATGGTCAGAGGACCCTTGCATTTATTTATGTCTTTCTCTTTACAAAGACCTCATTTAGATGCTTTTCCTGAAATTCATTCCTTCTTGCTAATCTCATTAACTCTCTTGCCTGAGGTTCTCTACAATCACTGTGCTCTAAACTCTACATAGAAATGTTGCCTCAGGCTTACAAAGAACTTTCTCCTGCAATCACAGCTTCCATTTGCTCCCAAGTTCAATGCATTCTTTCATGGACCTGGCTCTGCTGACATCCAGGAAGGAGGTATCTTGCTGGGGAGGGGGGATAGCACTGTAATTATAAATCAGACCTGTTTTCTTGGTGAGTCACTCTGATCCAGGCCTTGAACCAGCGTGTACCCTGTGCCCCTATTGCAGTAGCAGCCAAACGAGGTAAATGGTGCCTTTCCGTCCTTGCCCTTATCTTTCTTTCGGGACACGTAGGTCCTATTGAAGTGGAGGCTCATTAAACTCCAAGTCAAAAGAGCTCTGTGTCCTACAGCAACCACGGTATTCTCCCATTCAAAGACAGCCTCCCCACCCCCTACCAATTTGACCTCGCTGGAGATTTTCGATGGATGTCTGGCATATCCTCTCACAAGGCTCAGGGCAGCCCAGGCTTCTGGCTGGCTGCTGTCTTATGATGATCCGGAGTGGAAGCGGCTTGGGTAATTGTTTCAGGGATGGTGGGAAAAAGGCCTTGGCAAGATCAAAGAGGGAAGATGCTGCGGGTGGGCTGCTTACTGAACTGAGTGCACAGGAAGGGAGAGTGTTGAATGTGAGAGGGCTGGCAGAGAGAGCCAGTGAGCCTTGTTCTTTGGCTTTAGGCTAGAATGAAAGCCATGGAGATTCAACAAGAAGGGGCCCAAATGTTAACCTTTTCTGAACTGCAGTGGCTAGTGATGATTTAGATGTCACATTGATAGCTCGTATTGGAGTAGCCAGTGCATTTTCTAGAGTCCCGTTGCAATTCTACTCAATTCTGTAAGGCTAAATTCATACCGTTTTACTCCATTTCCACCATTGTTCTTAAGGGCTAATATTTTCCCTTCTTTCTAGATCTCTTACTAATTTGATTTGTCTTTTTGGTTTTAAAGATACATAATTTTCTGCTATGACACCTATCCACAAAGCATCATAACCAATTTCCTCCTTCCCTGATATTAGAGGAAGATGTCATAGGCATAGATATTTATATGTCTAATACTCCAAAATAATTTTCAAACAACAATAGGATTTCATTGGTGAAGGTAAATCTTATCCAGTGTTTTGATGGATTATAGATTTGGATGGAAGATCCAAGGATGTGAATTATGTGTGCATTTAGAGTATTGATAAGATACAGATAAAATACATATCCACCCAGGAATCTTCCAAGGTGTTCTGCTGGTGCATTATTGATTTATTTGAAGGGCATTTCATCTAAGGATGACATTCTCCATATTTATCTCAGTGTATTTTATCTCTTTCTTTCTTTTCTTTTCTTTCTTTCTTTTGTTCTCATTATTTATTTATTTATTTATTTATTCATTGAGATGGAGTCTCGCTTTGTCACCCAGGCTGGACAGCATTGGCCTGATCTTGGCTCACTGCAGCCTCTGCCTCCCGGGTTCAAGCTATTCTCCTGCCTCAGCCTCCCAAGTAGCTGGGACTATAGGCATGTGCCACCACGTCCAGCTAATTTTTTGTATTTAGTAGAGATGGAGTTTCACCATGTTGGCCAGGCTGTTCTCGAACCTCTGACTTCAAGTGATCCACCCGCCTCGGCCTCCCAAAGTGCTGGGATTACAGGAGTGAGCCACCGTGTCTGGCCGTATTTACTTTTAAGTAGGTGTTTTTCCACCCAATGTGTTACAAGAAAGAAATTATGTCTACCCCCAAATAGAGATGGAGTGATCTCTCTGAGCTCAATTCTTTCAGTCTTTCCTATGATTTTGGCTTTTGGAATTCCTAAATTGGAAGCCTTGTGGGTTTCTCTTTAGTCGCCTTTACAACATGAGCCCTATTTCTGAGGTAGCAAGTTTTTAGAGGTGGTTCTTTTTACTCTTCAATTCTTTTAATATCTACCAGTGGACCACAGCCTACTGGCAATGGACAGAGGCAGCTTGCTAATACCAGGGTAGTGTTACCAAATTGCTTCAGCATGAACCCTTACTTGGATCCAGTGGCTCCTGGGTAAGACTAAATCAGATCAAACTAAAATCAGGCTCCTGGAGCAACATATAACCAGTGGTATGAAGGAGAATAGCAATAAAAATACACTTCAGTTGTGACATTTGTATAATAGTGTTTGGAGTTGTGGACAATACAAGGGAAGAGGAAAATTAGACAATGAAGGCACTGGACTTAGTTTTATATTTTTAGCCTTAATGTCCTTTAGCCAATGGAGTGTTTGTATATGTTGGTGGTCATCCAGCTAGTATTAATAGTCTGTCCTTTCTGCCTACTGATCTGTATTTTCTTGTTTGTATTTTTTAAACATTAAAAATATTTACAGATATATTAGTATATCCCCAAAGAACCTTGCAAGTGTTATCCTCATTTGACAGATTAAGAAATTAAAGTACAGACAGATTAGGTGATACAGTCAGTGATAAATTTAGGAGAAAACCCAGATCTCTTAAATCTAAAACATTTTAACCCTGTTCTTTGTCCACTAGTGAATAAATGGGAAGCTAAATGATTAAGTCACTTCCTTGCAAATGGCTAAGACAAATGGGGCTCTAGAAGTAATTTTGTATACAGCTATCCTTTAAAAAATAAGTTTGAAAGACACCCACAGTTGTTGGAAGGAGGGAAGAGATGCCATCACGTGGTATTCATTTGCAGGGATCAGATTTTCCTGAGTCAGAAGGGGGTTAAGAGATCTGCCAAATACTTGGGAACTGGTTCAAAATATTACAGAAGTGTAATGGAAAATCATATGATTGATTGAGCTCAAGAGTATTTGCCTTATGCTTCAATAGATTGCCTTCCCACTGTTCTTCCTCTCAATTGTATGATTTTCCTTTAAAAACTTATCTCTGAATAGGAATGATATGAAATTCTTATCTTGACTGGGCCAAAGTGAATACATTTATGAGGTGTGTGTTTGTTGTTTGTATATTTGCAGTGTTGTAGATAAGCTATACTATGCTCATTTTTGTTCTTGAATGTAATAGTTATTTAATATTAACTGTTCACCAAGAATATAGTGACCAGTAAACTAGAACTAGAACTTAAGAGAGACACCAAGGAAAATAGAAGGGCTCTACCCTTAAGTGGCCTATGGATATTGCCTTCCAATTGAAGCAGAAACTTTGTCTTGTTTCCCGCTACATCCCTCCTGCTCTCATTTGTAGAATAGGGCCTGATGCATAATAAGCATTCAGTAAATATCTGTTGAATGAATGAGTGAATCCACACATGAATAAAATCTTTAAAAAATGACTGCTAATAGAGTACACATGATGAGAAGCTATAAAGAAAAGCAGCAATCAGGATCAGGTAAGATTATTCAAGGAAGAACTCTTGGAGAGTTTAGTGATTTAGTAAGGAGGGATAAGAAATGATCAGACCAATATGAAGTTTGAGTATTTGCATAGTAGACCTGGTAGAATTTTAAGACAGTTGGAGCCTAGATTGATAAGGCATTTTTAAGAGCCATATCTAGGCTGAACAGGTGAGAGTGACAGTAGACTGGTGAACGTAAAAGCATCAAGTAGTTTGAGGTATGGATGAAAGAGAGCAGCTCTGGTCTAAAGAAGAGAGGAGGTAGGTTTAAAAGTGCCTTGGATATTATAGGTACCTAATAAACACTAATTGAATGGGTGTGCTAGCAGTAGATTAATAGGTTGCTTTTTCTTTCTTTCTTTCTTTCTTTCTTTCTCTTTCTTTCTTTCTTTTTCTTTCTCTCTTTCTTTTCTTTCTTTCTATTGCTTTTCTTTTTTTCTTGTCTTCTTCTTCTTCTTCCTCTTCCTCTTCCTCTCTCTCTCTCTTTCTCGTCTTTCTTATCTTCCTTTCTTTCTTTTTTTGACAGAGTCTCTGTCGCACAGGCTGGAGTGCAGTGGCGCGATCGCAGCTCGCTTTAACCTCCGCCTCCTGGGTTCAAGTGATTCTCCTGCCTCTGCCACCCAAGTATCTGGAATTATAGGCGTGCACCACCACACCCAGCTAGTTTTTGTATTTTTAGTAGAGACGGCGTTTCACCATGTTGGGCAGGCTGGTCCTGAATGCCTGACCTCAAGTGATCCACCCGCCTCAGCCTCCCAAAGTGCTGGGATTACAGGTGTGAGCCACTGCATCCAGCCAGTTGCTTTTTTTCTTAAATGACTATTTCAGGAAGTCTGTTATAGCAGCTGTCTATAGGATGGACTCATGGGTGTGTGTGTCTGTGTGTGTGTGTGTCTGAGTGTATGTGCATGCATGTGTGTATAGATCAGGAGAGCAACTGAAAGTAAGATCTGTTAGGTGTTATTATAACTTAAACTGTGTTGGCTATGAACATATAAAGAAATGAAAGAATATGAGAGATGTTAGAATTAAGACATAGTGGTAGATTGGATATGGTAGACAAAGGAAAGAGGGAAGAATGATAATTCCAAGATTCTGAGACTGGAAAAATTAGGTAAGTGATGATGATGATGATGACTGAACTATCAAAAGGATGACATTTTGAGGAAAGATGAAAGCCATCTGGGGCATGCTAAGTTTCAGAGTGAGAAATCTTATAGTCACCTAGAGGTCTGTGACTGAGGATAACATGATAACATTAAAATATTAGTGTGGCACAAAAGAGATCTCTAGTAGTGCTACAATGTTGAGCAAGGTTTCTGAACATTACTGACATTTGGAGCTGGATAACTCTTTAGTGGCGGTGGTAGGATGCTGTCCTGTGTATTGTGGGCTGTTTAGCAGCATCCCTGGCTTCTAGTCACTAAATGCCAGTAGCACCCCACCTCCAGTTGTGACAACCAAAGATGTCTCCACACATTGCTAAAATGTCCCCTGGATAGTTGGGCATAGTAGGGGGCAGTCGGGATTGCCCCCAGTTGAGAACCATTGATATAAAGGCAAAAAAGGAAACTACCATAGATTGGACCTTGGAGTACAGTAGGAGGCGGGAGTCAGGGTAGGGTTAGGGAGAAAGTGGATCTAAAGATCAAGCCAGGGGGTAAAAGGGGTTTAGGGATCTACATTAAGAAAACACAGAATTGGAGAAAGCAAGGAAAGGATTTGACAACTTCTTGAAAGTTGGCATTTGGTAAGAAAACTTTAATAGATGAAGGATTTACTCCATTCACTGAATGTTCAGGAGGGATTTGGCTTAAATGATAGATTTACTTGGAATCTTCAGGGCTCGTGGGTACTGGTCTCTAGATTAGAAACTAGAGTGACTAATCTGTGGTCCTCACAACTCATTTTATGCACAAACACTCGAACCACTATCTTGGCTTTGGAAACTCTTTAAGTGAACCTTCAGTTCTTTGAACACTGAAAACAGAAAAATAAATCATCTAGGTTCTTATGACAAGAACACACATTATATAGTATGTCTCTTGCATGTACATACACACAAATTAAAGCATAACTTTTGTTTTTACACCTAAGAATGTGACAGTACAGAATCTTAGGACCCCGTTTGGCTGAGCCCTCTTGGATATTGGTCAGTGTTGAAGGTGAAAACAGGATTCTGATTCACAACCTATTTGGGAGTTAAAGACTCTTATAGATCTTCTGAGATCATGTATCTAGTCCTGTTTATTTTTTGTTTTGTTTTGTTTTTTGTTTTTTTTTTTAACTTCTGAAATCCTGGTGGGGCAGGGCATTCCTAAGAGAGAGAATATCATGTGCAAAGGCAGTGAGGGGTGAAATATTATGGGCTATTCAGGAGCCTTAAGCTATGTAACCATACTGAAGCATCAAGTATGAAAAGATGATGGAACAAAATAAGATGGGAGGCCCATTCTCTAGGGAAGACAGGTAACAGACAACAAAAATGAACATGAATACAACACACACAGAGCTCTGGCAATTGTTTTTTCAAGTGAAATTTTAAATAGAACCCTAATACGTAAAGCACATAAAAGAGGAGCCATCTGATATAACCCACCCACCATAGTGGCCCCTCAAGCACCTCCACCAAACACTAGGACTCTGCATCACCATTTGAAGACCTCTCCAGGGGTTTGCCAACTTTTCTCTAAAGGACCATATTGTAAATATTTTGGGGTTTGTGGGCCATGCAGTTTCAGTTGCAACTTCAGCTGTTCGACTCTGCCATTGTAGCTGTAAGGCAGCTATAGACAAAATCAATGGACATGGCTGAATTTTGGCTGCTGCTGACCATTTTGGTTTGCTGACTCCTGAAACCCCCCTCATTTTTTTTAAACAAATGAGGTCTCTGTAGCTGAGAATAGAGAAACAAGTTGCTATTAATAGAGCTAGGACTAGAACCCAAGTCTCCTAATTGTCACCTTGTTCCTTTACCTTTCATTGTGCTATCAGATAGAAATTTCTGATATGTATATCTGTGTGTGTGTGACATACACATACACACACACACACACACACACACACACACACACACAGAGAGAGAGAGAGAAAGAGGGAAGAGAGAGAGAATGAAAGAGAGAGAAAGAGAATTTGTTTTGCCTAGGGGTCTTTAGTTAAATAGTACTTTTGATATTAGGTAAAATATTTCTTTCTCCTAAAGCAGAGGTACCTTGCAAATCATGTCATTTGGAGAGAAATGCGGTATCTTTGCAGCTACTCAGTGGTTGCTTCTAACTGTATTTCCAATGAACAACTTGCTATCCAAAGATATCTGCAGCATAAAGTGTTTGAGTCCTAATGTTATATGTCCTCCTGTGGGAAAATGGCTATATTTGCATTGTCTAATTAGACAGTGATGTGATCATTAGAGTTACTGAGAGAATGATAGCCATGTCAAGGATATCTGGAGTGAGTGTTCAAAGTTGAGAGGACTGGAATGTGTATGACTTGGTATTAATTTTTCTCTAAAAAAGAACAAACAACCTGGAGTACTTTCTGTACTATACACTCTACTAAGCACTTAATGCATCATCTCATTTGATCCATATAAAGATACATCATGATTTGTCATGACTAAGGTAAAAGTGAAGCACATAATGTTCAAGATAGTAGTGGAGTTAATAAAGCGTATAGGTCTTTGTTCCTTTTTACAAGTAGATAAGATCTAGAAAATGTAGAGAGTGTAACTTAGAAGATGGTTGGCTTTGTTGATTGCATCTCTAGGATTTTGGACTGGTCACATGCAAGAGTTGTCTTTTTCTACCGTAACTTATCTAGAGAGTAGGCATTTACTAGGTGATTATGATGTTTACGGGTGAGTTGCACTTTTTCTCCTTTTAAATGAGGTAGGAAAACTATACCAGCCACAGTGGTCCTGCTACCTTGTGGAAAATCATCCCAGTGGCAAATCAAAATGAGATATTTTTTGGCTTGCTTTGTGGAATTTATCTGACCTGCATGCCTATCTTCAGCCAACTCGGAGAACTCCCCGGGCCTTTATTGCATTTCCCTTCCAGAGAGTTGGCTCAGTGACTTCTGTTGCGGGGTGCTTTTGCTAGGATATTTAGGTTTCCTTTCTGAAGAAATCCACGTGGCCCTGGATTGCTTATTTTTCAGTTTTGTGAGCTTGCATTGCAGTAGTTTACCACCAAGGCAAGAACTGCATGCTATCTAAGTTTAATTGCCTTTAAGTATAACTGCTGCAAGCCTTAGTAATTATAGTTAACATTCTCTACATTAACATTGCCCTGCTCCCTTAGGACTTTCAGAGCGATTCACAAATAAATGCATTCAGCTTTAAATTGCTCATAAGGATTATAAGATCCAAAAGGTGAAGGATAGAGGATGTTTCCTTCTCTCCAATTATTCAAAGCTTAGCAAATAGGAAGGCAGAGGCAAAAATTTTGGTTGCCCTAGTCAGTGTTGTTATAAACAGCCACAAATCCCGGGGAAGAAAGGTTTAAACTTACTGAGGTAAAGAGTTTGATAGTATTTTGTTTGTTTTATTCCCTAGGAAAAGTTCTAATGGATAAAAACATCTAGGCTTCGAACTCACCTCAACTGGTTTACAAGGCTAGATTGAACTAGACTTGGAATGAAAGGAAATGTCAAAGAAGTACAACAAAAGTCGAAAAAGTTTTTGTTTTCCAGTTACCTAGGCAAGGCATACTACAGGTCTGGTAGAAAAATACAAGATAGGGTTCCTTTGACTTAGAGAAAGTTCAGCAATTCTAATTTGAGGAGGGGGCCATTATAAGACAAAGAGCGTTTTTCTATCACTACATCCTAGTGCTGTCTGACTGGAAATTCTACCAAGTAGTGATTTGGACTCATTACCATGAAGGTTTCTGCAATGAGGGAGTAAGGTTGGTTCTGCCAGCTGGGCCCCAGCTAAGTGGCTGTTAGGCAATGCTGGTAGGGTGGGTAACTTCTTATGTTGCAGTTACCTACCTGGGTAACTCAAGAGCTTGGGAATTTGTTGAAAAGTCAGAATCGGATGCCTGAATTTCTTTTTGACTAGATTATCAAGAATATTTTCATATTTTAATCTGAAGAGTGAAGGTGTCTCTAACATCAAGTTGATGTTGATCCCTAACATCAACTTCCATCAGAAGGATAATGACAGATGTACCCCACTTGGAAGAATTTCTGCTTTGGAAACAGCTATGAGTTGATTTATTAGCATTGAGGAGGCCCCACAAGTATTACGAGAAGCATAATCTGCTTATTTGTTAACAAGTTGGGAAGCCTGCAGTTTCCCCATATCTTCTTTAAAGAGCTCTGAGATCTTTCTCATTATTTTATCTGAATAGAGCCAAGCTTTTGCTTATAAGCTGCAAGGTTACAAAGAACTCACACTCTTATTCCCTACTTGCTTCTACATTTGCTTTTGGATATGGCTTATAGGCTTGCAAAGAGGAATAATAATGTTTGACTCATTTAGTTTCACTTTTGAGTCATTAGTTTGAGGCTTTCGGGATCTTTTATGGTTCCAGAATAAAAGTTGAGAGACTATAGCCCAGGGTCTCCAATTCAGGCTCATGAAGTAGCAACCACAAATAACCTAAAGAACTAGCAAAGCAGTGCTAGGCGATGTGGAGACTAAAGGCTTTTGAACCATCACATGACGCCTTTACTTTTGAGAAGCAGAAACTTTCCAGGAGAGCAGTGATGGATTATATGGGGTGATTACCAGGACCAAAGACTTCAAAAAGACAATTCTGACCTTCTTGTACCTTCAGCAGTTGATCACCCTTTTTCTCCCACTTGGAGAAGAGACAGCTACATAAAAGGGATGGGCTTCCTTTCCATACCAAAGCAAACCTTTCTTCCTGGAGATCCCCCCTTTTAAAGCATTTGCCTAATGCAGTAACCAAAATAAGATATGCCTTCCCCAAGAATAATCCATATAAGAGTGAAAAAGGCAGAGATAAGGATGTGCATAATTGGGAATCTGAAAAACTTGGCCATCTAACATGGATGTACTGATAAGAGTAGACTTTGGGAAAGTATAGAGATGGGGAAGAAGGAAGAGGTTTAAAAGGTACTCTCGATTCCTTCACATTCTCTTTATGAGCAATACAAGGCAGCCTGCTACTCATCATGAAGGACCTTCTCGCCATCCATTCCTTTTTGCAGCTGGACTCTAAAACAAGAAGAGATCTAAACACAAGGCTGGATTTGGGGGATACATAATTGACCCTGTTGCTTGCTGTTTTTCCTTTCACCTTGCAAATTACCCAACATGGATTTCCAGCTGAAAAAGAAGCAAGTGTACGTTGACAAGGTGGAGAAGATGCAGCAGGCCCTTGTACAGCTCCAGGCAGCATGTGAAAAACGTGAGCAGCTAGAGCACCGTCTGCGGACACGACTGGAGAGGGAACTGGAATCCCTGAGAATCCAGCAGGTATGGAGAACTTAAAGGAAGAAAGGAAAAAAAAAGTAAGAAAATGACATTATTCCTGGTTGCTTATTTTTCAGTTAGCATTTGATGTGAACACTGAAAGTGCACACTTGCTCATCTTTACATTTTTCTCCCACCTAATCTTACTCCAAAGTGCCTCCCAATTGTAAATACAAAGTCTGTTTCCTTAGCTTCCTATCCCAGAAATATCCTTTAAGCCTATGGTCTTGCACCTTTTATTTTCACATGAACTCCAGGAACAGTAGACGCTGTAAGAATTAGAGCTGCTACACAAATAGACATCTTGATATTGTGGAACTAGAAATGGTCTTCAGAAATCATCTGGCTGTACCACTCTTCAGTTTTAGATGAATGAAAATCAAGACTAGGAAAAGTTGGCATGAGTCACTAATGATAACTACAACAAGTTATGGGCAAGATAGGATCTAAATCCTAGATTTTTTTTTTCTTGAGACTGAGTCTCACTCTATTGCCCAGGCTGGAGTGCAGTGGCATGATCCAAGCTCACTGCAACCTCTACCTTCCATGTTCAAGCAATTCTCCTGCGTCAGCCTCTCGAGTAGCTGGGATTACAGGTGTACACCACCACGCCTGGCTAATTTTTTTTTTTTTTTTTTTTTTTTTTTGTATTTTTAGTAGAGACGGGGATTCACCATGTTGACCAGGCTGGTGTTGAACTCCTGACCTCAGGTGATCCGCCTGCCTCAGACTCCCAAAGTGCTGGGATTACAGGTGTGGGCCACCATGCCCGGCCAGATTTTTAAATTCCCATTTCTGTTGTGTGTTATGCAGGCAGGCAGGGATGGCAGTTTTTAGCCCATTCATTCACTTTCTGAGTAGCATGACAGTTTGATATGACAGGCCCCTTTCCTGGCCAAGGGATTCAAGCCCATGATAGGAAGTCCTGTGGCCCTAGGAGGAGATCTGAATTCCCCCTGCTTCTTTCTGAATCAGAGTCGAAACAGAAGTAGGCTGGGCAGTAATCCTCTCCAAGAATAGGGGCTCAGACACCATGGTTCTTCTCTCACTAACTTGAGAGTTCTCTGCATCTGCCCCAACAGCGTCAGGGCAACTGTCAGCCCACCAACGTTTCAGAATACAATGCCGCTGCGCTGATGGAGCTCCTTCGGGAGAAAGAGGAGAGGATTCTGGCTCTGGAAGCTGATATGACAAAGTGGGAGCAGAAATATTTGGAGGAGAATGTGATGAGACATTTCGCTCTGGATGCTGCTGCAACCGTGGCTGCTCAGAGGTAAGTAGTTAGCTGGTAGGGCATGAGTGGGAAGAACCGAAAGGTCACTAATTCATAGATTTTTCCAGTGTTTTCTTTAATATTCTGGGTTTCCCCCCCAATTTCTGCCTAAGTGTGTTTTCTTTCATCTGATTATGCAGGGACTGAACGGCTGTAGAGACAGAGGGTCAGGGATTTGAACATCAAAATTGTTTTATAAACTTATTAGAATCATAGTTCAGCTTTCCCCAGAAGCCAGAATAATTGCAGATGGGATCAGCTGAAAATTTGTACCCCTCCTTCCCCAGAGCCACAGATTCTCTCAGCCACATATGCAGGTTGTTTAGCCCCAGGACCGGAGTGAAAGCCCCTCCAGAGAAACTACCACTCAGAAACTAAATGTCACTGAGGAGTTGCTGCTGTCATTTGATAGCTCTGGCTTGTCCAAGGTATGTCAAAGGCTGTGCTGAACTTGAACCCATCCCTGCCCTTTGGGAAGGTCAATATTTGAAGGCCACATTCTTTATGTGCACAACCTCATCACGTGTGAGCGGTCACATTTCATCTGGTAAGGGAGAGAAAGTGGCCGGAGGATTTTTATTTTTTGCTCCTTATTTGTTCCCCTTTTCAAATTATAAAAGTTAATTATTGGCCTTTGGAGGAAATAGTTGCTCTTACCCCATGTGTCTTACCTTGCTGCTGCTCATAATCATCAGTTGGGGTAAAAAGAAAGGAAGAAAGAGAGAAAAATAAACAACAACAAAAACTGAATTCAAGTCAGGTGATGACTTGGGTTGTGGCGATAACAGAGCCTTGGTCTGGAATTGGGTATGAAAGGCAGGCTACAGCATATTGCACCCAGATAGGTCTCTACCCAGAAAGTTATTAAAAACCACTGTGTTGTTTTTAACATTCTCCTAAACATGGTAAGCCAGCAGAGTCTGGAAGTGCTTGCCAGACTTTGGGTTGGGATATGTATGTGGAGCGGGCAGTGGACACATTTATTTTTGAGTCCTTCTCATGCCAAATCAGAGGTGGGGAGGTTCAGTGCTAAGAGCTAAACCGGCGCTTTATAAGCCCACTTCGGTTCTTTAGGAAGACATGTCTTTCTAATGTCATCTGCTTGTCTTCATTAGATATCATCTGTGCCTCAAATGGATGGAAGCTGCCTGTGGGTTGATTTTGAGGTCCTCATGGGCTTAAGCTTCCTGGCCTTGTTTCCTGAGCAAGCCATACTCAATACATGCCAGTGTGGCAATAGAGTGCACAGAAGCCCCAGCTCTGCCAGAAGATGGTCTCGAAGGTTGTAGGCAGGTTAGAAGCAGAATTAAATGTAATTTTACCTGCTAGCTCCCAAGGAAACACCTGTGTCCAGCACTTGTTCAGAGGTTATATAAGAAACCCTGACGCTGAAAAAAACATTGTTATTATTGACAGGTGGAAAGATACAGGGTAATTTTGTCACCTTTAGTCAGAAGCTTAGAAACATACAGGTCACGAGAGTGTGCAGTGTGACAAAATACTAGAAAGCTACGGTTCGTGGTGCCTACTTCAGAATAGACTCCAGGTCAAAATGCAGGAGAGCTTCAGGGGTTGTCACTGGGGGCCTTGTATAAAGAAATTACCCTCCTTCCTTCCTCCTTTGAAAGCTTTGTGTATTCGGGGAAACCCCTTTCAGATGGATTTTCAGAATCTGTTGGCTCCCACAAGGTAGATTTAATTTAAACTGAATTCATTTTAATCATCAGATAGAAACTTTTCATCTAATCACTGTTTTTGGCAAAATGTGCATGCCTATCACTTAACAGGATAAAACACAGCCTGTTCCCACCTAGAAAGAACACTTTCTGATAGTTCCACAGGTGAACATTCCAGATCACGATGGTGTGTCTTTCTGGCATGCTACTAATCCAATCCACAGGAGATGCTGACAGAGAGATTGTATTGAAATTTCTGTAAAATACGGGAATTGGACTAGGTGATTCCTTCAGACCTTCCTATTTCTAGGATTATATTACTTTTCCAATGATAGTGCCTCTTATGTTCTACCATGGAGGTTGGTTTTCTTTTCCTCTTTCCTTTCAAATGAAACTTTATATTTGGGAGGTAACATTCAGAAAACTTTATTTTAAAACCTGTGGGCTCTTCTGCCTTTCTTTCCAACATTTCTTTTTATTCCTTTTGTCTACTTGTTTTCTTTCTCTCAATCTTAAATGTAGCTATTGACCAAGGTTCTGCCCTTCGCCCCTTTCCATGGTAAAAGTTTTATATTTTCTTTTCTTTCAAAATAATTTTTTTTTGAGAAGGAGTCTCGCTCTGTTGCCCAGGCTGGAGTGCAGTGGCGCTATCTCGGCTCACTGCAACCTCCGCCTCCTGGGTTCACGCCATTCTCCTACTTCAGCCTCCCAAGTAGCTGGGACTATAGGCGTGTACCACCACGCCCGGCTAATTTTTTGTATTTTTAGTAGAGACAGGGTTTCATTGTGTTAGCCAGGGTGGTCTCGATCTCCTGACCTCGTGATCCACCTGTCTTGGCCTCCCAAAATGCTGGGATTACAGATGTGAGCCACCACGCCTGGCCTCAAAATAATTTTCAAGTGTCTAGGATATTGGCTACAGTTGGAAAGTGCTCAAGTGTATTTGAGGAAGGAAGGAAGGAAAGTAGAAAAGAAAGAAGAAAAATGGAAGGAAGGAGAAAGGAAGATCTGAAAGCAGGAAGGAAACAATTTCTAAATGTATAAATTATATCCCTAAATCTGGTACCACATTTTAATGATCTGCTTGGTTTCTGTGTATTCTATCAGGATCTCAAACTTAATATATTCCAAACCTAATAGCTCATTGGTAAATGACAGATTTCACAATTAGGACATCTTGCTTGGATGGTATCAATGATAGTTGGGTAAGACAATTTTTTTCAATTATGATGTTGGTTACGTATTAAAAGATCACCTGTTGTAAGTGTATGGTTTGATGAATGTTGGTAATTGTATACAATAGTGTAACCACCACCACAATTAACATAGAGGACCTGTTCTAAAGTGTTCTTGTGCCCTTGAGTTTGATCGCTTCCTCCCATGCCTGACCCCAGGCAATGACTAATCTGTTATTTTGTCATAAAATTATAATTTTCTTTTCTAGAATGTCATATAAGAGGAATCATATTGCATTTACTCTTCTTGTTTGACATATTGCACTCAACACAATGATTTTGAAACCCATTCAAGTTGATGCTGAGTAGTGTTCCATGGTGTGGATGTATCACAGTTTATGTATGCATATTTGGATATATGTGTATTGGGGTTGTTTCCAGTTTTTGGCCATTGTGAATAATAAGATATAGATTATAATATAAGAACAGGCAAGTGTCTTTTCTCAGGTGATAAGTCATATTAGGTGGTCTATTTATACCCCTTCCAACACTTTGATATTATGATGCACCTTTTGTCAAAGGGAAAGCTGTTGATGTTAACGATTTCAGACAAGATCAGAGTGTGAAAACCTAGGTTTTTAGCCTTAAAGAGTCCAGGAGGAGGCATCTGGATGCATATGGAAAGTGCTGGCATTGCCCTTTATCCTGAGATGCATCTTAAACGTCAGATACAGCAACTCTGAGATTGGTCAGCTGTATGTTTAGGTGAATTTTACTTGATGAAAGGTTAAGAGGGCCAAGAGATAAAGAGAGAGAGAGAAAGAGAGAGAAAATTGAAGATATTTTGGCATATCTAAAATGAGTATTTGATACTTAAAATATTTGTTTTGTTCAAAGTGATAACAGGAAATTTATTTCTTTCATTTTATTTAATTTGCCCAAGATCACACACAGCTACTAAATGGCAGAACTAGGATTTAAATCTATATTTTTGTCACCTTAGCTGCTATAATTCTGCTGCTTCTTAGAAATGGTGTAGCTCAAAGGTGGTAAAATAGGAATTATTAGCCGTTCAGTAAGATACTAATTGAGGCTAATTATTTAGTTACCTGGAAATATTATAAATAATCACAATAATATGGCCTGAATTAAGGCTCCATATTATTTTGTCCCTAGGGAGTCCTCTCTAGATGCTTAATATAGATGAGGGGAAATTACTACCGAGTAAGATTCCTTGTTCATTCGCAGAAGAACCAATTTGGCAATGCAGATTTTTAGTTTCAGCTCATAAACAATTTATTTCTGAAGAGCAGCAAAAGGATGACAAGATAACCCACCCAATCAACCATGTAATTTTTATCAGCTTGCATTTACTGAATTAGGTTGCTACCTTTCTTAGAATGTGTAATGTTTCATGTTTATTTTGAGCAAAAGTAAATTCTGGAAAGGAGGAAGTAAAGAAAGGGGAAGCAGAAGGTAGAAGCTGTTCACACACATAATGCATGTCTACCTATTCCCTCTTTGTAGGCATTTCTCAATTTCCTTCCTCTGCTTTCTTCTCATCCTACCTTCTGTCTTAGTTATATTGTTCTCTGCTCTAGCTTCTCAGTAATAATAGCAATGATAATAACCGTAATAGTAACTCTGATATCTCTAAAATTAAAGTTAGAACTTTGAACAACTTGTTAGATACTGGCATATGGCAATTCTTAAGTCACTTTCACTCCAGTGTACCTAAAATCAAAACCCATTGCAGTGCTTTCCAAAAGAGCCTTTCCTCAGTTTCCTTTCACAGCAAACAATATTTCATCTTTCCTAGGCATTTGAGTTCGAAATAACAAAGTTGTTATTCAGTCTTCCATCTCCCTAACTCCCACATTGATATTGTCTCCAAATTATATCAGTTCTACTTCCTATAGCCTGTTTCCATTTCCGTTGCCACTTCGCTGGTGCATAGTTTCATGTTCTGTTGCTGGGATTATTACAGTCACCTTGCTGACTGGTCTGCCTGATTCCAGTGTTTCACTTCTCTTATCTCTCTGTCACATTTCTACGAGAGATAAGGCCGTCTTCCTAAGGCATGGCTTAGATCATTTTATTCCCTTGGAAAGCTCTAATAATTTTCAGCGCCTATTGGAATAAAGTCCAAACTCACTGCTGTACTAGTTAATTATTTACTTTTTTCTCTTCCCTTGTAAGTTTCCTACAGTTAAGGACTAGTCTTATCCATGCCTCTCCCCTCTCCAGCCTCCCAGGAACTTCAAACACAGTGCTCCACTTACGTAGAGTTCACACATTAAATAAACAAAATGATGATGCTGATAGGAAAAGATAGGCTTGAAGTTTGAAAGGCCACTAGGTGTTTTAGGAGGTTATTGGTGACATGCTAGAAAGCAGTTTGAGCAATATGATGGGATAACTTTGTCGAAAAAAAGAAGGAGAAAGAAGATGACAAACTGTTTACTTAAGAATTTGAGGTGGAGGTTGTCAACATCAGGAATATGCAGTTTGGGGTTTGCAGATTTTATTTTCAGATCGTAGCCCAGCATCTCTCTCCTGATGTTCTTAAAGAACATCTTGGAGTATTGGAAGGTAGCAGGTCAAATTGCTCGTTCAAATACTGTGCTTGCTTGCTTTTGCCTAAGCCATTGGCCTAGTAGCCCTAGTCTTCTAGAAGGAAGATTGATGCTGAGGGCTGCCCTGGCAGCCCTGTCGGAATTCACTAAGTGCCCCACATTTTCAGGCTCCATTCCTGAGGAGTTAACAGTGTCCATATCAATTAGCTGGCAGGGCTCTGAGTCCCCAAAATGGTCTTTTATGCAATGAAAGTGGCAGCAGGCCAGCACTAGTTCCCCCAGTGACAAACCGTATGCTCATTTCCCCAGTGTCCGTAGACACCATGCACTTTTCAACAGTCCTGGCTCTAAAGACCCAACCTTCACATTGGAATTCTGCAGTACAGGAATTGCTTCCAGGATTTTACCAAGAGCTGGAATTCTTTCAAGTCAGAATCTCTTATAATCTCTGTATGTCAGTCTCCTTTCATCTTTCCACCTATGTGATTCATTCTCTCTCTCTCGCTCTCGCTCTCGCTCTCCTCCACCTCTCTCTTTCCCTCCTTCTCTTTTTCTTTGAGAGACAGGGGTCTTGCTGTGTCACCCAAGCTGGAATGCAGTGGCACAGTCATAACTGACTGCAGCCTTGAACTCTTGGGCTTAAGCAATCCTTTTGCCTCAGCCTCCTGAGTTATGTGGTTCTCTCTTAATAATAGCTTTGTTGAGTGTTTTGACCATGCCTGACACTGTTTTTACATGCATAATTTTATCCTCTATGAGATGAAGTTACAAATATTGTTCCCACTTGGCTTATGAAGCGGCATGCTTAGGGCAGGTAACTTGACTTTCAGAAGTCATAAAGCTTGTTGGGGCAGAGAGTACTTGGAGAAGCTGGGACCTGCTGAGTTGTCTGTATTCAGAGCCTGTGCTCTCAAGCACTATGCAAATGTTGCTTCCTCTTGGGTACCCAGAAGGACTACAAGCCAGTGAATTACACTAGAGAAAGTATAGAATGCTGAGATGGTAAAATGTTTTGAGTTTAGCAAATGATGAAAGCCATTGTATTCTTTCCCCTTCTTGCTCTCCAATTATTTCATCATTCCATAAATGGTTTCAACCTTGCATATAAGGTACACGTATATTTTGGGGAACAGTAATTTTATAGAGGCTCACCAAAATCCCCAACCTTAATAGCAACTTTCTGCCTCTTTCTCTTGCCACTTCATCCCCATCTGCACTGGACATAATCTTGAAGCTAAGAGAACATAGTTAGCTCCCAACAGAAAACATGCCTGGAGTTTTCCTGCAGATCCCCATTCTCTTAGGAAGCATAATGAAGCAGTGCCAGTTCATTGTTTTCTCAGTCTATTGTCTGATTTCCTTGAAGACCAATATAATTGCATCAGTATTCTCCCTAATCCTAATAACCCCCCTCACCCCCCCAACACACACACACACACACACACACACACACGTGCACGTGTTTTTCCTTATTAATTGGTCTTTGAGTTAATGGCCTGAGACACTTTCAGATGGAACATGATGGTCCTTTATGCAGTTAGAACTCTGGCAAGAGAACAGTCACTTTGTTGGGGTAGACCCATTGATTTGGTGCTAGAATGTTTGAGATGTAGATTAGATAGGAATCAAGTGGGACTGACTCAAAGACACTATTTATTAGCTCACATGCCCTACCTATCTTAGCTGATGTGTCTATTGTTTGCTTCTAGTACTCAGATGTATTTACCAATGTTCATCTGTAGCCATAAGTTACTTAGTATACCCTCTGACTTTCTTGAAAGTCTGACCTTTCCCCCTTTATGACTTCTTGGAGAATAAAATGGAAATATATACATATTCCTTTTTTGTTTGTTTGTTTTTTTGAGACAGAGTCTCCCTCTGTTGCCTAGGCTGGAGTGTAGTGGCTCGATCTCAGCTCACGACAACCTCCGCCTCCCAGGTTCAAGTGATTCTCCTGCCTCAACTTCCCGGATAGCGGGGATTACAGGCATGCACCACCATGCCTGGCTAACTTTTGTATTTTTAGTAGAGACAGGGTTTCTCCATGTTGGCCAGGCTGGTCTCAAACTCCTGACCTCAGGTGATCCACCTGCCTCAGCCTTCCAAAGTGTTAGGATTACAGGCATGAGCCACCATGCCTGGCCCAATATATACATATTCCTGTTGCTTGGCCATGATCTAAAAACTTGAAGGGGCTATCTGCCAGAAGGTTTTGGGATGATATCTGTTCAGTTCTGAAGGCAAGTCTGTGCATATCTCATCCCTCACTGACTTTTGCAGCCACTTCTATACTAATAACGTTGCCTTCTACCCTGAACGCTGAACTGTCCTATTTTGGAGGTTCTTAGGGGTTAGTTCCCCAGAAACCATCTGTTCCAAATATGCTTGATTTCAGCTTAGGACTTTCCAGAAAAGCCTTCCTTGACTTAGAAGAAAGATAACATTCATTGATCTTGCTATGCTCCCATCTCATCACTTCCATTTTCCTCCCCAGGGACACAACAGTCATCAGTCACTCTCCTAACACCAGCTATGACACAGCTCTAGAAGCTCGCATCCAGAAAGAGGAGGAAGAAATCTTGATGGCCAATAAGCGTTGCCTTGACATGGAGGGCAGGTAAAATGTTGTTCTGGACCCTGAGGAATCTGAGACGTTGATATAGAGACCAGATAGGATCTTTATTCACAACTAGGAAATCTGATCATGCAGCCTCCCCGCTCCACCATCACCCCTGCCAGCCTGTCACTTAAAGGTGTGAGATGCAATGACCTTTACCTTGATAATCTCCACTAAACATGGAATTCCAGGTAGGGTTTCTGTCCCTTTGGCCTTCCTAATTGCTTTTCCTCTGCCCTCTGCCTGAGCTGAATTGTTGGCATTTGCACTCTGGGGTATTCTTTCTAGCACTGCACTGCAACCCTGTGATACAGCAGATTGCTTAATAAAAGAGTAAAAGAACATCTGCTCGGCCGGGCACAATGGCTCACGCCTGTAATCCCAGCACTTTGGAAGGCCAAGGCAGGTGGATCACCTGAGGTCAGGAGTTCAAGACCAGCCTGGCCAATATGGTGAAACCCTGTCTCTACTAAAAATACAAAATTTAGCCAGGTGTGGTGGCGGGCACCTGTAGTCCCAGCTACTCAGGAGGCTGAGGCAGGAGAATCGCTTGAGCCTGGGAGGCAGAGGTTGCAATGAGTCAAGATCGTGCCATTGCACTCCAGCCTGAGCAACAGAGCTAGAGTCTGTCTCAACAACAACAACGAAAAGAACATCTACTCAAAGTGGAGGTAGGATACCTGATTCCTTTTATAAACACATGATCATTTACTTATTACCTGAAGGTTGTCGCTCATTCATAGAAGATCTCATCTTCTCACTGAGTAAATTGTTTCCATCGACTGAGATTCTTCACTACAGCACCCAGTACATCAGTTCATTCTCTCATATTCAGCCTTTTTTTTCACTGGTACTTTATTGTGACTTACTAAGGTTTAAGCAACAGCTCCTGGATGCTCTGCTGTATCCATTTGGGTGTGCAGAAAAAAGAAAAAACATGTTTTAAAAACTGTAGCACACCATCCCTTGTTTTCCAACTCAGAATTAACTAGATCAACCTTTAGTCGAAAAGATAATGGGAGCTCCATGTAGTCATGTAGTCAATTAGACCAAAATGTGGAGGTAGCAAGAAGGTTTTTTTTTTTTTGAGATGGAGTCAGTCTCGCTCTGTCACCCAGGCTGGAGTGCAGTGACACTATCTTGGCTCACTGCAACCTCCGCCTCCCAAGTTAAAGTGATTCTCCTGCCTCAGCCTCCCGAGTAGCTGGGACTACAGGCGCCTGCCACCACACCCAGCTAATTTTTGTATTTTTAGTAGAGACAGGGTTTCACCATGTTGGCCAGGCTAGTCTCGAACTCCTGACTTTGCAATCCGCCCACCTCGGCCTCCCAAAATGCTGGGATTACAGGCGTAAGCCACCACGCCAAGCCCACAACAAGGTCTTGATATGTTCTTTGTCTTTGGCTCCTAGGATTAAGACCCTCCATGCCCAGATTATTGAGAAGGATGCCATGATCAAAGTACTCCAGCAGCGTTCCCGGAAGGAGCCGAGCAAGACAGAGCAGCTGTCGTGCATGCGGCCAGCGAAGTCTCTGATGTCCATTTCCAATGCTGGATCAGGCTTGCTCTCCCACTCATCCACCCTGACTGGCTCCCCCATCATGGAAGAAAAGCGAGACGACAAGAGCTGGAAGGGGAGCCTAGGTAATGACAGTAAATAAGGAAGATTATAGTCACGTGTTCAAAGAGAGCCCTGAGATAAGCACCCATGCTTAAGGAAAAGGGATGATGGTCCAGGTTCTAGAGAGAAAGGTGTACCAGGGATTTGGGTTTTTTTTTTTTTTTCCTCCTGAGACCCTAGTTCCACATTCTGGAGCTCCTCCACACTTTGAAGTCTCCCGGTGAGAATACCGATTGAGGCCAAGGCGTAGAGGACAAGAATCTTGAGTTTCATTTGGGTGTGAAGGAAGATAACTCTAATTTCCTCTAAACTATTCTCAGATTTGGCCTTTGCCATGCGGCACCTTTATCTTTCTCCAAAGCCCACGTGGCCTTTGTGTCGTTCCAGATTTCAAAATTCCGGCATTTCTGTGTTCCTTCCTCCTCTATAATAGGAGAACCCAGAGTTTTAGTTACACTAAATCGTTTGGGTAGCAGGTTTTGTTCCCACAGTGTTGTGAGATGAGAACAGAATGTACTTTTTCATTCCGTTCCTGTCCATTCCCTCCCCTCTAATCAAAACCCCAGATATATTGTGGATACCACGAGGCACATTTTTAGAGCCTGAGGAAGGAAGCTTATATATATTTTTATTTTAACCCTTTTTGTTGCTTTTAATTCCTTTCTTGGTCCTCTGATACTTGTAATATCTTTTGGTTAGAATAAGCATTTTGGGGACTATGGTCATGGTGAGAACCTTAGATCACACAATTATTACCACACTCAATCTGTGTCAACAGACTTCTTCCCCAGATCCTTTCTTGCTCCCTGGTAACGTGTGGTAATGGTTTATAAGTGGAGCCAAGTAGGAGCATTCTGACAACTTGGTGGAACCCAATCACCATTGGAAAAATAAGTCAAAACAGATACCCAGGTCACTTACAGGCTTAATACGTTGTGCCAGGTGATGGATGAGGACCAGAAGGGATCTTCGAAGTCTGTAAGAAACTTTTAGCCATGGTTGGAGGAGACTCACACGCTGATTTCTGGGTTCCCTGGAGGCAAAAATAAATAATTTAGAATATTTTAAATTATTTGATATTTAATATTTAAAATAATATTTAAAATATTTAAATTTTTAATATTCATTTATTTAAAAATAAATAAATTTCTTCTGAAATTTGAATGGGAGAACGGGTAATTAGATGTCTGGATTTGAATCACCTATTGTTTTCTAACGTCTGTTCCTCTTTCATTTGTAGGCATTCTCCTGGGTGGAGACTACCGTGCTGAATATGTCCCTTCCACACCCTCGCCTGTGCCCCCCTCGACTCCCCTGCTCTCGGCTCACTCCAAGACAGGCAGCCGAGACTGCAGTACCCAAACTGAACGTGGGACGGAATCGAACAAAACTGCAGCTGTTGCTCCCATCTCTGTTCCTGCTCCAGTTGCTGCTGCTGCCACTGCTGCCGCCATCACTGCCACTGCTGCCACCATCACCACCACCATGGTAGCTGCTGCTCCAGTTGCTGTTGCTGCTGCTGCTGCTCCAGCTGCTGCTGCTGCTGCTGCTGCTGCCCCGTCTCCAGCCACTGCTGCTGCTATTGCTGCTGCTGTTTCTCCAGCTGCTGCTGGTCAGATTCCAGCTGCTGCCTCTGTTGCCTCAGTTGCTGCCGTTGCTCCTCCTCCTGCTGCTGCTGCTGCTGCTGTTCAGGTTGCTCCAGCTGCTCCGGCTCCAGTTCCAGCTCCGGCTCTGGTTCCGGTTCCAGCTCCAGCAGCGGCTCAGGCTTCTGCTCCTGCTCAGACTCAGACACCAACTTCAGCTCCGGCTGTGGCTCCAACTCCAGCTCCAACTCCAACTCCAGCTGTGGCTCAGGCTGAGGTTCCTGCAAGTCCAGCTACTGGTCCTGGACCACATCGTTTGTCTGTACCAAGTTTGACCTGCAATCCAGACAAAACAGGTAATTATTCCCTTTAGCAGGTAGGTTTTGGTTTAGTTCTGCTCTCAAATACAATTTATTTCTTGTTGCCTGATGTCTGGGCAGAGTTATCATTTGGACTGAGTTTTTCATGCTCTAAAGGAGAGAGAAGAGAGTCTGTAAATGACTTCTCATCCACCAAGATGGAAACAGGCATGAGTAGAGGCCATTATCTTAGCAGAAGTAAATGAGGGAGGTGGCAGGCAAGTCTCATTTTGCCATTGGCTTCATGAGGGCTCTGATGGTGTCTGGTTCTAGAAATATGGGTTTTTTCTTCATCCCTAAGTGTTTTCTAAACCTTATTTCCATTTAGATGGGCCTGTGTTCCACTCCAATACTCTGGAAAGAAAAACTCCCATTCAGATCCTGGGACAAGAGCCTGATGCAGAGATGGTGGAATATCTCATCTAAACGGCCAAATCAAGAGCTGCAGATTATCAGCAAAAATGCTTTTAATCATTTTCCCCCTTTTATTGGTTCTTGTTTTGAGGGTGAGGACAAGGGTTGTGGGGAGGGGATGTTTTTTAACAGGACATTTTATTGGAACAATGTACTACTTGAGTAATACCATGTGAACACCAGTCTATTTTGGTATGCTTAGGGAGTACCTCTAAAGACAGATTAATCAGAATGTGCTCTAAAGCTTATTGTTTGAATTTATACGAATACTGGGACTGTTAACAGGTGGCTATACATCGATGTTTTCAATGTGCTTAAATTTGTTTAAATTTTCCATATTCTAGATCATTTTTTATTGAAGAGCACAGTATGTGTGGAAGACAGTGTATAACACGTAGTTTGGAAGTGGGAAGCTGGAGAGAATTGAGTGTGTGCTGTTTTGTATAGTTACTATCCTGTGCAGCAGCTGGAGAAAGCTCTCACCTCAGGCTTACAAAAGGGAATAGTTTCAGGAGCTATGTAAGCTGGAAAAAAGGTAGGGAGTTTCGGGGTGCAGAAGGGTACTGGAGCTAATTTTTTCTTCCAATTTCCCAGCTACCTTGCCCCAGTGAATTGTGTTTGTCTTCATTTCAGTGGTGCTTTGGAAACGGATTCTTTTGGTTCCCTCCTGGAGGTTCATACATTCATATATATGCTCTGGAGTAATTTATGCATTTGGATAATTAATATATTGCTTTCAGATGCTGGGAGAGTACATTAACTGAGTGATGCACAACTTCCTCTCTCTCAGGGAGTTAGACCATCAGAGGCCTTGATGGAGAGTTGCATGAGGTGCTATACGCAGACTTCCATGGGTCTGTGTGTAGTCATGAACACAGCTTGCTTGCATTTAGTAAGACCAATCAGCTTAGTGTTTATTTCTTCTACAGCACAGATTCACTGGCTGGGTCTCCAGTCTCAAATTGCCAATCATTTGCAAAGTGAGGAAGGATCTTTGTTGACAGGTTGAATGCTTTGAATTTCTGGTGACTACTTTGAAATAACTTGTTTTGTTTGTCAAATTCTAAGCATATGTCTTAAAAGGCATTTTTGACTATCACCTCCAAGGGAATAGCGTGAGAAACCCAAAGTACTATGCTGCAGTCGGGGGAGAGGTGGATTGCAGCAGTATCCTCAACTACCTCTTCTCACTGTCAGTGACTCCATCTTGGAATACCTTTGGGAAGCAGCAGGAAATGTGCATGTGGGTAGAGATCAAAGGAGGCAATGGCTCCAAGCCTTGCCATAGGGCTGCCTCCAAGGACACAGAAGGATGCCAGTTGCCACAGGTCCCTGCCCTGTGTCACCTGTCTGCCCTTCATTAAGGTGACAAATCTGCAGATAGCATCATTAAGATCAGTTTTAAGGGGTGTAGGGAGGGTGAGGGAAGTGGGGGGTGTTAGGTAAGGGTGGGGGGTAGAGGTTTTGGGATGTCTTAGTTAGAAACCAGATTAATAGAAGAGTAGGCCTGATATATTACATCATGAGCCATAGTGATGAGGAATCTGAGAACTGGAGAGGTTCAGTGACTTTTTTTGAAAGTCATACAACACAGCTAACCATTATGCCAATCACCATGCTTATTTTGGGAAACTCTTATCTTTTTTTAATTCCATTTTATGAAAAGGCATCTTCATGGTCCAGGGAATATGTATCTTGTAAAATGTCCCTGGTTGGAGTAGCTTGTCCAGTCTTGACAAACTACTGAATTTCTGTCTTGCCTCTCCTTCAGTGCCTTTTAAAAGGTTTTCCCTTTTCTGATCTGCATTTCAACATAGAGTCACATAAATGTCCCCCTGAGAAACCAATCCCACTTCTTTCTAGGAGACTGGGTATCTTAGATAATCTTTTGGGGTTCCTCTGTGAGTATAGGAATGGTATCTTTCCTAACTATCTTCCAAAGGAATTATTTTGTGTGTGTGTGTGTGTGTGTAGAGACATAAAGGAGGGTGATGTGATTTTCAGCTAGTCCTTTCACATTTTCAATAATGAGGTAATCATGTTACATACACATTAGTCCTCAGTTATAAAGTGAATCTCAGATAGAAATTAAAAGTGCAGTTGTGTTAAGACTCTTTCATACTACCCTTTAGTCATAAGGAGAAAAAAAACCTCAAATAGTAGAAGCAGCAAGTAGCAAACTTCAGGAGAGCTACTTTCTGTCCAAATAATTTAAAAAACACTTTTCACCTACTCCTTTCATGGTTATAACACATTGGCAGACTTTTTGCTGGCTCTGGGAGCCATGATTTTAATCACATTCTGCAAGGTGACAAATGTCATACATTCCACATTGTGTGGTAGCCATCTCTTTAGACTCATGTGTTTTGGGGAAAGGAAGAAGTTCTTGGCTGAGTACCATTTTGAACTTTCCAGAACCTATCTGTCCTCTCACACCAGAGACAGTTCCTCTCTGCTCAGTTTCCAATCCCGGATAATTTGCTAAAATAACATTGTACATCCAAGAGAGGGAAGCGTATGTCAGTATATTATGCAGAAGATAGATACAGCCTTTTCAGAAGATCTCCACTAGTTGTTGTTCCAAAAATTCAAGTTTATGGGAGAAATCTCAATTAGCCACCTTTTCACAGTTGTGTGGATGTAACATTTGGGGGATCTTTCTGGACTCCTACCTATCTGTGCATTTTACCGGCACCTCAGGAAAGGAGGGTGACCAGGTTGTCTTAGCTTGTACTGCTTGGTGATCTCTGAGGACCTTCTAATTCAGTTGTACCCCAGTGTTCCATGTATAGAAAAACTTCATTAGAACAAACTTTACTTGATATGAAACTCCTATTAACAGTCTTTTTTTGAAATAAAAGTAGCTTGAGCTTTCTTTTAAAATCATGTATCTTGATTGTTGATTTAATGAAGGATTTCCTTTTAATGCTGCTTTTGAGCTTCAAGGTAATAGGACAGCAGGAACCTAAAATATCTGCCATCATCTGCCATAGGAAAGATACCCAGAGACCCATCATGTTCTCTTTTTGTTGTTACACTGTTGGGTGGGTATAACAATTGGAAAATGAACAAACCGATTGATTGTGCAAACTACTTTTTATGACAAGCCTAAACCCTCATAATGCGGCAGCTTAAAGTGTATACATATGCACTAACTTTGATCAATTATATTCTCATATCTGTTAGCCACACAATCTCCTATTATCTCAATTGCTTATGCGCACATGGAATATGTTACTTAAAACATGTGCATTCTTACTGAAAATGTTTTCAAAGGAAAGTATCAGCTGTGGGCTAATTGCCACCAATTTCAGCCTGCCACGATTCTTGGAAATATATCTTCCAAGTGCCATCCATCATCAGTAGGACAAGTGTCGGGAGTTTGTTTATTTTTTTCCAGTAGCAACGATGGATTACATGGAGCCATGAAACCTCCTTCTGGCCTCCCTTGTGATTAATGGCATGTGTTTGTAAAATGGATAGCTGGGGTTGGCAGATGGCTGGAGAAGAATCGCCTTTGGTTTAAAATGTATGTGGTCCCCTAATGATTATGACCCCATTCTGTAATCAGCTGAGCTAGTTCCAATAAAGTTAAGCAGGTTTAAATCCACTTTGTGCCTATCTTTTCACTGACAATAAAGTTAGCTATTTTAAAATGCAGTACCGTGTGGAAAATGCTTTGGTGTTTACCCGACAGAGGCTTTATTTGTGCTGTATCAGTGATTACTTTCAATTCAGTATGCAGTGAAATTGCCTTTCAAGGGCAGCGTGCAGCAGAATTTGCATTTGCTTGAAGTATGGAATGTGATTATAGATTATAAAGTATTAAGACAACACCACAGGCCACATGCTCTAATCGGTCTCTTTATATACTCAGGCAGCATATATTAAAAGCTTTGCATCTTTTTATCTTCTGGTTTCTAGGGATAAAATGATGGCCACCCAAAGCAGAGAATTCATCCTTTGGTTAGCATTTTGGAAGGCCCCTTGATATTCCTTTTGTACCCTTGTTCTGATGCCAATTCATCAGTTTTGGTTGAGGGAGCTTGTTATTAAAAACAAATCAAAACCACAAACGAGTTGGCTCTTCACTGAAAATGTTAAGGCTGCCTTTACACTGTCCTTTCTGTGCCTCCTGTTTACCAATGAGTTCCAAACCTGACTGGTGAGGCAAGGATCCCCAAGGACTTTGAAATGACACGTTTTCACAGTGAAATAGACTTGATGGGTGTTGCGAAAGGGATAGGGCAGGGGTCTAGAATTCATTCAACTGTAAATTTGATTTTTCTTAAAGTTGGACTTGATTCCCTCCATATTTATGATGAGTGCTTTGAAAACCGTATGGATGAAAGGCCTCCCTCTTTTTCAGGACAAACAAGATAAGGTATTAAGTTAACCAGACCTTCTTACAAAGCTTTGCAAAGCATTCTTTTCAGAAATGTATTGCACCCATTTCTTAAGGAGCAGTCACTTGTTGAAAGAAAAAGCAAATGTTCCTTCAAAAATGTGTTAGATTGGCCGGGCATGGTGGCTCACGCCTGTAATCCCAGCACTTTGGGAGGCTGAGGCGGGTGGATCACGAGTTCAGGAGTTCAAGACCAGCCTGGCCAAGATGGTGAAACCCCATCTCTACTAAAACTACAAAAATTAGCCAGGCGCGGTGGCAGGTGCCTGTAATCCCAGCTACTTGGGAGGCTGAGGCAGGAGAATCGCTTGAACCCGGGCGGCAGAGGTTGCAGTGGGCCAAGATCTTGCCACTGCACTCCAGCCTGGACGACAGAGAGACTCCATCTCAAAAAAAAAAAAAGTGTTAGATTGCATTGTAGGAGCATTTCTAGATATTATTGTCCAGTTATATAACTGATCTGGCATCTGCATGGTACTTCATCTCTCCCTTTCTGTGTGCATTTCTTATTGAGATAAGTGATCTGCACACCCTATATGAGTTACACAGTGGCAGAAAAAAAATGTTCTGCTTCCCACCTCCATCTTATTCTGCAGTAAGGTTTTTACTGGAGAAAAAAATGTAAATGGTTTGGTCTTAGATCACTTTCTACATTGACTGGCCATTGCCCTTGTATTTCAGTGAAGAGCCCTGTGTTACAGGACTTAGTTTCCAAGAAGAAAAATGTTCCCCACAGCACCAAAATTTTATAACACATTACAAATGCCCACTCTTTAGATGCACAAACTAACCAAGCCCATGGTATGTGTTTTGGTCTCCATGTTTTTTTATTTGCTAGTAGCCTCTACCAATGGATTCAGGCACATGTGAGTTGTTGAATAACTACTTACTAGATGGTGCCATTATGTAGATGGCCCTAGAATACAAAATTTAAAAATAGTCCATGATTCTAGTTTATTACAGAAAACCACACACAGACACACACATTTATAATTCATTGTGATATATGAAATAGCAAAGGTTTGAACAAGAATACAGAACTAATGCAAAGGAGGGAATGATTGTTGGGATGGCACAGGGAGAGGGGAGTGGAGAGGAACTAAACTGAGCTTTGAAGGATATGTAGATGTTAACTAAGTGAACCAGAGGATGGGGATCAACATTCCATGCAGAAGGCATAGCATGTGCAAGGACAATCTCACTTTGTCAGACTGCAATCAAATGAAGACTCTGTTTCCAAGATCAAAGTCCCTAGAGAACTGCTCTGAATTTTAACAACCTACTAATGGAAACAAACTCACTCAGTCAGGTGGTAGAATGTACTAGTCTAGAAGTCAAGAGAACATAAAGATTCAGTCCTACAGCTGCCACTAAACAGATACTTACTTGTGGGCAAGTTCCTTAACAGGATCAGAGAAGTTTATCAGTAAAATGGGGATAAATACCTGTCCCTGTGAACCTTGTGGAAAGGGATAGGAGAGGCTAACAAAGTAAGAATATAAAAATGCCAGTCAAGGCTGGGCACAGTGGCTCATGCCTATAATCCCAGCACTTTGGGAGGCCCAGGCGGGCAGATCACCTGAGGTAGGAAGTTTGAGACCAGCCTGACCAACATGGAGAAATCCCGTCTCTACTAAAAATACAAAATTAGCTGAGTGTGGTGGCGCATGCCTGTAGTCTCAGCTACTCGGGAGGCTGAGGCAGGAGAATCACCTGAACCCAGGAGCCAGAGGTTGCCATGAGCTGAGGCCGTGCCATTGCACTCCAGCCTGGGCAATAAGAGCGAAAACCCCGTCTCAAAAAAAAAAAAAAAAAAAACGAAAACAAAACAAAACAAAAAGATGCCAGTCAAAGCAAAGGGCTGAATCTATAAAGATGAGATGGTTTCTTTAACTTTTTATTAAGGAAAAATTCAAGCATATGCAAAAACCGAATACCTAGGGCACCTCCATTTACCCATTTCTAGGCTTCAACAATTATCAATACATAGCTGATCTTGCTTCATTTATCACCCCCACCCACCCTATATTATTTTGGAGCATATCCCAGACATTATAGCATTTCATCCATAAATATTTCAATATGCATGATGATAAAATTTTTAATAATGTAAAAGTCAAGTGTTACATCTGGAACCAAAATATGTAACACATCAAACAAACAAAACGACAGCATGTTTGTGCTTTGCCACTTACAAAGCTTCTTGGTTCGATACCACAACTCATGCTTTAAATTGAAACATACGGTCTCAAAAACAGAGGGGTTCCTTCTCTCACAACCCACATATCAAAGGGCAGGATTTTTTTTTTTAAAGGCTCTCCAGTGTAGGTTCCAAGTTATTATTTCTCCTTCACTCATATAAAAAGCTCTGTCTCCCTTAATGTCCCTGTCATCCAGTTGTTCCTTGTTTACCCTCGTCTACTAAGTTGGTCACTATCCCAAGTGCACTGATGGTTTTGGGCCCTGGGTCACAGTTGTCTCTCTACCCCAAACAACCCAGACAGCATCTTGGCCCATCAGCTCCTTGGCCTCTCTGCCTTCACTGACCTCCACGTCCATTCCACCTCAGCTCACTGTGCCCATGGCCAACCCAGAGCTGGTCATCGATCAGCACTGCTCCACTGTGGACATGTCCACCAGTACCCCACTCTCTGACCACAGTCTCCCACCCTCTCAGTTTGCCTGCTCTGACTCTATCTACCTTTTCACGTCAAAGAGACCTCAAATCCCTCAATGCCTCCATTTCCTCCCAAACTTTTAGCTCTTACCCGTCTATTCTTGGCCTCAAACTCAATCACTTGAACCTGCAATCAATTCATACCCTCCAAGAACCTCAACCATTCATCACAAAATCAGAAACTCATGAGTCATCCTTGATACCTCTCTCTCTCTCTGATAGCTAACATCCAATCTATTACTGATCCTATCAAAATAAATCTCAAAACTCATTCACTTCATTCCAACTCTACTGCCAACAGCCTATTCTAAGCCACCATTATCCTTCACCTAGACTATTTTAGTAGCCTATTCACTGATATGTCATGCCGAATCTTTTTTTGTTGTTTTTTTTTTTTGAGACGGAGTCTCATTCTTGTTGCCCAGGCTGGAGTGCAATGGCGCTACCCTGGCTCACTGCAACCTTGGCCTCCTGGGTTCAAGTGATTCTCCTGCCTCAGCCTCCCAAGTAGCGGGTTACAGGCACCTGCCACCACGCCCAGCTAATTTTTGTGTTTTTAGTGGAGATGGGGTTTCGCTATGTTGGCCAGGCTGGTCTCAAACTCCTGACCTCAAGTGATCCACTCACCTCAGCCTCCCGAAGTGTTGGGATTACAGGTGTGAGCCACTGCGCCCAGCCTGCCATGCTCAATCTTGTCCCACTGTTTTTATTCCAGTCACTAGTCAGCAACAAATATAATTAATATCATGTCATTTCCCTGCTTACAATCTTTCAAAAGCTTCCAATTGCAGTGTGAGTAAAATGGTGTCACAAGAGGCAAAACAACTAACCCAAAGTTTTATAATTAGTGAATTTGGAACCAGGATGCAGATATCTTGAACTATTATTCCATCAGAATCATTGTCACACAATGTAATGAATATCTTTTTTCTTTACGCTCAAAGGATGCTACTGAGATGACATCATTATTTTCTCTGATATTAACCTAGAGCAACTATTTTTGAAGTGTGCTCCAAACCATCTGTCTTGAAATCACCTTTTCCCTGGCCTTGCTCCCAGAGACGCTTATCCTGTACTTCTAGAGTAAGACCAAGGAATTTGCATTTTAACAAGCTTCTCAGGGGATTAAAAAAAAAATTATGATAGACACACAATAATTGTACATATTTATGGGGTACAGTATGATATTTCAATGCATGTACAAATTGTGTAATAATCAAATCAGGAATATTAGCATATCCATCATCTTAACAATTTATAATTTCCTTGTAATGAGAAGATCCAGAAACCTCTCTTCCTAGCTATTTTGAAATATACAATATATTGTTAACTCTAGTCATCCTACTACGCAATAGACCACCAGAACCTATTCCCTCTATTTAACTATATAGCTTTATATCTCTCCTTCCTCTTACCTTCCCCATCCTCTGGTAACCACCATTCTATTCTCTACTTCTACGAGGACAACTTTTTAGATTTCACATATGCGCGAGATCATGCGGTATTTCTCTTTCTGTGCCTGGCTTGTTTCACTTTGACATGACATCCTCAAGGCTCATCCATGTTGCTGCAAATGACAGGATTTCCTTCTTTTTTACAGCTGAATAGTATTCCATTCTGCATATATATATATACACATATATATATATATGTGTATATATATATATGTGTATATATATATATATACACACACATACACACCCCACATTTTCTTTATCCATTCATCCATTGATGAACACTTAGATTGATTCCATATCTTTGCTATTGTGAACAGTGCTACAATGAACATGAGAACGTTGCTATCTCTTCAGCATGCTGATTTCATTTCCTTTGGATATGTACCCAGTAGTGGAATTGCTAGATCTTTGTAGCTCCTTCTGAAAGCACATACTTTGAGAAACACTGGCCAAGGATTTCCTGGTATTTATATACTTCTCTTCATCTCTTCAGTCCCCTTGCTACATAACAGACTCCCAACTGCATGTTGTCAAATGGGTAAGTCTGGTGTGGGTATTAGCTATCGCACACCCTGGTACTTCAGTGGACAGTCACTTTATTTTCTTAATTCACCTATAGTACCTATGGTGAAATGGCTGCCTATTCAGCTCCCCAGATATGACTCTAAGTAGTTGGATTTACTGCTCTGATCAAACAGGTCATGTTGTTGGCTACTTTTGTTGTTGGTTTACATGGTTTGTAGTTCTTGAGGCAACCACAACCACATTTGTAATCTTGGCCAGCTCATTTACCTCCAATGACCGTTCTGTAATATGAGGTCACTGGATTATGATCTCTAATGTCCCTTCTGGCTCTTACATTCCGTGATTCCATGAGACTAAATACTGCCTCTGAGGTCATAAATTCTTTCACATGGATCCCAAATTGCCTATGCAGCACAGATTAAAAACAATTTAAAATCTGAATATACTGAAAATATTCTACAGGCCTGCAAATTTACCCATGAAGCCTCAATTTTTTTCCTCACTAGTTGTATCTGTATTTGATAATTTAGTCTCCCATTTTGGCTATACCTACTCCATTCTCCTACTTTGTATATCATTTTCCAAAGAAGACAGGCCCACAAGAATGAATTTCCCCCCAAAATCTGAAGAGACCAAAACAGAGCAAAGGCAGGAGAGTTTGTATATATTTTTAGCCATGAGTCTGTGGTAATTTGCGTTTATCCAGTTTTATAAGGACTAAGTGGCACAAACAAGGGAGGGGAAGAGGGAAATATTCAAGGCATTTGTCATGTCTCAGTAGATGGTCAAGAAAAGTGTGGCGGTTGCTTAGCCACCATAATACCCATGGGAATAACTAGAGCTAGGAAAAGGGGAAAATAAAATTACTTTTTTGTGAACTGCCAGGTGTTGAAAACTAGTTGTGTGACAGATACATAACTTAGGTATTCTTTGCAACAGCCAAAGTTGTAAGATCTAACAGAAAAAGGCTGGGGTGGGGGTTGGGGTGGTGCATATCTTTCAATACTCTTTTCTTTCTCTCACACCTAAGGGCAGATCCACATTTTGTAAGTCCTGAAGCTTACACAATTTGGAAGATCCTCTTTAAGAAAAAGAATTTTAAAAATTATTAATACACAACCAGATACTAATTATGTAAAACTAGAAATCACAGCTAAGTACAAATTTTTAAAAGCTGAGAAATACCACAAACATCACAATATAAAACCCTAACCAGTATTTTTTAATTAATTAACTGCAAACACACCTCCATAGTACTTTTTTTCTTGCATATTTGGCTTCATATTCTTCGTTTCCTTCTTTATATGGTAATAGTTTTGCAATATTGAGATAATTCAGTCTTTCCACTAGCATGGTTGATAAAAATTTATTATTATTACTGATATTTGGGAAGCTAAAGCACGTAACTTTACACACAGATGTTCTCAGTGCTTGTAGAACTAATTCATGTTTGTGCTCTACGAACATAATAATTCTGATAAATTATGCTTTATGCAGTTCCCATCACAGATTAAATAAAAGCACAATTCATAGTTGTGTACATTGTATTATTGAGTATATTCCTAACAGAAGAGAATTTCCTCTGTGTTTAGGCATTAATGAGATCTGAATATTCTGCATACCACTTTGCACATCAGGTGATTGAAGGAATTAGTCATGGACTAGCATCTGAATCCATACATTTCAAATCTTGTTTCTCTTCCAATACCACACACTTTCAGTGCCAAGTACCATAAGACACTTTCATATAGTGATAAGACCTCTGGCTTTGCACCTTTGTAATTACCATGCTGGATAAGTTAGCAGAATAAACTGTAGGGGTATTTCTGGAAGCCATTCCTTTACCAGGGTAGGTAAGCAATGATTTATCTATACACAGGACTGACTGAAACCCGTATAAACCTATCTCGCTAAACACAAACTGAATGTATCTCCAACTCAACTTTGCCTTTGTGGGATCTCCAACATGAGAGAAAGTATAACACAAGGAAATCAGAGTAGAAAGAGATGATACTTGTTTTAGTCAAGAATCTTCAAAGAAATATAACAAAGAAACATAACCAAAGAAATATAGCATACACACACACAGGAATATAACACATATATGTTCATTTCTTTGGTTATGTACAAAGTACATAAGTAGAGCATTTGCCCCTGCTCTACTCATCCTGGTTTCTGAACTTGTTGAAAACTAGGGTATAGTTTTTACAACTCAGGTGGATCCCTCATCTTCAGGAAGTATATTTTTGTTAAAGCTTTCTGAGATCTATGCCGTCCTTTCCATATTCTCAGTGCTTCTCTTCACTGCCTCCCATCCCTTCCTCCCTTTCCTCTGGTTTCTCCCTTTTTTCTCGTATTTTTGTTACTTTTGGCAGCTACTACATATATTTTTGAATCTGTACATCATATATACATATATATGCATGTGTATATATGTATATATATTGAAATTGTCCTATGTAATTCATACTACACATCCAATCCATCAGCAAATCTCATCAGTTCTACCTTCACAACTTACCCAGAATCTGATCACTTCCACTGAGTTCTGCCAGCTCAAGTTTCACTTTCTTCTGTTGTATCACCATCTCTTCCACAGTTCATTAATCTCCGCTTTCTATTCTTCATTTAGATGGTTAATTACTTAATTATTTTTTAAATTTTATGGAGGAATGTTTTAATCTTCTCAGCAGCAAAATTTTTGTGGTGTTTTGTTTTTGTTGTACTTTTCCACCTTTTTTAAAATAGTGTAGTTTTATCAATATTGTGCCAGTCCATTTTTAATTATCCACCTTTGCATGATTTAGATTATCCTAGCTCAGCTACTTACAGGTGGCTCCAGTGATGGAAAAATGGACCAAGGTAGTCCTCCATGTTTCACAATCTGAAAAAAAGAAAAAATTTAGACAAAATTAACAGTGTTTATTTGAGCAAAGTATGATTCATAAATCGAGCAGTACTCAGAACCCAAAGAGGTTCAGAGGACTCCAGTCTGCAACTTGGGCAGTGAGTATCTATAGACAGAAAAAGTCCGAAGAAAGCAGGAACAAGAAACAAAAAGCAGATCCGTCATTTGAAACGTACCTTCCTTGTAAAGGTTAAAGCAGAGGGGACTTCCTTATCATGCTGACTAAAACTGGCCTATTTAGGGATTTGGCCATTTTCTTTCTTTCTCTCCTGATTTCTCGGAAGATCAGAGAAACAACTTAGTTTCAGCTTGTTGGTGTATCTTTAGCATGGATGATTCAATTTTGGGTTGGTCTGTTGGGGCCTAGTGCAGGAGCTTAGTCCAAGTCAATAGCCTCCTATAAATTTTATTTAACACAGTCAAAAACCTCTTCCGCTACAGGCAGAGAAACAGACTGCTTACTGCAAATATGGCTCCTTTGTGTGGTTCCTTGTCTAGTCCCACCTCTTCAGCCACTCTAAGCCAAACTTCTTCTGGGAGGGCATTTGCCCCTGCTCTACTCATCCGGGTTTCTGAACTTGTTGAAAACTAGGGTATAGTTTTTACAACTCAGGTGGATCCCTCATCTTCAGGAAGTATATTTTTGTTAAAGCTTTCTGAGATCTATGCTGTCCTTTCTATATTCTCAGTGCTTCTCTTCACTGCCTCCCATCCCTTCCTCCCTTTCCTCCGGTTTCTCCCTTTTTTCTTGTATTTTTGTTACTTTTGGCAGCTACTACATATATTTTTGAATCTGTACATCATATCTGTCTTAGTAGATGCGTGGAGCTTGCAGGGATTTTTTATTGCATTCCCCTTGTTGCCCTTGCATGATTTCCAGGAAATGAAAGGGAATATGCTGACTTCTACAGCCATTTTGATATTGCAAATGGCCTTGTCTATATCTGCTCATTACTGTATCTCCAGAGCCCAGAAGAGTGCCTGATGCAAAGTAAGTGCTCAGTAAATACTTTTAATAAATGAATGAATGAATGAATGATTAATCTAGCAAACCGCATTCACCCCTCCTGTATTGAGCCATTGTGGTTGCTGGAGAAAGATGTGCAGATCGGTGCCATCACACATTCATAGGCTCCAATTTCAGCTGGGACCTTCTGTACTTGTCCTTGGCCAGTGTCCTATTCCCCTCAGCAAGTATTCGACACATAGTATTCTTTTCACACAACCTGCAAATATTCACCTCCCTTACTCACAGATAGCAGTCAACGCCCATTTCAATGTGAAAGCAGAGTCTGCAGTTGGGAACACGAGGTTCATATTAAAAACATATAGCATAGCAATAGGTAGAGTGCAGTCGTTGAACCAATCAGAAAGCAGTTCAGCTGTAAAGAGCTACTTTTGCTGTGCTGGTGTTAACCAGCTCAAAATCTGCCTCAGGAATAACCTCAACGTCCAGCCTTCTCCAATGGCAGACTTACCAACAGCTTCACTCAACTCACATTTTTCTCTGGTCTCTGAGGATAAAGCATCCTTCCAGACCAAGATTAACTTTCACACCTCAATCTTCGCTCTGGACCTCACCCCCTTCTCATCCTCAGGCACCTTGATCCACCCACAAGCTCCCAGTTTCCCTTGTCTGCAACCTCTTCCCTCCTCCCTGGGTCCTCCCCCAATCTAATCAAGGTGCTCAGGCTGCAGCCTCATCTCCTTCTCTTCACAGCCACGTTTCTCAGGCCAGAAACTCAGATGAGGGATCCAGCGAGAAGCCTTCTTTTCCAAACTAGGGCACAGGTGGGGAAGAAGCTGCAATTCAGAAATTAACAGAACAAGGAAAGTGCCCCAAACGCAAAGCCCCAGCAGTTGGAATTTAGAATGAAGGAACCTGAGGCAGGCTGCTTGAGTGCTTCCTGAGGTGGGATAGAGTCCTTGGGGTAGATCAATAGGTCCAGCTGTGGGATAGTCCAGGCAGACAGAGGCAGAGACAGGGAAGCTGAAGAGGGGGTGGCTGATAATGACAGTCATCTTCAAATATTTGAAGGGCTGTCAAGTGAAAAGGAAGATTTACACTATATAGCCCCAAGGCTAGGCCTACAAGCAATGGGTGGAACCAAAGGGGAGTGAAATTTCTGCAGTGAGAGCTTTCTATCTAAACTCTCCAGAAATGGAATGAGCTGTTTAGAGAAGGATTAGATCCTCATCATTAGAGAAGTACAGTCCAGAGGCCAAATAATCACTTACTGGACGTTTATCATGCTGCAGTACTTATTTAGTCACACTCCTTTAGAAGAGTACATGTGATTTCTTTAGGTGTCCTCAGCATTTGTCACAGTGCCTGATTTAATGCCTGCTACATAGTAGGTGCTCAACGAGTGTTAGTTATTAATAATAAAAATAATGGTAAGTTCTCAATAAATGTTTTATAAAATGACTACACTAAAATAGGATTAAAATAAGCATCATGAGGATTGGTAGACGAAGTGACATTTTTAAACATGCTATTCTTGTAGTTTCCATAAAGATCAAATATGTGAAGGCCCTTTGCAAATTGTAGAGTGTTATTATCAACATTAGGTATTGGGCCAAGGACGGTGGCTCACCCCTGTAAACCCAACACTTTGAGATACCAAGGCAGAAGGATCACTTGAGTCTAGGAGTTGGAGATCAGCCTAGGCAACATAGCCAGACCCTGTCTCTAAAAAGGAATAAAGAAAGAAAGAAGTATTTTCAGAAAGTTCATCATCATTTTTTTTTTTTTTTTTTTTTTTTTTTTGAGACGGAGTCTCGCTCTGTTGCCCAGGCTGGAGTGCAGTGGTGCGATCTCGGCTCACTGCAAGCTCCGCCTCCCGGGTTCACGCCATTCTCCTGCCTCAGCCTTCCGAGTAGCTGGGACTACAGGCGCCCGCCACCACGCCCGGATAATATTTTGTATTTTTAGTAGAGACGGGGTTTCACCGTGTTAGCCAGGATGGTCTCGATCTCCTGACCTCGTGATCCGCCCGCCTCGGCCTCCCAAAGTGCTGGGATTACAGGCGTGAGCCATCGTGCCCGGCCGAAAGTTCATCACCTTAGTGCAGTCCTATAGTAAGCCTTACGGGCAATACGATAATACATAAGCCTGGGCCCCTGATTTTGAGAAACTTCCAGTTCATAGAAACCAAATAAATGCAAACAAAGTAACTGGAGGAAACCAGTGCTAAATTGGTGGTGCTGTGTACATACAGCACTTCTGATGCTCAAGGGGCCAGTGTGGCCCTGTTACTTTGTTGATGATTGCTGACATTCTTTAAGACTTCAGCATTGACTTCAACAGTAACAGGATTTGTGACTTTGGACACTGTCACAACTCCTTGGCATCTGTTTCCTCATCTGATAAATGAGAATAATAACTCCTGGTTTACTTTGAGGACCAAGTGATGTAATGTGCCAGAATATACTTTGTCAAAGTAAACCATACTCTACAAATGCAATTATGATCATCATTATACAAGCAATTCATTTATCTGCTCTTGTGATACCTAGCTAATACTCATTTTTTCTTACTTATCATGCTGATAATTGGTACCCAAATCATCCAACTTCTCTTTCTCCTTCTTTTTGGAAGGAAGATAATTGAGCCCTAGCGAGCATAAATCTACTTCCTGGGGTACCTGTTGAAATGTGGGCTAAAGCGACACCCCTTGGCAGAGGTACACATCCGTCCATTGTGGATGGCAACTGGTTGAGTGTAGAAGTGGGAGGTGAGGGTTGCAGAGTGCAGACTGACTGGCGTGTTGGCAGGTAACTCTTTCCCTTGTCTGATATGTGCTTCTCTTTCTTGGTTGGACCTCTCCAGAAATTGCTTGCAGGCTGGCCTAAGTGTCCGTTTTCAGTGTTTTTACACTGACTTCCTGCAGGACTATTTTCTGAATAGCCTTAGATCTAATCATTTCTTCCCCTTTTCTCGCTCAGAGTTCTCCAGAAAGACTAGAGTGTGCTGGGAATGCAACATCCTGAGGTAAGTGGGGAGCTGGCTGGAGCAGCCCAGACTGTTTCAGCACCTCCTTACCCCCAAGAAACAGGGATGCTTTAGCCCAGTGAGTCCTGTGACTCTAGGTATAAAACCCAGGGTGGGTTGCTTTCTGGGGTCTCTCATCTACAGTGAAAGTGGGGGCATACTCAGTCAAGACTCCAACCACCCCAGGCAGCTTTCTGAGCCTTGGGGGACCAGCTCATAATGAATTCTAGGCATCTGTTGTCCCTTGCTGCCTACCTGTAAGTAATAAATCTGCTTCATGTAACTCGTTGCATGTGTGGGTATTCTATTTCAGCAGACTCAGACAAGTTGGTAACTGGTACACAGTGAACCTACTTTATACTTCCTGCTATGGACTGAATTGTGTCCACTCCCACCCAAATCCATATATTGAAGCCCTAACTCCCAATGTGACTGCATTTGTAGATAGGGCTTTTAAGAGGTAATAACGTTAAGCGAGGTCATAAAGTTAGGGCCCTAATCCAATAAGGTTGGCAGCCTTTTAAGAAGAGGAAGAGAGCACTCTCTCTTTCTCTTCCCACTCCTTTTCTGTTTCTTTCTCCTCCCATGAGCATGCACTGAGGAAAGACCACGTGAGGACACAGTGAGAAGACTGACCTTGCCTGACAGACTTTGATCTTGGACTTTCCAGCCTCCAGAAGTGTGAGAAAATAGATTTTTGTTATTTAAGCCATCCAGTCGATACAAGTATGCTGGTCTATGGTATTTGTTATGGCGTCCTGAGCTAAGAAACATCCCATCACACTTAAGTTACATGCAGACTTGCACACAGGAGCCATGGAGGAAGTGGCTACAAATCAAGAGGAACAGAAACCCCAGCCTGATCTGCAGCCCCTAAACACAGGGAGGAGTAGTGTGTGGTATGTGAACAATTGGCGCCTGTATCCCCAGACAAGGATAGCTGAAATTCAGTGTTGGGCTGGTGGAATCCACAACTGTTTTTTTTAGCAGGGGGTCGTTTGTGTTTTAAACTAAAGCCATATTTCTGAGCAAATTGCCGAATCCTTCTGTGGTAAAGCTGGCTAGGTTGAACCATGAGACGCTGAGTCGCTGAAGCAAGGAACAGTCTGTTTCTTTTTTTAGTGGTCAAGTTCTGTGGAGGCCTTCTGTAGCAGATGGGATTATTTCTGCACCTTCCTCTGGTATGTTTCTCCCCCTGCTTCTCTAGAACTGCAAGTATAAATAGAAATTGAAGTCAATTTAAAAATTAAAATATATTTTTCTTTATTTGTAAATTATTGCTATTGCTGTTTTTGATTCTGTGCTCCACTGAGCAGATTTATTTCCAGGGATGCAGAAGAAGAGGGGCTTCTTCAGACTACATCACCTTACAGGTCAATGCATGGGGACAGAACAAAAAACCACAGGCTTGGGGGCTGCTTCCTGCACAGGCAAAACTGCCTGCTGTCCTTGCTTCACCAACCTGCCTAGGAAAACATTTAGTTTCCAGATGCTATGTCTGACAGAGCACTTGTTCTTTCTTATGGTCCATGTGAGCTGAGCTAGGGATGCCTCTAGAATACAGTCAGAACTACTTTCTATAGTCATCGTTTTCAAGTAAATGTGTAAAGTTTAGGACAACAGGACAGGTGGGTGGTATAGGCTAGGAAAGATTCAGTGACATCTACTGGCCAACCTTGACTCTTTAAAGCACTGCTTAAAATTCATTTGGGCAGTATCTAAAAATACAAATTCCTGGGCTTCCATTCCCAGAGGATATGATTAAGTTGGTCTGGCATGGGATCTGAGTATCTGCATATTTAATAAACTTCCCACATTATTCTGATACACAGTCAGGATTGAAAAGCCTTGTCTGTTTTCAAGAGTCTCCATAAAGAAGAGGTGGACAGAGTGGCGCAAAAGTCCACATCACCTTTCTTTAGTTAGATCAGTTTCAGACCCTCAGGCTGCCAGGTTTTGAAGAGAAGCAGCTGTTTCAGGCAGATGCTTGATATGTAAGGCAAAATAAATGATCTGTCATGCCTGCTTTCAGATGAAGAAAAATGAAGGAGCATTTTGAGCTAAATGAAATGGAATATGCCATTTGAATGTTGCTATTTAAGGGACATTTATTAAATATTTAATAAGTCCCCACAGTGGGCAGAAGGGAGCTTTCCATTCTACTGTTTGTTTAAAAAAAATTGGTCCTATCTGTAGATGTTATACCAGCCACAGAACTTCAGCCCAATTTTTCATTCTTTTGTTTATGTATTCATATTTCCATACAGACCCATTCATTCATTCATCAAACCATATACCAGAGACTGTGCTGGCTATGGGATTATAGTGAGAAAGTCAAGTCTCTGCCTTTAAGGGTGCTAATGATTAAAAAAAAAAAAAGCAGCAGCAGCAGTCTGGCACAGATGTTACCAAAACAAAGTTGCATTTAGGGTGAACCATATATATGGGCAAAAGAGGCAAAGGCTTCAAAGAAATCTATTTGTTATTATAAACCAACAGTTCTGTAGTACAGTAGTCCCCCCTTATATGAGGGGGACACATTCCAAGGCCCCCAGTGAATGCCTGAAACCACAGATAGTATTGAAGCCTATATATACTATGTTTTCTTCCGATACATACATCCCTATGGTAAAGTTATAAATTAGGCAAAGTAAGAGATTAACAACAACAACTAATAATAACATAGAACAATTATAATGATATGCCAGCATCATCACTCTTGCCGTTTGGGATTATTATGAAGAAAAACAAGGGTGACTTAAACACTGCAATACCATGGCAGTTGATCTGATCACCTAGACAGCCACTAAATGATTAACAGGTGGCTGACATCTACATGGACAAAGGGATGATTCACGTCCTGGGCAGGATAAAGCAGGATGGTGAGGTATTTAATCATGCCACTCAGAATGGCAGGCAATTTAAAACGTGTGAATTGTTTATTTCTGGAATTTTCCATTCAATATTTTTGGGCAGCAGTTGACCATGGATAACTGAAATCATGGAAAACAAAACTCCTTAATAAGGGGAGATTACTGTATTTACTAAATACCTGGTTTGTTCTATGTGTCTTACATCTACTAACTCATTTCATCCTCAAAATAATGCTAAGAAAGAAATACTGCTATCCTCATTTTACAGATGAAGAAATTTTGATGCAGAGAGATTAACTCATTTATTAAGAGGCAGAGCTAAGATTCAAAATCCTGTTCTTAATCACTTTGCTACAGTCCCTTCTCCTTGATGTCTGAAATCCCCACCATTAGAGAATCATTGCTCTTAATCACTGTAACAACCAACAATGGTAGCATTTGTGAAATACTTAATATGTGCCAGGTACTGTTTTAAGCACTTAAATATATTGCTTATCTCATTTAATTTTTACAACAAATATCCCCATTTTAGAAGGAGGAAGCTGAGAATCAGAGAGGTTAATTCAGTTGCTCAAGGTCACACAGCTGGTAAGTGGCAAAGATTTGATTTGAAACAAGTTCTGTCTGAAGAGCCCACACTCAACTGCTATATCATATTGCCTTCCAGAAACTAGTGACACAATTAAGGCAATGTGATGGCAAGAGGGCAGTGATTAAAAACACGCACACTCCAGAGCCAGAATGCCTGGAATTGTACCTGCTCTACCACTTACAAGCTGTGTGACCATGATACAGTGTCCTTATCGATAAAATGAGGATAACAGTATCTATCTCACAGAGCTGTCATGAGGATTAAATGGATTAATATAAGAAAGTAAATAAAGAACACCTGCCACACGGTCATCACTATATAAATATTGGCTATTACTATTATTATTCCGTCATATGTCCAAAAGAAGCCATTATCACACATCTCAGTACGAATGTCTATCAGGTATTAGCTAGCTTGTCACCTAGCAAAGCTCTGAGAAGACGTACTATAGGATTTGTATGGGAGGGGGGTTATGAAGAAGGGCATTCCAGGCAAAGGCATGAAATTCAGAAGTAGCATGGTATGTTTGGAGTTGGGGACTGCAAAATTCTCAGGATGACTGGGACAGAATGTATTTGAAAAAGTGTTTAAAGCTGAAGCAGGGCAGGTAGGCAGAAACCGCATCATAAGGAGTCTCACCTGCACACACAGGGATTTGGACTTGACCCTCTGGAGAGTTATAGAAGGTTTTAAGTAGGAGAGGGACATGGCCAGCTTTGCATTTTAGAAAATCATTCTCTCAGCAGCCTGGAGAATTGATTGAAAGGGGTCAGACTTAAAGCAAGTTTTGACAATAGTTTCTCTCTCTCTCTCTCTCTCTCTCTTTCAATGAGTAGTAATGAGTGCCTGAACTAGGGCAAGTATTAGCAATGGGAATGAATTTCAGAGACAATCAGGAGGTGGCATTCACAGGACATGGTGAATGATTGACTGTAGTGGGGGAAAGTAGGGAGAGAAATCTAATATGAATCCTGGTGTTTCTGGCTTGAGTCACTTTGTAGGGTCAGTGGTACAATGGACTACGAGTACACAGGAGGAGAAGGCTGGTAGAGTGGGGAGTAGAGATAATCTGTGCGGGAAACATTACATTCGATCTCCCTTTGGCACATTCAAGCTGAGATGCCATGTAGGTAGATGGATATATGGGTCTGAAGCTCAGGAGGCAGCTCTAGACTAGAGATAAAGATTTTTGATTCATCCATCCGTATGTTGTATTTAAAGCCACAGGCCCAGTCGAAATTGCATAGAGTGTATACAGAGTGCAAAGAGAAAAAGGACAAAGAAAGAACAGCAGCACTTAAGAAGTGAGCAAAAGAAAAAGAGGTTAGTAATGGAGCCTGGGATGGAACAGCCTGAGATAAAAAAGAGACCCAGGAGAGAAGCTTTCTGTTAGGAATTGGGGTAAAATTTTGCTAGTATTTAGGTGGCATTAGTCTATAAAACCAGGGACTGCTAAAATCCTGCCTTGCCAACCAGCCCTTCCCCTTAGGAGATCTTGTATGGAAAGATTTGCAAGGATCAGTAGCCAAAGGGTGAACAAAGTATCACTTTAATAGAAAAGCTGAAAACTCTGGGAGTGGTGGCTAATGCCTGTAATCCCAGCACTTTGGGAGGCAGTGACAGGCAGATTACTTGAGGCCAGGAGTTTGAGACCAGCCTGGTCAACATAGTGAAACCCCGTCTCTATTAAAAATACAAAAAAAAAAAAAAGCTGGATGTGGTGGCTCATGCCTGTAATCCCAGCTACTCGGGAGGCTGAGGCATGAGAATCACTTGAACCTGGGAGGCGGAGGTGCAGTGAACCGAGGTTGCACCACTACACTCCAGCCTGGATGAGAGAATGAGACTTTGCTTCAAAATAAAAAACAACAGCAACAACAACAACAACAACAACCAAAAAAAAAAAAAAAGGAAAAGAAAAAGAAAAAAAAGCAGCTGAAAACTCAATGCATGGCTCTCTAGGAAAGTTGGAGTACAGTGTTTAGGTTAGAGGCGTTAAGTAGGGCTTCTACCTCTTGCTAAAACCTATCACTCTGTAGGTAGAATTTGGAGGAAGCTACAAGAACAACCGAGCCAAGACCAAATTCTGTGACTCTTTTAATTGGCAATAGGAGAAAAAGAAACCTCAGTTTAATGGAAGAGAGAAAACACAAGAGAACAGAAGGTGAGCCAAAGAAATAAATAGTAAGACAGGCTAATAGGACAACCCAGAGAGTGTTAAAGAAGAGATTGGTCATCAGTGTTGAAAGCCACAAGATAAGTCATATAAGATAAGGCAGCAGAGGCAAGTGCTGGAGTTTTCTCCTTATTTTCATTTCTGATCTTCACCCCCAAGCACTGTGACATCTGCAGTGGAACAAGTTATTTTAATGAGCTCAAATTGTTCTTTGCTTGTCCTTGATTCACAAGGATGGTACAATGCGTGGCCCTGACTTAAAATCTGAACTAGCTCCTTGTGTGTTCAGAGCCCCAGAACAGTAGTAAATTGGTAGCTGGCAGATGTGATTTATTCGACCTTATCAGTGTTTGCCAACATATAAAAATCAGGAGAATTCACATAACAATCTGGATTTCTGTATTCTTTTAAAAATTTAGATTTGGCAAAGCTGGGCCTGCACTGTGAATGATTATAAATCCTTGTTGCCACCTTTAGATACACATGTGTCCTTTAATTTTCTGCACCCTCCTGTATCACTTTATGTCCAGGCTGTGTCAATCACTGATGTCAATAGCCTGGCATTTGCCAAGTACAGAACTTCAGAGCATACTAGCAATGAATAGATGGGCATGCACTAGAGCAGAGGTTGGCAAACTTATTCTGTAAAGGGACAGACTGTAAATATTTTAGGCTTTGCAGACCATACAGTTTTGTCACAACTTCTCAGCTCTACCATTGTAGTGTGAAAGCATCCATAGACAAATTTGCAATCCAATAGGTATGGCTTGTTCCAATATAACTTTATTTAAAGACTGTAAAATTTGAATTTTATACAATTTTCATGTCATCAGATATTTTTCTTCTTTGGATTTTTTTAAACATTAAAAATGTAAAACACATTCTTAGCTCATAGGTCACATAAAAACAGGCTGCCGAGCATATTTGGCCCTATGGGCTGTAGTTTGCTGACCCAAGCCTAGGTAACCAAAGACCTCATTTCCCCGGTTAGGGCATGTGATCATGCATAAGAACTGAGGAGATATGGTTATTACTATAAGGAAGGCAAGACTGGCTTGAGTATATCATTTTGAATGGCTAGGTGTGGGACCTGGCTTTAAAAAGAGCCTCCGCTCACTATGGAAGTGCCAAAGGCAATGCAAGAATAAAGAACCCAGAAAAAGACAACCATCTGAAACCAATCAGGCAAAAGGAGGCTGGTGCCAAACAGCAACCCAAATCAGGCAACCCCTCTAGTTAACCTATTCAGATTTCCTCATTTTGATAAATAGCATGACTATTCCCCAAGTCTTAGGGGACTTTGGGTGGGCAAGCACCTGAGAGAGAGACTAGCCAATCCTTGTGGGGACAGTAACAATAATGAAAAAGCTGTTAAAATGATCAAGGTCAACCTGACTGATAACAATTAGAACTGAGTCTGGAGGGTGGGTGCGCATGGCAGGGGAGAAAGAGGCTTTCTGAGAAAGGTTGAAAAGTTACTATTTGACTTGGGCTAGAGTTTGTAAAATGGGTACACAACAGAACTCACCTTATGGCTAACAACACATCCTGGGGCCTTGTCAGAGAATCCATAAGGGTACCAGTTTGGGTAAGGTATGAGCAGGTACCAAAAGATGTCTCTTCATCTCTGTGTGAGATGGAAATGGAGATTCTTCTTTTTTTTCTTTTTTTTTTTTTTGAGAAGGAGTCTCGCTTTGTCGCCCAGGCTGGAGTGCAGTGGTGCGATCTCGGCTCACTGCAAGCTCTGCCTCCCGGGTTCACGCCATTCTCCTGCCTCAGCCTCCCGAGTAGCTGGGACCACAGGCACCCGCCACCACGCCCAGCTAATTTTTTGTATTTTTAATAGAGATGGGGTTTCACTGTCTTTGCCAGGATGGTCTCAATCTCCTGACCTCGTGATCCACCTGCCTCGGCCTCTCAAAGTGCTGGGATTACAAGTGTGAGCCACCGTGCCCAGCTGGAGATCCTTTCTTTCTACCTAACTTAAAAAAAAAAAAATTTGGTCCCGATGATCAAAACAACACACATTGACTGTAGAAGTGTAATATGGATAGTATAGAAAAGTGTTACAAAACAAGTTAAAAACATCCCTAATTATTTCTTCACCTAGATGAAGCTCCTGTTCATATTCTGGTCCAGTTTTATTCCAGTGCCTTTAAAATACCTTCACATGGTTGAGAATTATGTATTTGATTTTTAGCTTGCTCTTTTTACTTGATCTTAAAATTTTTCCATATCATTGAAATTGTTTTGCAAACGTGTTTTTTGTAAATTATATGTGTGTGTATACATATGTATTCCCCCACTCTCCCACTCTGCACTTCAGCACCAGCAGTGTTAATCATTTAAGCCTGTTTGAAATTTTTGCTATTATAAATAATGTTCCAAGTGGTGCTTTTATTTTAAATGATTTCATTAGGAAAAATATAGTTAGAAGTGGAACTACAGGGTTAAATGGTACAATATTTTTTAACTGTTGCTAAATATTTTTGTCTGATTTTGAAGATCTGTACGGGAGTTTTCATGATCTTCATTTTTTGTCTTCATTATTTTATTTCAGCATCTTCATTATTTTTACTCGTTTGGTAAACCTTTACCATCACCTACTATATGTCAAAGCTCAGACGTGGATACAGAGAATTTAAAGGTATAAACTGCGTTCTTTGGAGCATGCAGCCTATCCAAAAAGACAAGACCCAAACACCAAATTCTACTGGAATTTCAATTATACATATACTTGCACAATTTCACCAAGACATATGAAGAAGGATATTCACTGCAGCAACAATAACAGCAACAACAATAACAACAACAACAACAACAACAACAAACTAAGAAACAAAAATAGCAAAAAATAAAAACAAAATCCTGGCACTTTGGGAGGCCAAGGTGGGTGGATTGCGAGGTCAGGAGATTGAGACCATCCTGGCTAACACGGTGAAACCCCGTCTCTACTAAAAATACAAAAAATTAGCCAGGCATGGTGGTGGGTGCCTGTAGTCCCAGCTAATCGGGAGGCTGAGGCAGGAGAATGGTGTGAACCCGGGAGGCAGAGCTTGCAGTGAGCGGAGATCATGCCACTGCACTCCAGCCTGGGCGACAGAGCGAGACTCCGTCCCAAAAAAAAAAAAAAAAAAAGCCTGGTAATTACCAACATGTCCACCAAAAGGGCAGAACAGTGTGTATAGTGCCCTCTTTGCGTGTGTGCGTCTGTGTGCATGTGTGTATTTGAGAAAGCGAGAAAGAGAGACAGAGAGAACATGAATATAAAGACAATCCCTTATCTGCAGTTCCTTAATTCTAAAAAATCTGAACATGGAATTTTTTCTTCAAAATCTGGCACAAACTCATTTGGGGGAACCTCATATGAACTGACATGTGGTTATTTGTAGTCTTCATTTATCCCACCTAGTGTGATTATTTGAACACCTTGTCCCATAAATTTTAATGTTCAATTAATATTAAACATGTCTAATTTACGTCTTTGCTGTCCCAAACCCTGCTGAGGGGGTGACATACTAAATGTCATAGGCACTATATAATCATGTTAAAATCCTAAAAATGTTGCATTCCGACATTTTTCTGACCTCAAGAGTTTGGAATAAGGAATTATGTCTAGTACAGATACATTTTTGTGTGTGTGTGTATGTGTGTGTGTGTGTGTATGTGTGTATGTGAGTTTATGTTGTTTTCATTTTTTCTGGATGATACTGCATGAAATATTGTATAGCGATCTCCGGGACGGGGACTAGGAATTCTGGGGAGTGGCTTTTACTTTTCATTTTGTACCTTTCTGTAGTTTGAATTTTCTGACCTTACATGCATATTATTTATTTATTTATTTATTTTAAAATTTTAAATTGCAAAAAAGCGTCTACATTTACAGTGTAGAACATGATGCTTCAAAATATACATATATTGTGGAATGGTTACATCAAGCTAATTAACATGTGTTACCTCACATAATTATTTTTTTCGTGGTGAGAACACTTAAATCTACCCTCCTAAAACTTTTCAAGTATAAAATACATTGTGATAACTATAGTCATCATTTTATACAATAGATATCTTGAACTAATTCCTTCTGTCTAACTGAAGTTTGTATCCATTGATTAACATCTCCCCAGTCCCTAGGCCCTGCCATGTGTTACCTCGATATATATTTTAAAAACTCAGCAGAGTCATAAGGATGAAGATTATGGCCCATTTTCTTTTCTTCTTTGTATCTCTTATTAAAGCAAACTATGGTCAGAAAAGGACTCCGTACTTTTATATTTGAGTCCTTGTGGATGAACTGTAACCTAGCTTAATAGACAAAATTGAAAAACTAACTAATAGTATACACCTGTAACAATAGCTGAGTGTTGGCCAATCCCAGGGGCCATACTTCAACCACTCAAAGACTGCTGAATGTTCGAACTGTATTCAAATAAAGCAAACACCGAGCTGTAGCCAATCTCACCGTTTCTGTACCTCACTTCTGATTCCTGTACATCACTTTACCTTTTTTTGTCTATAAATTTGTTCTGACCATGAGGCACCCTTGGAGTCTCTGAATCTGCTGTGATTCTCGGGGCTGCCCCATTCGCAAATCATTCATTGCTCAATTAAACTCCTTTAAATTTAATTCGGCTGAAGTTTTTCTTTTATCGCTCTCCATATTTAATATCAATATGAAAGTAATTAAAATTTTTTAAAAGTGCATTTAAAACAATAAAAACAAAAGTACCTATGATGAGAGAGCAGTCTATGGTAAGAATTAGGAGGTGCATATCCCAAGAGCCACAGAAGTCTGAGGGGTCCCTGTAACCTGAGAGAGCTCCAGACAGCCTTCATGGGGCTGATGGGACTTGAGCTAGACTTAACACATATTTAGGATGCGATTGGTAGACATGATAGGGCGTTCAAATGGGGAAGGCTGTCCATAAAAAGACAATAAAGTAAGAACGAACTACTGTCACCTGAAAATTTCAGAGACTAAGTAGGCAGAAGGATACCAGCTATCTTGAAGGTACAAGGGACAGAAGAGTGAAAGGTGGCTGCATTCCCACTTACATTTGACCCTGAATGTGCTCTCACGGAATACAGGTACCACCAAATTGGAATGTATGAAGTTACCATTTGTCTTCCACCCACCCCCAACCCATTTATTTTCTTTCTTCTATTCCCTTCATAGGCCTTTCATTAAACAGCCACTTCGAAAAATTCTCAGGACTCTATCTCTAGAAATAGTTACCACTGACATTTCTGTGCATGTTAAAGACATGCACAGAATCATTCTGGGGAGACAGAAGCTTGAGGAAATCAACCAGTCCACCTCACTCATACGCTAGAAAAGGAATACAAGGTCTTGACAGGTGAAACATCTTGCCAAGCCACATAGTCCACTGGTGCAGAGGTCCAAATAAAATTCAGTCTTCCACCTTACAGGCCAGTTTTAGACTACTCTTCTTTCTGTGTTTACTGATGATATATTCATTTTCCAGACTAGCCTCCAGCATGTTATTGATGTCTTGGAAAGGTGAAACAAAACATAAAAGCATGTGGAACCAGGTGGTCACTAGAAAAGCTGTGCTAGCTTGTGTAGATTGGAGCTGCGTTCTAATGAGTTACCATGGCAACATCTGGGCATGCATTTCAGGCTCGAGGGAGAATATATAATACTAATATCCTGCCTGGCCACTCATTCCTGTCAAGGTATGATTCATCACTCCAAGAGAATGGGCCTCCAACTGTCAAGTTGTGGGGAGGACAGGGGTGATGGGGAAGTAGACACTCTCTTCTTCCTGTTTGCAGTGTCGTCATTTTTGAAGTGGAGGGAAGGAAAGAAGGAAAGAAGGAAGGAAGGGAGGGAGGGAAGGAAGGAAGGAAGGAAGGAGAGATGCTTTTCTTTTCATTGATATTTTCCTTGCAATATAAGACACTATGCTGCCATTAACCTTTCCTGGCCTGGAAAAAAATTGTTCTAGCTATATCTCCTTCCTTTGAAATCCAACTTGCCCTTTAGTTTAATTAGATCCCATTTGTCAATTTTGGCTTTTGTTGCCATTGCTTTTGGTGTTTTAGACATGAAGTCCTTGCCCATGCCTATGTCCTGAATGGTACTGCCTAGGTTTTCTTCTAGGGTTTTTATGGTTTTAGGTCTAACATTTAAGTCTTTAATCCATCTTGAATTAATTTTTGTATAAGGTGTAAGGAAGAGATCCAGTTTCAGCTTCCTACATATGGCTAGCCAGTTCTCCCAGCACCATTTATTAAATAGGGAATCCTATTTGTTTTTTCAGGTTTGTCAAAGGTCAGATGGTTGTAGATGTGTGGTATTATTTCTGAGGGCTCTGTTCTGTTCCATTGGTCTGTATCTCTGTTTTGGTACCAGTACCATGCTGTTTTGGTTACTGTGGCCTTATAGTATAGTTTGAAGTCAGGTAGCGTGATGCTTCCAGCTTTGTTCTTTTGGCTTAGGCTTCTGCACAGCAAAAGAAACTACCATCAGAGTGAACAGGCAACCTACAGAATGGGAGAAAATGTTTGCAATCTCCTCATCTGACAAAGGACTAATATCCAGAATCTACAAAGAACTCAAACAAATTTACAAGAAAAAAAAAAACAACCCCATCAAAAAGTGGGCAAAGGATATGAACAGACACTTCTCAAAAGAAGACATTTATGCAGCCAACAGACACATGAAAAAATGCTCATCATCACTGGTCATCAGAGAAATGCAAATCAAAACCACAATAAGATACCATCTCACACCGGTTAGAATGGTGATCATTAAAAAGTCAGGAAACAACAGGTGCTAGAGAGGATATGGAGAAATAGGAACACTTTTACACTGTTGGTGGGACTGTAAACTAGTTCAACCATTGTGGAAGACAGTGTGGCGATTCCTCAAGGATCTAGAACTAGAAATACCATTTGACCCAGCCATCCCATTACTGGGTATATACCCAAGGGATTATAAATCATGCTGCTATAAAGACACATGCACACGTATGTTTATTGCAGCACTATTCACAATAGCAAAGACTTGGAACCAACCCAAATGTCCATCAATGATAGACTGGATTAAGAAAATGTGGCACATATACACCATGGAATACTAGGCAGCCATAAAAAATGATGAGTTCACGTCCTTTGTAGGGACATGGATGAAGCTGGAAACCATCATTCTCAGCAAACTATCACAGGGACAAAAAACCAAACACCGCATGTTCTCACTCATAGGTGGGAATTGAACAATGAGAACACTTGGACACAGGAAGGGGAACATCACATACCAGGGCCTGTTGTGGGGTGGGGGTAGCGGGGAGGGATAGCATTAGGAGATATACCTAATGTAAATGAGGAGTTAATGGGTGCAGCACACCAACATGGCACATGTATACATATGTAACAAACCTGCACATTGTGCACATGTACCCTAGAACTTAAAGTATAAAAAAAAAAAAAAAAAAAGAAACCCAACTTGTCTTACTTCTCTCTTCTGATTCCATATGACGCCACAGGATTTCACCAACAGTCTGACATGGCTGAGCGATTCACAAGCTTTTATAGCAAAATTAAATGTTATTATTCTTAAAGGACTCTTTTTTATCTGGGACAAAACCCAAGAGTCAGTAGTGAAGCAAGAGATCTAGATCAGGACAAGTTTGGAGCTATGGTAAGATTCTGGAGTAGATCGAATTTGCTTTGGAGTCCTAAGGCAGGAAACGGACCAAGTTTAGCTTAGACCTCACAAGGCCCACTCTCCTGACCCAACCTATACATCTTACTGCATCTCAGTGGGGTGCACAAAGGGAGACACAAAGGGATAGCCAAGTTGAGAAGGGGAGATCATGACCTTGGAAACTGATGGTATACCACGAAGTTATCATGTGGGGAGCCCTGAGGTATGATTTAAAAACATAATCATCTAAAGTGGACAGAGTAGGCCAGGATGGCAAAAGATTGCTGTTTCTGGGTCTGAGTCTCTGAATGGGGCTGCTCCAGTACCAAGGCTCAATTGTTCAGTCTGTGAGGTGGGAAGGATGATGCTATCAGCCCCACTTCCTACCTTTCTCCATTCTGTAGCCTCTGAAGCATTCAAGTTAGTCTATACTCTTTATTCCACACACACACCAGGCTAATTTCCACCTTCTGTTTCTGTGGTTTCTTCTACTTGGACTGCCCTCCTCATCCTCTCTGCTTACCCTACTTCTAATCTATGTTTCAAAATCAAATTAGAGTTCTGTATCCTCCATGGGCCATTCCACTATTGCCCCAAACTCATAATTAGCCCTTGCACAAAGCTTATTTAAGTTTTATATTACATAGTTATTTAATCTCTCTGTGCTTTGATGAGGAAAATAACAGCACCCACCTCCTAGATTTTTAGTGAGGATTAAATAAAATAATTCATGTAAAGCATTTAGGGGAGTGCCTGAAGCACAGTCAGTGCTCAATAAGTCATATCTGTTTTTATTTTCACGGCAAGGCATTATATAGCCTCAAGTTAGGGCCATCACACATTGCTGTGGTATAGTACGTAGTAATAACATCAAAAGCAGCAGGCAAGGCCTTTTGTCCTTTTAATATGCAAAAGGATACCTTGCCTTCCAGAATAGATAAAGAATAATAGGTAACATTCTGAGTCCTAACTGTGAGTCAGGGTGATATTCTAAGTGCTTTACTTTTGTTTCTTTGTTTGCTTGTTTGTTTGTTTGTTTTGAGACGGAGTCTCCCTCCATCGCCCAGGCTGGCGTGCGGTGGCGGGCTCTCAGCTCACTGCAAACTCCGCCTCCCAGGTTCATGCCATTCTCCCGCCTCAGCCTCCCGAGTAGCTGGGACTACAGGTGCCTGCCACCATGGCCAGCTAATTTTTTGTATTTTTAGTTCAGACGGGGTTTCACCGTGTTAGCCAGGATGGTCTCGATCTCCTGACCTCATGATCCGCCAGTCTCGGCCTCCCAAAGTGCTGGGATTACAGGCGTGAGCCACCGCGCCCGGCCTAAGTGCTTTACTTTTATAAACATGTTGAATCCTTACACCACTAAGAGTTCAGGGCTATCATCATTATCCCCATTCTACAGATGAGTAAAGAGATCCAGAGAGGTTGGATAACTGGCCACAGGTCACACACTTAGCTAGCAAGTAATGGTAGAGCGGGATCTAAATCTAGACAGTGTGGCTCCAGAGCCTGGACTCAACCGTTACGCTAGCCCCCTTGCAAATTGGAAGATGAAACCCCAGTCAAGGCCCTGGGGAGCAAGGAGCCTATTTAGAAAAGGGAAGAGGATTTAGCTGGAAAGTGTCCAGATGCTTTAAAGCACATAAGCTTTGGGGTGGGTGGCCCATATTTGTGGAGAACAAGCCAGTCTTGCATGTGAACTGGGTGTGCTCATGCTATCCTTGCTGTCTGTCCCGGGGTAGTTTCAGTTGCACTCAGGGAGCCTTTCCTGAGAGTCTGTGGCTGTCATAATGACTCACTGTGAGGAGGGTGACTGGAGATAAGGGAAAGGAAGAGTAGCAATCTCAGGCCGTGGGCACTAGAAGAGTCCCCGCAATCCCTGGGGTGGTGGCAGAAAGTCTTGAAGAAAGAAGCCAGCGGACTGCTGCCCAGCCACAGAGGGATATGAGCATTTTCAGAAATTTGCCTTCATAAATCAAACCTTTAGGTCTTATCCCTAACTTCTTTCTTGGCTCCTTCTTGGCCACAATCCTGTCATTTATCTGGAAGGAATTCCAAGTGTTACACAAAGCTGAGACAGAACATCGACACTTGGTTTTGATGAAATAGTGCTCAGAGAGGGATTGGCAAGCTCCTCTGAGTGAGGGCTGGGTGGGGGCTTTTAGTCAAAGGGTATGAAGCATGCCCTACCTTAAAGTACACAGTTCTGTGGGGAGTTTTTGCTTTTGGTTTCATGCTATTGTCAACTCTCTGATGACTTCACAATTTCTTGGGAGATTAGGTACCACCAGAAGAATTGCTGAAGCCGGGGCTGGAGACTTACATGGTGTTTAGTCATCAGGAATACTAGACCGAGCCTCATCCCTGAAATGCTGGCCTAACCAACACCTGTCATCTTATTATTGGTACTGGATGTCTGAGTCTTGAAGATTTTATTTTTCCATCTTCAAGAATGTCCATTTAAGAGCTAGAAAAACACATGAAGTTCATCTGGTCCAATCCAGTTAATCTCTATTAAAGCATGAGCATTATTTGATGCATTATTAGTATTCATTAAGTTAACCTGAGGTTTATAAGTAGGTTCTATGAATTCCCTAACACAGTATGCCAAGTTTCATGTGAATGTCCAGATGTGCATTTTTTACACATTGTAAGGCTCTGATCAAGCCAGAGGGTACTGGGTTGTGTTAATACTCGGGAGGCAGTATGAAACAGTGGAAAGCATAGGCTTATAGAAAGGACTGGCTTTGAATTCTGGCTCTTCCACTTACTAGCTGTGTGGCCTTGAACAAAATGCATAACCATTCTGAGCGCAATTTATAAAATGGAGAAAGTAATAGTGCCCAACTTGAGTTGGTATTGTGAGGATCCAAATAAATAAGGTAGGTAAAGTGCAGAACATAGTCCCTGGCACAAAGTAGAGGCTCAATAAATATTAATTCATTCAATAAATATTTATTGACTGTCCACTCTATGCCTTTCATTTTTCTATGTTCCATAGATACAGCAGTGAACAAAGATTCCTGCTCTCGTGGAGTCTACATTCTGGTGGCTTATACTGTGAATATTACTCTGTCAAGCACTATTCATTCACTCATTTATTCCTTCAGTACATTTCTATTAATTACCTATTATATGTGATCTACTGTGCTGAAAATGAGGCTAAGATGGAAAACAAGACAAATGTGGCCCTTGGTCTCATAGCAATTTGGTGGGAGAGACATCCAAAAAATAGTTAGAAATTCTATACATAAAATAGCTAAAATTATGATAAACACCACGAAGGAAGTAAAGAATGGACACAGAGAAGGAGAATAAGGGGGATGGGAGAGAGGAGAATCATTTTGAGCAGGATGGTTAAGGTATGACCCTGATATATGGTGACATTTAAGCTAAGATTGAAAGGAGATAATTATGAAAAGGGAAGGATTGTGTATTAGTTTTCTGTTGCTGCCATAACCAATCACCACAAGCTTAGTGAATTAAAACAATACTGATCTATTATCTCACAGTTTCCATGGGGCAGCAGTCCAGGCACTGCATGGCTGAGGTAGGTTCCCTGCTTAAGAGCTCCAAGACCAAAATCAAGGTGTAAGCCAGCTGCATTTCTTGCTGGAGTCTCTGGGGAAGAATCCACTTCCAAGCTCATTTCCTTTTTGTGTTTTCCACATGGCCCTTTCCATCTTCAAGCCAGCAAGGGTGACTGGAGACTTTCTCATGCTTCAAATATCTCTGACTTCCTTTTCTGCTGCATTTTTTTCTGCTTTTTAAGGGCTCACGTAATTACACTGGACCTACCTGGCTAACTCAAGACAATCTTTCAATCTTGAAGTCAGTTTATTAGTAACCGTAATTATATCTGCACATGACAATAGGTTTGACATCAGGCAGTGAAGGTTATGGGAGCCAAAATTCTGCCTCCCACAGATAAAAAGGATACTGCAGGCAGAGGGAACAGCATAATGACCAAGTGCACTGAGATGGACTCCAGCTTGGCATATTTGAGGAAATGAGAAGCCAGTGTAGCTGGAAAGTTGTGAGCAGCAGGACAGTGGGACAAAATGAGGTTGGAGAGGTGAGCAGGGGTCAGCTCATGCAGAGCTTATGGGCCATGCACAGGAGTCTGGGTTTCAGTCTAAAGGCAATGGGGAGCCATTAATGAGTCTAAATCTGGTAAATGACATGACCTGGTTGACATATTTGAAAGTTCATTCTTGCTACTGTGTGGACAATGAGTTGGAAGGGAGCAAAAATGAAAGTGAGAAAGTAATCATGAAGAATAAAGGTAATGATTCCAATCCTTAATTCTAGAGCTTCTCACTTTGTTCCAGTAACATAGCACTGGGAATCATAGAGTTCTTCGTGGAAAATTATAAAATATTCATATTTAAATCATAAAATGTTTACAAATATAGTTCTATGTTAAATCAGATGCTAACTTTTTCATTCTAGTATAGGCACACGGGAGCAGGGGCCAAGGGTTTCAGCAAAATTTACGAGAGCACATTCTAACTACAAAATTACTGCTTTTCCTTGAAAAACTTGGTGAAAGACCATCATTTCATTTCACTTCATTTCATTTTTAGTGGCAGAATACTCTTATTTAGTTCACAAAACACAAAAGTTTCTGAGGGGATAGTTTAGAAAACATTGTTAAGAGGAGAGCAATGTCTTAGGGCATAGGCACTAATGTAGGTTAGACATAAGACCAAGGTCCTTCCCGTATTCTTTCAGTCTCTTTTGGACCTCCCTGTCAGGATTTTGAACTAGCTGCTTGAAATGTGTTATTACAGTGGGAAAAAAATTCAAGGTCCAACAGCTATGCAGATGGAAGAAGGCCAAGTTCACAGAGTAGCCTAGTTCGTCAATGGGAGGTGAGATCTTTTCAGCTTCATTGCGAGGTGGGCCCTTTGGTCCCAGATTGAAACTGCTCTGATTCTACCTGGTAGCCCAACCAAACAAGGCTCCCATAGTCTCCTCTTCTAAAGCTCTTTGAGCACAAAGGCCCCAGTCACTGGCAGTTTCCCACCCAGCCTCCTCCTCTTCTACTCTCTGGCTTTGAAGAATTCTGTGATCCATGCTCCTAGCAGGCACTTAGATTTCTTTCTCCTACTTTCTCATGCTGTCTGTTCATTTACACACCTCTCACCAAGTCCTTCAAACGTACCATTTTTCTAAATAACCCTTGTGTTTCCTTTCATCATTTCTACGTCCCCTCTTCCCAGTGTCACACATCTGGGGCTTTGATGGCACTTGTCCATTTCTGTTCCTCACATAGACTTTGTTCAGCTCATCCATGCTCAGGACACACATTTGCATGTCTAAAGTCCCATTAACATTATGATTATGCCTTCCCTATTCATCCTCCAGTTTTCTCAACATCACATACATTGAGAAGAGGGAAAGAGTTTCTATAGGAGCCAGGATGCAGGTGTCAGAATTGTGAGAGAGGCCTTAAAGGTGGCACTGTTGGATTCCTGAGAGCCTGGCCTGAAGTAGCTAAGAGTGAGCTGAAGAGGCGCTGGAATGTCCACTTAAGGATTTGTGGGAGATTCTAGTATCTGAGAAACAAAAGTAATATTGTCATCCCCTTCAGACAAGTCTACCCAGATTCAAATGGAGTGGGGCCTGCGTCCTGCCACATCTTTTTATCTGTTTGGAACCTTGGGGGCTTCTTTGGTGATGGTGGGGGAGGAGAGATGTGAGACGAGAAACAGAGAGTGTGAGAGAGCGTGAGAGAGCTGGAGAGGGCACTAAGGCGGGAGAGAGATTGATAAAAGGGAAGTCTTTTCAGTGTTTGGAGAATGCATTTGAAAAAGTGTAGAGGGTACAGGCTAGTCTGGTTCCAGCAGTTACTCTGAATGAAATGGAGAATTTCTGCAAAATATAGCTTGGGGGCAGCTCTTTCTTGTACCATATTATTATAGTAATGTTAAGCATTTTTTTGAGTGCCCACTACTATGTGTTGAGCCCTGTGCCAGGCTTTTTATTTGCCCTAACTCATTTAATCCTCACAATGACATTAATAAACGGAGGTTATTATTATATTTCCATTATGGGTGAGAAAAATGAGGCATGGAGATAGGAAGCAACTAGTTCAAGGTCACATATCTGGTAAGTGACAGAATCAGGATGCAAGGCCAGGTCTGGGTAAGTTCAGTGCCCATGCTCTTAACTACTATGTTCTGTTCTGCTGGCATCATTGGCCAGTCAGTGAACCATTGTAAAGGCCAGGAAGTCCTTTCTCATCTAACTCACGTCTGGTTTTTGTTGTTGTTGTTTTGTTTGTTTGTTTGTTTTTGAGAGTCTCAAAGCTTAGGGAATGGGAAAGACTTGGAGTAGGAGTACAGCCAGTTCACAGCAGAAAAACACCCTTTGGTGTCCATACCAAGGCAAGCATTGATGACTAAAGAATCACAAGCTATCTTCATGTGAGCCAAATGCGTATTTTCTCCTTTTCACAAAGGTAATTAAAAATGTATACACCACTTTCATGTCTGCTCCAGGATCAAGCACCTGCTGGATATGTCAAAGCCCAAGACTCCAAGCTGGATGTCTTCAACCCTGTCCTTCACCCTGCGTTCCTCCCCTTTGCCTCAGCTCTGTCTCCTGCCTTCTGTTACTTTATCTGTTTTTGTCTCCCACTTTTCTCACTCCCTCTTCATATTTATGTGCTAAGCCATAGCCAGAAAAGAGAGTTGTATTTTTACTTTTCAGGGTAATTTCCTGGCTGGTCACATTCTCCTTTAGTGACTGCCTCTGATTATTACATTCTCCCAGCAGCCACTCACATATATATTTAAGATTTAGGAAGAGGCCAGGGGCAGTGGCTCATGCCTATAATCTCAGCACTTAGGGAGGTCAAGGCAGGAGGATCACTTGAGCCCAGGAGTTCAAGACTAGCCTAGGCAACATAGTGTGACCCATCTGTATTTTATTTAAAAAGAATAGGAAGAGAAGGGGGCCCACTTGTATTTGGTATGGACAAAGCTGGAATCTAGTTCCTCCATTGAAAAACAAAGTGAAATGCCAATTAAAAATGATAGTGTCATTTTGTTAAAATGTTACTTTCAATTTCTCAGGATTTTTTTTTCTTTTCCATTCTTCGATATTACAAGGCATAGTCAAGGTTTGGCCTGTGTAAGTGACTATAGAACTTTATATTCGTAACTCTCTCTCTCTTTTTCTGTTTTTTTTTCTCTCTCTCTTTCTGTGTGTGTGTGTGTGTGTGTGTTTCAGGCTACAGCTCTGAGGTAGACTATGCAAGTATGATTAACCCCATTTGCTCACAAGCAAGTGACTTGCTCATGGTCATACTGCTAGAGAGAGGCAAAGCTAGAAGTACAACCTAGATATCCCATCATTTGCTCCAGAGATCTTTCCACTGAGCCATACCTAGTGGATATGCTTCTTCCTCCATGTGTTCTGGATTTTAGGAGGCTGCAGTTGGAAGCAGCTGGTAGATGGCACTCTTGAGTGACGAAAGATATGACTCAGGGGCATAAAGAAAGATTGTGGCACTAAACAGTACCATGCACACGTTTCTTTATTTTTAAGAGGACACATTTGGGCTAGATGAATTCACAAGTTCCTTTTAGGGCTACCAGTCTAGGAAATCTAAGCCTCTGAGGCCCTCTTCTGAGCCAGCTTTGTGTGAGTAAATGTGCTGGAAGGAAATTTATAAGGAAAGCTTGTCCATTCCTTGGCCTCTTAGCAGAATTACCCCTTGACCAGCTCAAGCTTCTCAGATCCTTCTGTTCCTTGGGCCCATCAGATTCAACTCGCCTTTTTAGTTGCACATTCCAATATTTCAACATGTTCTACAGCTGAATGATCATTGTGCACATTTAAGTTTTCTTTCTTTGGGGGATTCTTCTGAATGCAGTATTGGAACCTATTTAGTAGATATCCATGAAAGGGAGACTTGGTGATGGGAGAGCTGGGTTAGGGCACTAACTGAACCAGTCAGAATGAATGTGACTCTCAATTTGAAACAAGCGATATGTTGAAACATCAAGGCCCTTCAAGGGAATATGAGGAGGTTGGCTTTCTTCACACCTGACATTACTGAGTCCAGAATGCCTGATAGGGATACTTGCTTCAGTTAGAAGTTTGGAATTTGGGCTGCAGCTTCAAATGTTCCCCTCTCTCAGCTCCCACTAAACAGAAAGAAGTACCTTAGTCTCCATCTCTCAAACTCTATTCAAGCAAACATTTCCTCCAGATAAAATATGGAAACCATGAAGTGTACAATTTAATCAAAATGCGAATAATCTTACTTTATATGATCTAGAAGTTAAAAGCCCTGGAGTCAGACAGAGCTGGGTGCAATTACTAGATATTGATCATGACAAGCCGGCCTCTCTTTAACCCACTTTTCTCATCCCTAAAATGGGGCAATAATAGCTTATCACATCAGGTTTTGTGGGAATTAAATGAGAACATGCATGTAAAGCACAGGAAGCTTCCAGAAACTGTTCATACTATTATTACACTTTTCAGCATACTTCCTCCTGTTACTTCTTTTAAAAGTTTCACTACCCATTCTGTGAGGTAGAAGCTGGGGCAGAGTGGAATAACTTGCTCAGGACCACACAGAGTCCTGACAGAATGGTGCTGTCTCCACCAGTGACAAGAGCTCCACCTCAGGGCTGGAGCTCTCAGCTGCCTGAGCATGTTTTAAAGGATTCCCTTGTAAACATATGTACTAAGTTCACCAACTCCTTCCTTCCTTCCTTCCTTCCTTCCTTCCTTCCTTCCTTCCTTCCTTCCTTCCCTCCCTCCCTCCCTCCCTTCTTTCCTTCCTTTCTTTCTTTCTTTCTTTCTTTCTTTCTTTCTTTCTTTCTTTCTTTCCTTCTTTCTCTCTCTCTCTCTCTCCCCCTCCCTCCCTCCCTCCCTCCCTCTCTCTTATGTTCTTTCTTCTTTAAGGAAGAGAAATGAAACCAGATGCTATAAGACCAGGGCAAAATCTCAGGACAGTCTTGTTTTCTGTTAAATTTTTATAGTAATATTTTATTGGCACAGTCTCTGTCTTTCCTTTCCTCTTCCTCCATCCGCTTTGCAATTCCATTGCCTTCATCTGCACTTAAAATGGCCAAGGCAAGCAAGGCAGGCTAAAAGGCAGTGGGGGCAGGGAGGCCTCCTCGAGATTTCCAGGTCAGGACTGCCATAGATTTTGTGTCCTTGGAGAGAGGCTTCCTTTTCTGCTGGGCTTGGAAATATCTCCGTCTCTTGGGTTGACACAGTCTCAGCTTCCCTCCTTCAGAATCCCAGGGCCTCTGATGGGGGCAAGAAACAGGCAAGCTCTCCTATCCTGGTCCCCCACTCCCCCTCCCCCAAACACCCACTTCCTTTATAGCAGCTGCAGCTGTTGGGTCAGCCTGGGAGCCCACGCCCCCTCCCCCATACCCCTTTTCCCCAGGTAAAAATAAATAAAATGTCAGTGAGCTGATTGCTTTTTGGATTGCACCTCACCTCTTTCTTCCTGTTTTGAGCTTTTTGGTTTCTTAGTGGAAACTACAAACCTTGCCTTGACTCCAGTGTGGGTGTGATTTCCTTCTTCCTGCCTCTCATCCCACTCTTCCCCGACTCCTTCCTTCTCTAGCATGACTCTCTTATCTTTCTAATTGGGATTTCTCACCAGCAAAGGGTTTTCATCTTCTCTGAAATTAGTAGGTGTCTGGAAAGGATGGTGAAACTAAGTTTTCTGTAACCCAGCAATTAGAGCCAAGAAATGAGAACTTCTAATCTATCTTTTACCTAAGACTCACTGTGTGACTGTAAGCCATTCACAGTGGTAGTGCCATTTGACTTGGAGAAAGAGGTATTAGCCCATATTAATCAAGTTATGCCGAAGAAGCTTACAAAAAGTGTGCTTGCTCTACAAACACGTTTTCAAGACAAATCCCTTAATTTTTACCTGTCTCACCAAACCTCTTCACATAAAGAAAGAATGTAAATGCAAACACTAAAAGGGTAGGAGGTGAGTAGATGCAGCTTCTCTATACAGAAATTCTGGAGCTATGGTTGGTTCTTCACTTTCTATGTTAATCTCTTTTTTAAGACTGTAAAACCATATCAACATTTAATATCTTTGGGATAGACTGAGATGCTTGCAGAGTTTACCTGGTATATGTAGGTCCCAGATTGTAGTCTGGACAGAACCAATCAGAATATTGGCCTGTGTGGTACATTTGTAGTTCTGCTTATAATCATTTTAAAACTATACCCAAAACAATTAATGTACAGTGATTGAAACTCTTATGCAGTGTACAACCATATTCTGTTCACCTGAGGTGCTCTCAGGCCTCCTCATATGGATCTGGAAAGCATTCAAGTAATTGAGGCAATGGAAAGGAGCAAAGCAGTAGCTGGAGACAGGCTTAGAAATGTAAAGTATGTTGTTTTAGGGCAAGGTAGCTGAATAGCAGGGGGCAATTGAGGGAGGAAAGGTAAAATGCTGATTATCTAAGCAGAGTGGAGGGCTGGAAATCTGCACCCCTATCTCCTGTGGGGAGCAGACTTGAGAGAGTTAGAGACTGTGACTCTAACTTTTGGATGAGGAAAAGAGTAGTTCCTGTCCTAGAGGAGTTTACATTTAGTAGGGGTGAGAAAGTGTACACAGATGAATAGTGGTTAAGAGCATGGTCTGGCACCAGGCCACATGGGTTCAACCAGATCTTCCACTAACCAACTGTGTGACCTTAGGCAAGTCATTTCAGCCCCTGAGTCATCGTGTCCTCACTTAGAATATGGAGGCAATACTTGTACTTACCATATGAGGACAATGAAATGAATTCATACACATAAAGTGCCTGGCACATATTGAGAGCTCAACTGATGTCAGCTCCTATTTATTCGGGGCTACCTCTGTGCTACATCCTTTGCATGCATTGTCTTTTTTACTTCTCACCACTACCCTATAAAGGAGAAATTGTTATTATCCCCTATTTCCAGATGAGGAAACTGAGGCTAAGATAAGTTAAGTGGATGATAATAATTGAGTGTAGAAAGTGCTATAATAGACAGGTGTAACAGGAATGCAAAGATAAACATGTCTAACTGCCTGGAGAAATTTGCAGAGGGCATCACGGAGAAGGGCACATTTAAGGTGGGCTCTGAAGGGTAAATAAGGGTTCATCAAGAGGGGCACAGAACATGCAAAGGCAAACAGATGGTAGTTAAGCATAGCTGGAGTACAGATGTTGGCAGGTTAGGTATTAGCAGGAAATGGGCCTGAAGGTTGGTTGTAACCAGTTTGTGTATGCCACCCTAAGAAGTTTGGACTCTACTCTTTAGAGAATCATCAAAAACTCTCTGTGTTCAGGTTGTGTAAAGGGAGGGAATTTCGATGAGTGATAACTAGGGTTTGTACTAGCATAGTAGCAATAGGCATAGAGAGACGAATCCAAATGGTGAGGTCAAAAGTAAAGCACTTCCGGGTGGGGCGCAGTGGCTCACGCCTGTAATCCCAGGACTTTGGGAGGCGGAGGCAGGGAGATCACCTGAGGTCAGGAGTTAGAGGCCAGCCTGGCCAACATGGAGAAACCCCATCTCTACTAAAACTACAAAAATTACCCGACTGTGGTGGCATTTGCGCCTGTAGACCCTGCTACTCGGGAGGCTGAGGCGGGAGAATTGCTTGAATCCGGGAGGCGAAAGTTGCAGTAAGCTGAGATCACACCAGTGCACTCCAGCCTGGGGTGACAGAGCAAGACTCCGTCTCAAAAAAAAAAAAAAAAAAAAAAGTAAAGCACGTCTATTGCTTCATTAGAAATCAACTGAACAGGCTGGGTGCCGTGGCTCACTCCTGCAGGCAGAGGCAGGTGGATCACTTGAGGCCAGGAGTTCGAGACCAGCCTGGGCAACATGGCGAAACCCCATCTCTACTAAACATTCAAAAAAATTAGCCAGGCGTGGTGGTACGTGCCTGTAGTCCCAGCTACTCAGGAGGCTGAGGCAGAGAATCGCTTGAACCTGGGAGGCGGAGGTTGCAGTGAGCCGAGATAGCACCACTGCACTCCAGCCTGGGCAACAGAGAGACTCTGTCTCAAAAAAAAAAAAAAAAAAAAATCAACTGAATATATAGTGCATGCTTGCTTGGGAGTTGCAATATAGTCTCTACTCCCCCTCAAGGAGCTCACAATAAAGTGCAGAAGACAAACCTCAAATCAAAGGCAAACCAACAGTTACAATACAACACGGTATGCTCTGTGAGAAAGAGACACATACAGGATGCTGGAGGAGCACAGAGAAAGTATATTGTTCTCAGGGTGGAGAGGTCAGTAAAGGCTACCCATAGGAGGGACCACTTCTGCTATGTTTTTTTTTGTTTCTGAGTTGAGAGTCTCTCTCTGTCACCCAGGCTGGAGTGCAGTGGCACGATCTCGGCTCACTGCAACTTCCACCTCCTGGGTTCAAGCGATTCTCCTGCCTCAACCTCCTGAGTAGTAGCTGGGATTACAGGCATGCACCACCATGCCCAGCTAATTTTTGTATTTTTAGTAGAGATGGGGTTTCTCCATGTTGGCTAGGCTGGTCTCAAACTCCCGACGTCAGGTGATCTGCCCACCTCGGCCTCCCAAAGTGCTGGGATTAAAGGCATGAGCTACTGCGCCCAGCCTGGAACTAAGTTTTGAGGGGTGAAGAAGAGGTATCCAGACAAAGAAAGGATAGGAATGGTTGTCATTCCAGTAGCAGGAATAACAGAAGTAAAAGTATAGAGGTATGCAACAGCATGGAATGTGGTAAGTGTTACAAGTATTTCAGAATTGCTGGAGAAGGAAGTGCATCAAGGGTAAATAGCAGAAAAAACAGGGCTAGAAAGTAAGGCAGAGACCAAGTTTAGAGGACCTTTGTACGCTATGCCAAGGAGTTTGAACTTACTGTAGTAGGTGAAAGGGAGCCATTAAAATGATTTAATTAGGAGGCTACCAGATGCACAGATGTACCTATTAGACTGGTAGCAGAGTGGAGGATAGGATTGGAGGGGGTGAGATTAGAAAAGCCAAGACCAGAAGCAGAGAAAGCTGGTAGGAAATTATTGTAACAGATCATACTAGAGATGAGGAGTGCTTGGTTTAAGGCAAGGCAGAGGCGACAGAGAAGGGATAAGTGATTGGAGAATTAAAAGTGGCAGGACTTGGTAACTGATTCGATATGGTGGTTAAAGAAAAAGGAGTTGAGGAGGACTCTCAGGTTTTTGGCTTTAATGACAAGTGAACTTTAGTTCACCAATCAAGAAAAATAATGGAGAACTGATTCTGGGAGAACAGTGATGAGTTTCATTTTGAGCATCTTGAGTTTCAGATGGTTATGGGAAATCCAGGAGGAAATGTCCACTGGACATTTTTTTGTTTTTGATATGTGAATCTTGAGCCTTGGGGAGATGTTGAGTTAGAGATTTAGAGTTGGAAAGCATCAGCATACAGATGCCGGTAAAAGTCATCAGAAGGGTTGAGACCACCTAGAGAGAACATGGGCCAAACACAGAAACTCAGAGGACTATCAGCATTCAAGGGGCAGACAGAGGCAAAAGTCCAGGAATTGTTGGCACTAGCCCTGGACTATATCTTTTAAGAACTGTGGGATGGAATGAGAAACCCCAGCATAGTGGCCCCAATCTTTCCTCTTGGAACTTTCTAAAACTATTCTGTGGTGTACACGATTGAGAATATTAACACATTTTAGGACTGCATATCTTCTAACTTCTAATACAGTACCATTTTTTCTGAAGATTGTTGCAAATTGCTTTGCAACAATATTCATAATACAAATTTCTGAGTTCCATGATTGAATTTTCTTTCAGCAGAAAATTGTATTTATTTTCTTCATCTCATTAACCTAAAATGCTTTTGTAGTATCACATCCCTTTTGACTTAGTATCTTAGTCAGCTTGGTCTCCTATAACAAATACTATAGACTGGGTGACTTAAACAGCAAACATTTAGTTCTCATAGTTGTGGGGACTGGGAAGTTAAAGATTGAGGTGTTGACCAGTTTCCCTCTTTCTGGGTGTAGACTGACATCTTCTCGCTATGTTTTCATACAGCAGAGAGAAGATTATCTCTCTTATGTCTCTTCTTGTAAGGGCATTAATCCTATCATTAGGGATGCACCCTTATGACCCAATTACTCCCCAAAGGCCCCCCACCTCCAAATGCCATCACACTGAGCACTAGGGCTTCAACATATACATTTTGAGGGAACGAACATTCAGTTCATAACATTCAGGAAGAATTTTTTTTCTTCTTGTTAGTTTTAACATATATAAAGCACTAAACCTTATGAAGGTTAAGATATATATGTTTAAATAGTGCCTAGAACATAATAGGTGGCCCACACAATTCAAGTGGCATTACTCAAATTCATTGCCATTACCTAAATATGCACACCCTATTCTATAGTCACAGACACACATGCAAGCAAGTAAGCTACGTCTTTCTAAACTAGTGATTGCTCAGTGTTAAGTCTTGCCTTTCAGGTTTTTGTTTCAATTTTTGGCATCGAAGGGCAAATTAGAAAAAGAAAAAGTACTGGTATGTAGATTTGGGGGTTATTTCCCTTTAGATTATGACAGGATGTTAAAAACTGATCACAGTTGATATACAGCAGCTTGCTGGAGTCTCTGCAACATGCCTCAAACACAAAAATCCCTGGTGATGGACGACTGTGGGTAAAAACATGCATGCATCAGATTTCTTCTCTGATAGCTTCCAGACCCCATTTTAGTAGGTTTGGCTCTCAAGGAAACTCCATTTGACAGCACAGGAGTAGCTACTCAGTCATTCTCCCAAACTAGTCAGTCATTCCCCCACGCTTGGCCTCTTTTCAGCAGGCAGGCTTGACTAGCTGCTTACTTCCTCTCTCCTCTTAAGGGAGAAGGGAAGTGACAGAACTCCCTGGTGAGTGCTGAGTTGCGATCTGTGCATACAGTTTTACAGGGGAGAACAAAACTACTCTATTTTCTCTGTTTCATTGTAATAAATCTCTGAAGAGATCTCTGGTTGGTTCACCTCAGAGAGAGAGAGAGAGAGAGAGATTGGGACAGAGAGAGAGAGAAAGGGAAAAAAAAAACGAGGAGGAGGAGGAGAGGAGAAAGAAGGAGGAGGAGGACAAGAGAGAAAGGGAGGGTAGAGAGAAAGAGAAGAGACAATGGGCATTGTTGCTGACATGCACTGTTTTTGTTTCTGTGTGTGCTTTGTACTTGTAATGGTTAATGCCCAGATGTGTCCTAAACCCCATGAAGCTGTTTCCTTCCCAATCACTAGTGAGTAGTAACAGTCCAATCCAAATGTAACCCTTGATCTTTTTCATGAGTAGAGCACAGAATCCTTTGTTCTCACATACCTTTTTTTAGTACATCATTAAATTGAGTAGAATAACAATAATAATAATAAAAACTCAAGTCAATGTTCCAATAACCTACCCCAACTGCCTCTCCCTACGAAACTGCTACTCTTTACTGCACCACAGCTTTGCTCACATCCAAGGCAAGACCTCAATTGATCAGTTGAGGTGATCTTGTTATACCCTTGCGAGGCTATAGGCTACCACAACCAATATATCAACCTTAATCAGCGCTAAGTCCCTATTGCTATTGCCACTCTATTGATCTCAGCTTGTAGGAGATAAGGGTAAGAGAAATTTTTCTTTTACGGTCTTTGACAAAAAGAGAAAAGAAGAAAAGGGAAGAAAAGGAGAAGAAAAGGGAAGAAAAGGTGAAGAAATGAAAGACCCGGAAAAAAGAAGAAGAGGGAGAAAAAAAGAAGAGGAACCATGTGAAGAAAACTTGAATACAAGTGTCCCCAGGCTCCACACCTACCTAATTTGCTTTTCCCTGTTTCTCCACTCAGCAATGCATTAAACATGTGATCTTTCTTTTAGCCACAGCCTTTCCATTCCTTACTGTGGAGTCAAGAAAAATACATGATATAATGAAGATAAGACAGGCTTTGGAATCAGCTCACCCTAGGTTCTCATTCTAGGACCTAGCACGGTAACTAACCCGTAATGTCAAATAAACTCCTTTTCGTAAGAAATTTGTTTGAGTCCCGTGTAGCAATGGCAATGCTCCTGGACTGTATATATTATTCCACCATTGTATGGTACCAGTAAAAACTCACTGGGAATTCACTTTTCTCAAGTGTGTTTGGGTATGAGGGCAAGGAATTTCAATTGGCAGGCAAAGTATGTTGTTGCTTAACACCCATATATGAACATGCATACTTGTACACATACAATGTATACATAGTAAAAACAAACAAACAAAAACTCAACCCATACCTAACAAAAGGATACAACAAAAGGTCTCTACTCCCTCCTCCACAACAACCCTTAGATCCTTTTGAAAATGTAACCACTGGACCACTGTTAACTGTTTCTTGTTTGCCAGATATACTTCAACATGGGGAGGAGGCTGGTCCAAGTTGTTTTTCATTTGCACAAGGTGTTGAAGTAGAGAGTACTCAACAGTTTAGGGTGGGTGGCATTAGGACCTTGGGCTTCCATGGGGATAGTAGCCATGAAAACAGGTAAGATGAGAGGATGGGAGACATTCCCTGCTTTACAGTCTTACCTCTTTCGTGGTGTGACTCTTAGATCATGAATTAGAAGGGTCCCATCAAAGGAAAATCTGAGACCTGGAAAAGGAAGGGCCTTGTGCAAGG